>NC_135332.1:178201668-178511694 GCF_023851605.1 Tamandua tetradactyla
CCTGGTTTCATGAACTGCAACCTACGTTGATATCATTGAGTGGGAGCTCACAGGGGAAGAGGAGAGTTACACCGTATCAGAGTCTTTTCTCACAAATGACTGGTTGATTGAAAAGGGGAAAAGATACCTTGACAGCAGAGAATTGAAAGGCACCATCTTAACCAAGCAAACAGGGTAACATGACTAATCGTGACCCGTTGCATCTCGGGCCTCCTGACGTGACGTGTGAAAAGGACACTTCTCTAAGAGGATAAAGCAGCAGGACCAACCCTAAAGGGAGGGCCATCTACTAAACCACCAGCCTGTACCCTCCAAGGGTGCCCGAGCACCTGCGGGGCCCACCCCAACGCACCCAGCACTCGCTGTCCCAGGGCTCACATCCGGGACCCTCCGGGGACAAGCTGGAAGTGCCGAGGGAGGTAACACCCCAGGAACAGGAGTTGGGATAAATGCCCCTGTTGGCCTGCCCTGGGCGGGACAGCTCGGGCATTTCCCACTGCCCATGGCTCCTCGTTGGAACGTGCGCCTCAGTGACCCCCAGAGGTAACTCGCTTGAAACACACCTTTCTTGGCTTCCCTCCCTTCCTTGCCCCACTTCTCCCCTCCCCACCCACACTTTCTGGAACCACCTTCCAAATATCTACATGCGTGCATATCCGGCCTTAGACTCTGCTTCTGGAAGAATCCAACCTAACACGATCATGAGAGATAAAAGACAAGACGGAGGAATCCTGGTAAGTCAGCAGAGCAGGGAGACGGGGCAACAGATGCAGCGTGTGGGCTCATTTGGAACCTTGAACGGAAAAAAATGCTAGGAATGACCCTACTGGGACAATTAACACATTTGAAATGTGGGCTGTAGGTTAGAGGATAGTATCGTATCAGTGTGAAGTTCACGTTTTATAATTATATTGTAATGACATAAGAGTATGCCTTTGGTCCTAGGAGCTGCGGCTGAAGCATCTAGGAGTGAAGGGACATGATACCTATAGCTTATTCTTAAATGATTTAACAAATACTGACAAGAAGAAGAATGATTGATTTCAAGCAAATAGGACAGAATATTACTAATTGATGAATATATGTGGAGAACATATGGGTATTAAGTTTTTTATTCTGGCCATTTTTCTGAAAACCTTTACAAAATCGTTAAAATACTTTTTTAAAAATCACAAAGCTTCCTAGAGTAATGAAAATGTTCTAAAATTTATTGTGATGATGACTGCACAACTATGTGACAATACTGTGAGCATTTTTTATTGTATACTTTGGATGGATTGTATAGTGTGTGGATAAATCTCAATAAAATTTCATTAAAAAAGAAAAAGAATCACAGAGTACTAATCATTAAAAAATGACCAATATGGTAGAAATTAGAAAGGAAGTACATGTACCAAAAACTTAATCTAAAGAGAATCACTGCAGCTGATCAAAAAAAAAGGTAACTATGAACTTTCTATCAGGTTACAAATGCGTATGTTATTGGGAAAGATGGTACATGCTAAAGACGTCAAATTTTTCTCTACTTTCAGGTAAAAGTGAAGGTGTTGGGTTTCTAATGGACAGTTAAGGAGAATGGGAAAAGAAACCAACATTTCTTGATGATGCCAGATGATTTACACTCTCTCCTTTTACTGCACCGCCTACGTGACTAGGGTTTGCAGCTTTGGCATTGGTCTGAGCTGCTATGAATGCCACAGCACTTCCACTTTGCTGGCATTGTTATTCCCTTCTCCAGGCTCGGCAAGCCCAGGTAAGTTGCCCAAGACTTCACAGCTGAAGTGTGTCAGAGACACAATTTGAACCCCAGTCTGTCTCTGTCAAGGCCTTCTAGAGTGCTACGTCCCAGCTTCTCCTACGGAGACACACAATGTGCTGGGAGGCCATGTCCAGCCTTCGGGAAGCCCCACTTCCGCACTGAGGTCGTCAGCACCAGCTTGTGTCAACCATTGGATGGGCACCACGCGGCAGCCCCTGTGTTGGTGGGTAAAGGGAGAAGACGGTTGCTGTCTTCTGCCAAGTGTGAGTTTACAGCCCCTACCCCTCGAGGAAAGGTCACATGGAAGCTGCAGAGCTCTGCTCAGGAATCTCCCCAGGGTCTTGGTGGCAGCAAGCTCACCATGAGTCCAAAATGCTGCCAAAGCAAAGCTCATCTGAGTTTGAATTTGAATTTGAATTTGAGTCACCAGATGTTGGATGTAGTCCATCACTTTATAGAACTCAGAGAAGCCTTAGTGAGCCAACCTGCTAATTTTCACAGAGGAGGAAACTGAGGCCCAGGGAGAGGCATGCCTTGGCTGGAGCTGTGAGCTAATTAGCAAGAGAGAGAAGCTCTGGGTCATTGACCAGCCCAGGGCTGACTCCCCTGGGAAGGCTCACCGACATTCCCAGACTCTATTTTCTTTCTTTCTTTAAATCAGTTACTTTCCCTTTTACTGAACTAGAAATGCCCTGACAAGTTTGGAAATGTTAATAGACCATCTGAGAATGCTGGCACCAACCAAATGCAGCTGAAACTCTGAGAAGGGGTAGTCTGTCTCCCTTTTCTCTTCAGTGTAACTGATGAGTTTCTGAAAGGCAGTCTTAGAAGGAGGTTTACTGGTGCTTAGCGCAGCTATTAATGACGAGGGGACTGGGAACCAGGGGGTCAAAGGAGCCTTGGACGGAAGTAAATCCCTCTGAACTAAGTTGGGAAAATGGGAACTGAAAACACTGGGAAAGAGGATGACTTCACATAGAGCCATAAAACAGGAAGGAACCTGATATCTGTAAGTTTGGGGAATAAGAATATAATATCTAGCTGGGAGCAGAGAGTATAAAATCTCGAGAAAATAAAGCATATATATACAGATTTGCGTGTGTGGAGGGGATAGTGATCAAGGAAAGTTTGTCTTTTCTACAACTGATGTGGCAGAAATAAGTTCTGTCCAATTTTTAAAGTGGTATGCACGTAAGTCCCACTTGCTCTATTAAGTACATGTCTGAATGTATGTGTATGGGTGTGTGCATTTTCTCTGGACGCAGGTCTGGCTCTAGGTCTAGAGACTAGACATAAAATCCTAGCAGTTGGAATCATTTTCCTTCCCTTCCCAATTGGGCCAAGACAGATGAAATGAATTGAAAGAAGTCTAATCAGCAGAATAACTCTGAAATTGTCCACTATTTGGCCCAAATTCATACACCTGGGCCTTAAAGCAATTCTGAGGCTTATTTCTAAATCACTGCTGTCAGGCCGTCCCTAGAGAGAGGAGCCAATGCTCAAACAGTCGAGAGTGTGGTGACGTTTTCACAACAAATGGGAGGCTCCAGGTTTCAAACCCATCCACAAGCCTCCGCATCCGTCCTCGGGTAGCAGTGTTTAGGATGTATGACTATGCTCGGAGGGGTGATAAATTTAAGAAGCAGTCCTCAGATCGACATGCCATTTGCGCCGTCAGATATGCCAGCACGATTGATGGTTGCCCATCAGTGGAGTCAAGACTTGATCTGCTGGCCTCGCAGCGTACTCAGAACGCTCATCAGACCCGAGTTCAAGGGTCTGATGAGAAACCTAGCAGGGAGCTGCTTTCATTACTGCTATTGTTATTGTCCCCACAAGGGACTTCTGGGACTATTGAATTATAACTGATCTCTCCTGCAGTTTATTGCAATTTGCCATTTTATTCCTCAAGCCCAAAACCCAATATAATCTTCAGCCAAAAAAATAAGGCACTACATTATGATAATGGTATCGGCAGTTCATCCATCAGCAGGAACCGAATGTATTACTTAACATGTTTCAGCTGGATTCATGAAGAATTTGAAAAGTTGCCCTTTCGGAAAGTATGCACTTATATCTTTGGATTACCATCTAGGTTTGGGAAAATGCTGGCAGCCTGGCCTACTGGAGATGAGGGAGCTTTTTAAGAAAGTGACCAGGATTGCCCCACGCTGGCTGATGGGCCAGGAGAGGGATAATAAGAATCAGCTGGAAGGGAGTTTACAATCTGGGCAATGAATGCTCCAAATCCCACAGTCACTGGCTTTGAAGAGCCATCTGTCTAGAACCGATTGGCTCAGATTGCTGGCACACAGAGATAATGCATCCAAGGTCATGGGGTCAAGTTCATGTGTATCTGAGCCAACCAGCTGGGGGAGAGAGGGAGGGAACCATGAATCCACAGCTGCTGGCTCTCCTCTAGCCTCTCTGGCTTTGCACGTAGAATTGATTAGCAAGAAGAAAGCTGGCAACAGCAGGTGGGTAGCTGGTCCAGCCAAGTCTAAAAGCTTTGATTGAGAACCTACTATTTGAAGACTGTTATGCCCTCCTCACTAAGTAGAATTAGCAAAGATAAGAGTGGTCCTTGTCCTCAAGAAGCTCACAGTCTGGCAACTGAGACACAGAGATAACAAGCAATTCCCGCAAGAACTAGGGTGAAGGAAGAAACAGAGTGCTATAAAAACAAAAATGGGGCAATAGTATCTTAAAGGGTAGGAAGGGCCTAGGGAGAGGCTGCAAGGATGAGGTGGGATTTTCAAAGAGCCCTGAAGAACAATTATGATTTCACTAAGGAGAGACAGGGAGTAAGTTTGGGGAAGATAGATCCCCAGGTCTCTCCATGAAATGCTACCACAGGTCCCTAAACTAGATCTCTGCTCCTCTCAGGGCTAGTTTCTCTCTACAATTCTATTACCTTATGAGTTTAGTAACTACTTAACTTTCTTCACCCATTAGAGGCTAGAATTGGTGTCTTAGAAATGGTGCATGCAAAGCACACCCTACAGCAGGGATCTGCAAAGTTTTTCTACAAAGGGCCAAACAGTAACTATTTCCTGCTTTCCAGGCCATACAGTCTCTGTCACAATAACTCAACTCTGCCACTGTAGTATGAAAGCAGCCACCCACAATATAGAAAGGAATCGATGTGTCTTTATTGCACCAAAACTTTATTTACAAAAACATGCAGTGGGTCATATTTGGCTGACCCCTGCTCTAAGCCATGGGTGCAAAAACAAACTGTTTAAGACATTCCATGAAACACTGCTGGGAGAAAGAGGATGTGATACAGGGGAGGGAAGGTGGCAAGTAAGGACGGTGACTGTGAGCTGGCTACTAAAGTGGGCTACTAGAGCTCAATCCCAAGGGGAAATTGGAAAAGGCAGAACACTCACATCTCAGAATTATTCTGGCCAACAGACCAGGGAGCCAAGGCCTTTAGCTCCCATATCCATCAGTCATTGCCCAAGATACAGGTGCTACCCCTGGAAGCCAGGCTGGCCTGCACAGAAAGGACACAAAGCCCCAAGGGAATGAGGGAGGCCACTGACAATGTCAGTCCATCCTGGCACTGCTCAGATCGAGTCAGGCCACATGTTAGGTTGACTCCGTTTTATAACTTACGATTCTTCAGAAGAGTAGCTAAGATAGCATAAATGAAGAGGGCTAATGGGATATAGGGCAATCTATGGGATCCAGTGGTCCAGGTGAACCTGAGGCCATGCTGACAACCTCTTTGCCCTCTTCCACCATCCACTCTACATTTTCCTCACTCCCAACCAGCACTTTGGCTGGTCTAGGTTATTTTCCAGGCAGGGCAACCTACTCTTAAAGTTTCTCTAACCATGAGCATGCATTGCATTTTAAGCAAAATATTCCATGAGAATGAAATAGTGATTGTAATAAATCTCCTGGTAGATAAGAAGAGCTCAACATTGTTAATTTCCTTTCCCCCATCAGACCCTGCTGACATGTGAAATGAATGTGGAGAGCTTATTTCACATCAAAATGAAGGGTTTTTTTTGTTTGTTTTCCAACCCTACCTCTGCCTGATTTCACATGCTAACGTGTTCTTGCCAAATACAGCTGTTGGCTCATCACAAAGGCTCTGTTAGTGCTGATTCTCCTGTGTTTCTCCAGCTGATATCATAGGATACCACTTGCATAAAGCAACAGCATGGCAGGCTGATGGCGCCCAAAGCCAGGGAGATGATTTTTTCCTCCCCATCCAGAAGCAATTTTCCTCCCCATCACATTACCTGCTTTTCCCATCAGCTGCCCCACAGAGCCCCACTTCATGGGACAGAGCAGTTCCTCTTGCCCGGCACGACTGACTTTCCAAAACCCCAGAATTCTTCCAAACAGCATATTTTCATTTGCTGCTTTTGCTTCAGCAGTCTGGAAAGGAAGGCAGGAAAATGATGCCGCATCTCATATCCAAGGGCTTGGACAAGCCAGGATAGCCAAGTTCATGCCTATCTCTTGGGTAGATATGTGAGAGTGGGGGGTACCCTGCAGCATGCTGGTGTTGGATGTGCTGGGAACAGCTGCTGGGACAATCAGCTTTTTCTGGCTCTCCACCCTGGTCAAGGAGAAGCAGGCAATCAGGACAAGTCAACACAGCCAGAGTGTGAGTCTGCAGAAGGGAAGAAGGGGCCTTCTCTTCCACCCCACATGCAGCCCAAAAAGCTGTGCAAGAGACTCAAGCTGATTTGTGTACAACTCAGACGAGGGTTCCAAAGGTCAAGAAGAGACCACTGGACAACCCTGTATGAAGACAGTGTGGAACCGTGCAGAACCCTGGCTGTCTCCTGGCTCTGTCTTCTACCAGCCATGTGTCTGGGAAACTCATATCATCCTTGTTGACCTCAGTTTCCTCATCTGTAGGAAGGGGTTGGTAACACATGCTCTAGCAATTTCACCAAGATTCTTGGCATAGACTCAAAACTAAGATCATAAATGTTAAACTCTTTTTAAAACGGTAATACGTTTCATAATTGCAACCCATTATTATGAGCCTAGATTGGCTTCAAGGAAAACACCCACACGCTGAAGTCTTAGATGTGAATCCTTGCTCCACCAAAAATTAGGAGACTTCAACACTCTTGGCCTCAATGTTCTGTTTTAGAAAACTCAGAAACTAATTCCTCCTGTAGAGCTGTACCATGGAACGTAAATGGCCATGACTGGAGTTTCTTAAGGAAACACATACATTCCTATTTACCTGTTACATTAGGGCTGCATTAAGTTGGATAACTTCTGATGCCAACTGTAAATACTGCAGTAATTCAGACAGTTGTTAGGCTCAGGTGTCAACTTGACAGGTTCAGGCGTCAACTTGGCCAGGTGATGGTGCCCAGTTGTTTGGTAGCTGTGGACTTAAGTCATCAGCACGTGAATTTCATCTACGGCTGATGACCTCTGCAGTTGGCTAAGGCCTCTGCAATGAGTCACTTTAATTTAATTAGCTGGAGGCTAAAAATAGGAGGTCAGAAGAGAAGGAGGGAGCTCAGCACAGCCCAACATAACTCAGCTCAGAGTTCAGAGCCAACACAGACCCAGATGCTTGGAGACGCAGGAAAGAATCGCCCTGGGGAAAACCGTTGGAACCCAGAAACCAGGAGGGAAGGCCAGCAGACATTGCTGTGTGCCTTCCCACATGGCAGAGAAAGTCAAAGAAAACCAGCTGCATTTCCTCTGAAGAACCGTAAATTTGTAACTAAATAAATCCCCCTTATAAAAGCCAGTCCACTTCTGGTGTTTTGCATTCAGGGGCATTGGCAAACTAAAACAGGAACTTCCATCAGCTCAATTCTGAGTCTACCCTGAAGAGAAGCCAGACCCTCAGGTTGAGGGCAGTCTCCTGCAAGATGGACACAGATCCAGCTGCAAGGGGCCCAGGCAACCCACGCTTTCAACCAACTGGCCACAAACTCGGGGTTCCCACCATATGTTCAGATTCATAATTCACTGAAAGACTCACAGAACTCACTGAAGGCACTATATTCACTTGGCAGTGCTGTTATAGCAAAGAGGTTGCAAATAAGAAGAGAGGCAGAGGGTCTCGTCTGGGAGGCTCTCAAACGCAGGCTGGCATGTCCTCTCCACCTATCTGCCTCCCTTCACATCATGTATGTAATACTCATCAGGCACACTTGAGCTTGAGCAGCCAGAATTTATATGGGCTTTCCTTCTGGAGGCATGAATGGTGGGATGAACTCTACGTGGCTGAACTCCATCTCTGGCCCTTGCCCTCTCTCCAGAGGTCAGGGCTGTTGGTCAGCAGGCTGTGGCCCTAAGCCCTAGCCAACCTGTCACGTGACTGGTCTTCCTGGTGTGGCCAGCCCCCTCACCCACAATCCCTAAGTCCACCTGTGAGGCTGGCCCCACCCACTCTCATCTCATTAGCATAAATTATTCAGGTGTGCTCAGGGGCCCCATCAGGGAAGTAAGAAGGATGTGGAGGTTAATCCCCTGGAACCAAGGAACAGGGGGCAGAAACCAGGAAATTCTTTCTTATGCATCCCTGCACCTGGATCCCAAGCACTGATTCCATGAGTGAAACAGAAGGTGCCAAAAAAAAAGGGATTTCTTGAATAAATGAGCAATATAAGCAAATGCTATTAGCACAGTGTGTAACATAAAGCAGGATGTGCTGGTTTGAAGGGATTGTGTGCCCTGGAAAAGCCATGTTTTAATCCTGACCCAATCTTGTGGCAGCAGCCCTTTCTTTTAATCCCTATTCAGAAAGGCAGTTTGGAATCACTTGATTAGATTGTCTCCCCGGAAATGTGACTCCCCCAATTGTGGGTATTAACCTTTGGAGGGAGATGTGACTCTACCCATCCCAGGTGGGAATGCAGCCACGAGAGCAATAGAACCACAGAGCCTAAGAGCCCATGAGGCCAGAGACCTTTGGAGATGAAGAATGAAAATGCCCCTGGCGGAGCATCACAAAACAAGATGCCTGGAGAGAAACCTAGCAGATGTTGCCATGTTCACCATTTGCCTTTCCAGCTGAGAGAGAAACCCTGAATGTCATCGGCCTTCTTGAACTAAGGTATCTTTTCCTGGATGTCTTAGATTGGACATTTCTGTATCTTTGCTTTAATTTGAACATTTTTCACAGACTTAGAATTGTAAACTGCAACTTAATAAACTCCCCCTTTTAAAAACCATTCTGTTTCTGGTATATTGCATTCCGGCAGCTAGCAAACTGAAACACAAGGTTCCATAGTTAAGGCATGTAAAAATAATAAAAACAATAATAATAATGTGTTTTACTAAGCCAGGCACTATTCTGAACACTTCACTGGCATTATCACATTGATTCCCTACAGAAGCTCTATGAGATAGCTCGGAGACCAGCCTGATAATTCAACTGGGGAAAGCAAGGCTTACAGAGGTTCAGCAACTGTCCAAAGCCACCCCAGCAGTCCACAGAGTGCCAGGATTCAAAACCGCATCTCTCTAACTCTCTGATCTTCCATCTCCGCACCAGAGGCCAGGACCACGCGGTAGTAATGGTCACCACTTGTTAAGGGTGTGCAGCTCCTGAGCTTGGTGCTGTCCTCATCCCCACTTTACAGATGAGAACACTGAGCTAAACAACTCAGTGCACTGTGGACGCCTCGCGGGTGGCCGAGCAGGATTCGCAGCAGGCAGTCTGATTCAGGAGACCACACTAACCGTCTGCAATACAGCTTCACAGACACATGTGGCCACGCAGACGCGTGTGCACACACACACACATGCACACACAGACTTAATCCGGGGACTCTCTGTCCCTGTGAGATCTCCTCGTCTTGTTCCTCGGGACCTCACTGACATCAAACAAGAACAGGGAGCCCCAGTGCCACAGCCAGGGAGGAGCCCTGAGGTTCTGCCTGTAGCAGAGCAGGAGGCATGGGAAGCTGCCTGCACGGGGGACCTTGGGTCTGTACCAAAGACTGACCGAGGCAGGTACTCAGACTTCTGAAGAGTCAGTGATCCTTCCAGGTTCACAGGAGAGCGAAGACCAGGGAGCAGAGGTCTGCTCAGGACCTGCTTGGGAGCCACCATCTCTGCCTCATTGGAAGCTGCTGGTAGCATCAGCAGCTTCTCTTTGCAGTAGAAAAGCACCCCTCCTTCAGGGAGCCTCTCAGCTCAGATGCCTTCTGTAGCTTCACCGAGGCAGAGAAGGGGCTGGGTCCGTGCAGAGGGCAGGGAGCCTTAGAGGGGGAAGGAAGCACCAGCAGCAGCTGGGCTGAGGCGTCTGTGGTTTCCTCTATCTCCAGTAAGCCCTGCCCCAGCCTCTGCCTCTCTCGCCACCAATCGCTTCTCCTCATATTCTCCACTTCACACCTCCGCATAAGGCCCTCCATGGCTCCCACTGCCCTCAGGAAAAGCAACACCCCCGGCATGGCTGTGTCCCACCATCTGCCCTCATCTTCTGACACTCCCACACCCCTCCCCACAAGCATGCTAAGCTCACCAGGTTTCCAAACAGGACAGGCACAGCCCCTAGCCCATCCCTCATCTCCCATTTCTCAAGTCCCTACACTGTCTTCAAGACTCAGCACAAATCCCCTCTCGCTGAGGGCACCCACTGCAGGCAGGGCGCACCTCCCAGCTCAGAGCCCCTCCTGCTGCACTGGCCGCTGGCAGGGCCTGCGTCATGCTGCCCCGAGCTTGTCATGATCCAAGGCTGAGACCCCAGGACGCCACACCAGACCCCACCCAGTGTCTCCAACGGGCTAGAATCACATGGAGCAGATGCAGCACTTCAGTAACCTGAAAGTCATTATGGAAGTTAAATGTGCTCGCTCAGAATGACCATCCAGATCAAGGCAATGTCACCAGAAGCCTATTTGAAAGAGATTTCCAACATAAGCAACAGCATTTTAAAGCACTATTTCTTATCACACTTAGAAGGGGTTTTAAAAATTTTTTGCATGTAATGGAGAAGTATTTTTTTTTAGTTTATCTGCATATAAAGGTGCAGTCTTTGTTTATTTTTATTTCTACTTAATTTCAAAAAGAGTTAAGGAAGCTTTTCCCACTCTCCAATCTTGCCAGAGGGGTTAAAAACATTCTGCTGCCTGAATTGAGGAATATTCAGAAGTGATTTCAATTCGGAGTTGATGGAGGGTGTTAGGGGTTGAACTGTGTCCCCCAAAAGTACATGCTGAAGTCCTAACCCCCAGCACCTCAGAAGATGACCTTATTCAGAAACGGGGTTATTACAGGTAGAATTAGTTAAATTAAAATGAGTAGGATGGACCAATAATGCACCATGACCAGTGTCCTTATAAAACGAGGAAGAGAAACAGACAGACACAAGGAGGCAGAGCTGGCAGGGCTGCAGCGTGAGCCACGGAAGCCAAGGACAGCTGGGGGAGACTTCCAGAAAAGGTGAGGAGTCTCTCCTGTATGCCGGTTCCAAAGGCAGCAGGGCCCTGCTTGAGTTCAGATTTTCACCCTCCACAACTCTTCTGTTGCTTTCAGCTACCTGGTTTGTGCTGCTTGGTTACAGGCACCCCAGAAACAAAGACAGGACATTCTTGGGCTCACACTGGGCCCATGCCTTGGAAATACTTGCGAATGGTAAGCACTGGTCTATCGAATCCTTCCGAGAAAGTGAGTGGTCAGACCAGTTCAGAGCCTCTTAGCATTATTAATGAAACTTTATTGAAACTTACCCATACACCCTGTATTAAATGCTTTCCAGAAGGAAGTCCAGTGGGTTTCCAATTCTGTGTTGAGCAGCTCGCTCTGGCTTCAGTGCAGGACACACCCAGACTGCATGACACCAAGCCCAATACTCTGAACAACATGCCAAACGTCCCCTTGACTTTCCATGGATACATCAGTTGTCATCATGACTTATCATGACCAGCCGAGATGCTCAAGCCAAGGCAGGCCCCTCTCACTCGGCCCCCTGACCTGAGATACCAACTGCAACAGGAGAGGGCAACCCTGTGAACAGCTGGACCCAGGACCAAGCTGCCCACCCCTCCCCAAGAGCAGGAGAAAGTCTGATGGGTCACAGGCAGCACACACCTGGGTACGGCGGGGGGAGCACAGACTTGGGTTCAGAGGAACTCAGGGTCAAGTTCTCAGGAGCTTTGTAGTCATGGACAGTAATAATATCTGAGCCTTTGGTCCCTCATCTATTGGAAACAAAATAAAGTAAGACAAACCTTTTCCAAGATCATTCATGCAGCTCTCTCTCTGAGCTTGATGAAGTTCCTGCCTTCGGAGCCCAGTGGCCCTCAGGGTTAGCAGGCTTCCCACCCTTGATGGTCCTGAGATTTGAGGTCTCGTGATCCTTGGTCCTGGGGCAAATGCTGTGTCGCAGGGTGTCACGCAGCCTCCTCAGCCTCCACTCGTGCCAGGAGCACCCTTCAGCTGTGGTCACCAAAGATCGTCCAGATATTGCCCAATGTCCCCCAGGAAAGAGCCACTGGGCTAGGTCGGATGGAAGTTGGCTCTGGTCATCAGATGGGGGAAAAGTTTGTGTCCCTTGCAACCAAAGCTAGTAAACCTCAAAGATTCAGGCCCCTGTGCCTGTAAGTCCCACTGGTGATTGCTGCTGCAGGTAAAGTCTTTGCCGGATGCTTGGGGTGGCTTATAGGACAGGTCAGCTTGGCTACGTTCCCAGTTATTTAATCAAATAGCAATGTAAGTGTTCCTTTGAAGGCATTTCAAGGATGTAATTAAAGCCGTTAATCAGTTGACTTCAAATAAGGGAGATCATGCTGGCTAATCTGGGTGGGCCTAACTTTATCAGTTGGAAGGCTTTAAAAGTAGGGTCATTCCAACAGATTCATCCCGTGCTTGAGGGCTCGAGCCTACCCATGAGCCTCCTTTCCGACTGCTTGCACTGCAGCTCTCGTACTTCCTTAGCCAGCCACCCAAATCACACAAGCCAATTCCTTGTATTCTCTTTCATTCTACCATCTCCTTCCTGCCCTCTCTCTCTACATCCACGTGTACATATATTTTATATATATATGTATCTGTGTGTGCATCTTTGCGACTGGGTCTGCTTCCCTGGCTGACACAGGGCTCACACAGTGCATAAAACTTTGACTGAAACTTGAAGCTCTTTGCCGTTGACCTAGGGCTTCTGTCTCTGCAGCACTGCAGTGCTCAAATTCCAGCTGCCATTCCCAAGGGATCCTGACACTACTTCTGAGAAGCGTGCAGGTATACATTGGATTCCAATTTCAATCAGGTCTGTAATTACGCACTAGTTACCTAATCTCTCTGATCCTAAATTGACTCATCTCTAAGCTTCTTTGGTTTGTAAGAAGTCAATGAAAGGACACATGCAGCCCCTAAAAATATGACATTCTATTGAGGTTAGATATAATTAGACCTTAGAAAGAGTTTAACAACTTTACAAAATTGTAAGTTATAATAAAGTGTAAAGCATAAGTACATTTCCATAGAGCACAACATCAGTGCACCCACATTTGATTTTGAAAGAATGATTAATGTGCTTTTTAACTTAACCATATTATAAAAAGAATATACAGAAACTAAAGATACCTATAGGGACATCTACAGTGAAAAAAAAAAAGCAGACAACATTTGAAAGAGGTCACAACAGTGTCACATAAAACATTTTGGATCCATTAAGGGGGCCAGCTATTTGATTGCAGACATAAAATGTTAATGATCTTGCTGCTCATTGATATTTTAGACTTTAGAATATTCCAAATAAAGTGCTGTTGATTATGGAGACCTTTCCCCTTTGGATGGCCTGGACACATTTGTGCTTTCAGGGGATTCCTTTGGCTGCCCTGCCGCAAGCCGAGCATACTTCATGTCATAACTCAGGAGGCACTGGAGGCGGTGGGAGTGAATCTACATCGAGTGTCAGGTCTCCAGGGTACAGGATACGGTAACCAAGCAGGTACAGGGCAAGGGTTCATGTAGGTCCTTGTAGGCACAATAGAGGAGGAGGAGGAGCCTGCTTAGAGGAGAAAATACAGATTTGGTTTACACAGGGAAGGTGTCTGGCAGAGGTCCAGGAGGAGAATTGCAGAAAGAGGATGCAGCAGCCTGCCGAGCATGCCGGGCTTGCCTCAGGGGTGGTTTTTGCCTACTCTGTTGTCACTTTCTGTTTTCCTGCTGCCTCTCCTCTGGACTGGGAACCTCCTGCTGGTAGAGGTCCCATCTTCTCTCCCATCAGGTACAACAGACGGGTGCACACGACCGCCTGCAGTGGGCTGCAGGCTGCACATGCTGGTCCAGCACTCCAGGCCCTGAGAGAATCTGGCCAACCCCAGGCCCAGGGCCTCATCAAAGGAGCTGTATCAATTCGTCCCAGCAGGGGACAGACAAGGACGCAGGCTCATGTAAAAAGAAAAGCATCGGGTTCCCAAAGCCGGGCATCTGGTTGGCTCTTGGCTATCCAAGCCTGGCCCAAGACATAAAACCAGGCCCGGGATGGGTTCTCAGAGACCTGGAGGAAGGAGGGGTGGGTGTGAGCTCCTGGGACCACAAGTGGGTACAGAACTCAGTTCCCAAGTGTGCTTTCAATCATCTTGTTACCTGGGATGAAGTTGAGCTTTGGCGCTAGACAGCAGCTGAGCTTCTGCAGCATATCTTCTCCCTTGGGCCTGTTTCTCTCATTGCCCCAGACTTCCCATCACCCAAAGGGCAACAGCCTGTAAGAATTCATAAGCTCCAATCTTCCAGCAGCCAGAACACAGAGATGCCGGCACGGGCAGGAACGTGCAGCCTGCAGCTAACAATTAAGAGGAGCAGACTTGAAGTTCCCTGTCTCAGGCAAAGAGAGACAACACGTCAGCAATAACACAATTATTGTCCTTGATCACCGGGATTATTATACAGCCTGAGCATAGCAATAAAAGGAATCTATTCCTAGCCGAAACTGTCTGCAGAGAGACGGCCTCAGGGGGGCACAGCAAAGTGGCCACCAGCGGAGAAGCCATGTCCTGGGTGCAGAGGCTGATGGCAGCACAGGAGCGGACAGCAGCGCCCCACCCCATCCCACACCCCTGCCCCAGGCCCTGCAATTTGGGGTGACTTTTAGACAATTTCATCTCCATCCTCCCCAGAGCAAAGGCACATTTCACTGCCTCTTAGCTCTTTTCCCAAAGCCAATTTAGCAATATCAGCAGCTAGATCTGTCCTCTTTTATGGTCTTATAAATAACAATATCAGGGCTGGCCTTGGCTATTGTTCTCTCCAAATATTAGATTAGCTTCTATGGGAGAAAGTAAATGGAAAGCCACACCATCCTGTTGCACCTCGGGGCAGGGTCTGCCAGCCCAGAGTTACAAAGGAAGGGGGTAGGAGTAGAGGGAAGGGTGGCCGCCCAAGGCGCGGTCACCTCCTGTGTTTGCCTTTCCTGCCCACAGTTCTGAGACCATTTATATAACAGTTCTCAGATCATTATTCTTTTCTTGTTGGAAATGAATACCAATGGCTTCTCAATGTTTCCAAAGAGACTTTGTGACCTTAAGACTCAACATGTGCCAGCCTCTGTCCCCAGCCCTGCCCCATCTGAGTTACATGGAGAAGAGTTTGAATTGTTTGCAGAGACCAGGTCGTCCAGAGGCAACAGGAAGCCAGCGAAGGGCAGCTCTATCAGAGCACTTGCCTGGGATGAGAAAGGTCCAGGAGAGCTCCTGTCGGGAGACCGATGCCCCGAATGCATTCATTCATTCATTCATTCAAAATGTGGATGTTGAGCTCCAGCTGTGGGCACTGCCCTCGGCACTGGAGATCCAGCATGAATGGGCATCCCCTGCCTCAAGGAGATCACAGCTGCATCAAGGAGACCTGCAATGCAGGACATGGGCAGGAGGGGAGGAAAATGAAGGGCCCCACTGCGAGGTGCAAGAGCAGCCCCATTAGATGTGTGACCAGGAAGCCCTTCCTGAGGAAAGCAACCCCAGCCTGAAGAATATGAGCTGGCCAGGTGAGAGGGAGAGGCACAGATGAGGAGAAGGGAGACAGGCACAGCCCACAGCTTTGTCTGATTGGCCCCATAGAGCCTGGGAGGGAGAAGGGTGACAAATGGGAATGGTGAGCTAAGTGGGGGCAGACCCCCTGGTAGCCACACTGGGTGACAAATTCCTCCACTCCCTACAGGGCAGGCAGGTGGGCAGTCCTATTGCCCAGGGCCCTGCCAGGTGCCCTTGGTCCTGCCCACCGCCCCCCACAGCCCTTATTTTCTCTGCCCTGTCCTGATCCCTTCCCATTCCCCATCCTCAGACGGGAGCTCGGCCCACACAGGTGCAGCTGCTCCCGCTTCTCAGCAACCCCTCCTCCCAGCTGGCTCTCTCTCATGCTCCCAGGGGGTGGGGGTCCCAGGGGCCTGGGGAGGGTGCCCCTAGCCCCTGTCAGAAACAAGCTAACGATTCTGGTGTGAAGCTCATAGGGGCGGAGGCTGACACCTGAAACAACCCTAACCTTGCTTTCATGTCACCCTTTGTGACGCCATCGTATTAACCCCCTCCAGCCAGGGAGGAGATGCGGTCAGGCGCATGAGGAAACCATGCCCAGGGTCTGCGCAGGACCACACAGCTAGCTCTCGGGAAGCCAGGGCTCAGGCTCCAGCTTCCTAAAGCCTCAGCAGAGCTCATTCCAGTGTCTCCAGCTTTCATCATGATCACATTTCCCTTCCAAATGAAGTGACATCCTCCCAAAGCTTGTCCTTGTCAAATGGCTGTTTTATGCCCAGTCAGGGAATTTATGCCAACATCTTGGGGGCTTATCGAGAAAATAAAAAGTCCCAAAGGAGCAAATTGTTTTTTGTGTGCCTTGTTTTGCTTTGTACTTTAATCAAAGTCCATCACCACGCCAATCTTGAGCTATGTAAGAACTTTTTGCAACTCAATTCAGAGAGTTTATACCCTAAAATGAGGCTCCATTTATGGGGGTGGACAATCCCCTGAACCAGCTACAGAAAATTCTTCCTACTGAATGTGAACAAATGACCAGGGTGCTGGGCCCAATGCAAATTGGAAATGCAGAGAAGCAATGCTGTAGGAATAAGAGGCAGCCTGTCTTGCCTGCCCAGATGGTCCCTCCCCACCCAGGTGGAACAGGAAACCACTGAACGGAAAGTGAGGTCCACTGCGGGTATCGTCCAGTGGCAGCTCTGCGGAGTGCCCTTTCCCTGCTCCCAGGCAGCCCAGCTGCCCATCCTGCCGGGAGGGCCTCTCTGCTTTGGCCTTCTTGAGGCTCCGTTCAAGCTGCACTCTCCAGAGGCCCTCCAGCCTCCTCCAGCTCTCTCAGAGCAGTTGCTGCCCGACTGGGGCTCTCTGAACATTTTGCTCTTACCATTAATGGCACGTGTTTCATCATGGTTTACACCACACGGAAGCTCCAGGAACAATCGTGTCAGCTCATTTTGGAATTCTCAATACCTGAAGGGTACCTGCCATGTGGTGAGTCTTAAAGCAACATTTGCTGATTTTAAAAAAAGAGAGAGAGAGGAATACGAAGAATTCAGCCTGGAGTCCTGTGTGCTGGTGACCTGAGTTCAGAGCTAGCATCCTGATAAAGAACTCATATTTATTTGCCATCTGCTACCTATCACCCATTAAACGCTCCTTTCAGCAAAACATTTTGTAAGTTTAACACTTGGATTATGAGAATGAGGAAGTCGAGGCTGAGAAAGCATATTTGTTCCCCAGGGCTGCCGTACCAAATTACCACCAACCAGCAGAAATGTCTCCTCTCACAGCCCCAGAGGCTGGAAGTCTGAAACCAAGATGTCAGCAGCATTGGTTCCTCCTGCTGGTTTTGGCTATTGTTGGTGGTCCTTGGTCTGTAGCCTCCTCACTCCAATTTCTGCCTCCTTCTTCCCTCTGTGTGTCTGTCCGTATCCGTCTTTTTCTTATTAGGGCAAAATTCTCTTGATTTGGGGCCCACCCTAATGCAAGATGACGTCATCTCCACCAAGTACATCTGGAAAAGACCTTGTTTCTAGAGGTCTTGAGAAGGTGCCATTCTCAAGTCTGAGTGGACACAGCTTTGGTGGGGGGGATGGGCACTAGTTAACCCAGCTCAGAGGGTATACGCGGAGTCAGATTCAAACACAGCTCTGTCTTGACCCCAAGCCCAGGATCTTTTCACTACACTGATTTACTCCCCAAACATCAACCCCTGACACGGGGACTAAAGGTCCCCTCCATTTAGCACCCTTGCCATTGGCAGCTACACGTCAGCTGAAGGACTAACTCAGTGGAGATCTAAAAAGAGAGAAAGGAGTCATGTGCCCAGTTGTTTGCTATCATGCACACGAATAAGCTGTGTTACTGAAGATTTCCGCCTCCCAATGGAAGTGCAAGCTAAGCTGATTCCCTCACCCCGTCCGGCTTCCTGGATGCTGCTGCCTGGTACCTGCTAGTTGGAGCAAAGGAGAAGAAGCCCTCAGGGGAAGCTATGAGGCAGCAATAGTCTCTAAAGAGACCTCTTTTAACTTGGAGAGCTTCAGCGAACCCCCCAGTTGGAAATTTCCTCTGGAGTGCAGCTCAGCACAGCACCAAGCTGTTCCTTTTGAAACTGACATTCCAGGATCAATCCTATTTGCCATTCCTGTTACCACAGCTTCTCTCGTAGGCACATCACGAAAAAGCTGGTAAAGCACTAATATTGCTTTCATATGAAATACTTTCAATATTTCATGCTCTGTGACCAAGATGTAGAAGGCTGAGTCAAATCTCAGTTCGATGGGTCAGTTCTCAGAATGAGTTAATCCATAAAGTTTAACTAATTTATAATATCTGAAAGGCATAAAATGACTTATATACAAGCAGGCACGCATGCATGCATGTGTGCATACACACAAACACACACACAAAATCCTGGGTCACAAACCCAAATGCATGCAAGGATAAGGCCAGCCCCAAAATGAGTGAGGCTGCCCCATTAGGAAAGCAAAGAGCTGGAGGAGAAATGACCTTCCAGAGGCTCTGACCAGCAGCATCTCCCTCATCCATCCACCACTGATCCCTCCAAGCACCTGTGACTTTTGGTTTGTAGGCTTTCTGTGACCACAGGGTGCCCTCAGCTGATGCCCAGTGCTGTTCAATCTTGATACCCTTAGAAACTCCAGTTATGGTGGATGCAAGTGGAGTATTAAAACCCCAGCTTCCCCGCTTCTTGAATAGGACAACATGCCCCATACTCTGTCTTCTAGATGTCCGAGTGGGAACAAACCCTAGTCAGGCCTGCCACATTGGCTTCCTTCCCTTCCAGGTCTCCCTCCTCCTGTTCCCTACAGTTGCTACCTGGGATCACATCCCAAATAACTACTAGCAATCAAATTCTTTCCTCTGTGTCTGCATTTAAGGGAACGTAATAGAGGTCAACACTTCTCCCAACCCCTGAGATAACACCTACGTAACACCAGTCGAAACTCACTGCCTTGATTCTCTAAAGACATGGAAAGATCAAACCCATGTGCAGACTTGACCTTATAATAAATTGAATAATTCTGGCCTGAAAGTAGCATCCCTTTGAGAAACTCAATCTTGTATAAACAGCCTCTGCTGGCTTGGTCCCACTCAGTCACATGCAGCTCAGGTGGTCAGCTGAGCTCTATTACGGGGTCCCTTTGGTGACCACCTGATATACCTGTTCACCTGAGCAAGCCATGGGCTCTCTATTCAGCTCATCATTGCAGGCCCCAGCTGATGGCAGGGGCACAGAGCTCACGCTGGGAGCAGACGACTGTGGTGACTCCAATATCCAACTAATTTTCAGAGGCCACCAGGCGAATGAACTTATGGCCTTTACCAGAATGATCTGCTTCCCAGATGTGCTGCTGGTGAATAGAATAGAAACAAGTTGGGTATGCAACTAAATCATTTATAATCTACAGCTATAACAAATAAGTCACTGGGAGAAACAACAAGTATATAGACAATTCAAAGCTTTTATCTTGAGTGGGTAGGCTCAACTTTCTTACTCACAATTCAAATTATTTCCCTCTTGACCTCATTCCTTATCTAAGGCACAAAGCCTACTGAAACCCCTGCCCAGATGCTCGCCAAAGTGGAGCTATCTAGACAGGTCTGTGTTCAGGTGCTGTTGACCTCATTTGTATATGGGTTAATTATGATAATGATGTGAAGTAAAACAAAATGGCCACCTGCACTGGGCATTGCCAGGAGGAACTGCTTTCCGAGAAGGAATATTCCAGAACACCAGTACAATTGATGTACAGGGGCTACCTGAAAACATGGGGCAAGGAACCTGCCATACAGAACTGCCGACAAGCATCAGCTGGTGATGAACCAGTTTCAGTCCAGTCGAGATAGCCTATTAGAAGGGAGGAGCACATTGTACTAATCGGTGTGCATCTGCTCCCCACTCTGTAAGACCCCCGTGTAAAAGGGAAACTTAACATCAGTCAGTCAGAACATCTCCTTCGTGCTTCCGTATCTGCCCTACATGAGCGTCCCCTTTCCACTCCCTGGCTGGAGCCCTTAACCACTCTCTGTTTGTTGCTGCCCAATTAGCAAATCGTCTGTTGCCAAACAAATAACTTCAACAAAAATTGTTAAATGCCTCAGTTTATCTTTGATACCCATCAGGCCAAAAGAACACATCTGCAGACTGATGAGGCCTGTCAATTTGCAGTTTCTGATCATTATATATTGATTTGCTCTTGGTTCTGCTGCCCAACCGCCCCACGAGGTTTTGGGCTCCGGGTCTTCCCAATGACTGCCGCCCCACGAGGTTTTGGGCTCCGGGTCTTCCCAATGACTGTTCCCTTAGCTAAGATTTTCTCTCGCCCTCACACTGGCTTATTCCTTCTTGAAACCACCCTTACTGTTGTATCCCATAAAAAATGTCCTGCTCCCCCTGCTTTACCGGTCAGAGTCTGCAACACCTCCTCTATAACATTTCTTATCTTGCATGCACACCTTCAGCTATGCGCAATATACCACACCACAGGTTTTCTGGGCAGGGGGTGGGAGCATGTTGATTTCTTCTACTATGCAGTTTCACAGACCCAGGACCTTGTCCTGTGCCACTCTGAATATCCTTATCTCCAGCACCTGGAAATATGGTACCTGCAGGTGTCTCCAGAAAAGAAGTGTGGTACTTGGCACACAGATGGCACTCAATGAACCTATGTTGGGTAAATAAAGAATGAAGAGAAAGATTAGAGTACTCGCCATGCATTCGAGTTCTTCATGGCAAACATTACAGAACCTGGTCCACGGGTATGAATGTGACTGCCCCCAAAAATATAATGCTAAATTTGGGGAGTAGCAGAACAGTATCCACAGCATCCTGCTAATTCCCCCATCTCAACAACCCTGACACGCCATTACCTATTTACTTGTTCACGTCCTCAAACCCAGTGGTTCTTTGCTAGGAGAAATTTTGCTTCTCCCCCAGGCAATATTTGGTAATGTCTGAAAACATTTGGGGTATCTCAATAGGGGTGCTAGTGGCTTCTGGTGGGTAGAGGCCAGGGAAGGCGCTGCTGCTGGACCTTCTACATTGCACAGAACAGCCCCAGCGGCAAAAACCCATCAAGTCCAAAATGTCGATTGTGCCAAGGCCGAGAACCTCGCCCTGGGAGGTGCCCACATCTGTTGTTGCATTGGCAGTCACCCAAAGAATGTCTAGTGAATTGAGGGAACTGATAGGTCCAGCTGATTCCAAATGGGGAACAGGGCTTGGAACCGGCGTCACTTCCCAGAAATGGTGGGGTGCAGCTAAGCATTGCAGGGAAGCCTGGCCTGAGCTGCTCCTCTTAGAGCTCCCGGAATGTCCTCGACACTTGAGAATTTCTCGGTATTATGAATGATTCAGTGGATGACCTTTTTGGATGAATTCAGCCTGAACTGTGCAATTGGCGGTAAGGAAACAAATGGGCTGTGTTTTCCCCGCAATTTTGTTGAGGGTTATAGCATTTTCCTCTATGGCAGTTCGTGCTTTCTATCTGGCTGCGATGGGAAAAGTCATCATTAAAGGGCAATAGCTGCCTCTTATTGAGCATTTTCACTTGCCAGGTAAGTGTATACATTACTGCACTTAATCCTCACCGCCATCCATGAAGTATTATTATCCCCATCCTAAACTTAATAAAACGGAGGCTTAGTGAAGTTACTGACCGCCCCACAGTTGCCTGGCAAACAGAGCAGGATTCAAATTCAAGTGTGTCTAATTCCAAGTCAAATGCCACTAGTCAATCACTGCCTCTCAGTAGGTACTTTCGTCCTCCAGTTTCCCCTCTCCTCCCCCTCAGCCCTTATAAAAATCAGAATTTCAGTACAGCCTTGCTACTTCTGTTTATCCCTCAAAGTGTAGGGTGCAATTTTCACAGAAGCCCTTATTGGGTTCCAACTGATGTTTTGAAGCTTTATTTATTAGCGTTTAACTCTTCAGCCATCACCCTCATGCTTCATTGGCCATTTGAATTCCCAGCTCGCTGCCTTCTTCGAGTGCATGTTCCCAGGCCCCTGGGGCGGGGCGGAAGAGCTGAGGGCCACCTCGTGGGTCACTGTTTGCAGTCTCTTCCTCTACCAGAGCTTGCTCAAGGGAAGAGCTCCAGGCGAGATGGAAGGACCTGGGCTCAGAGCCCACAGGCCTGGTCGGAGTCGCTGCTTTGCCCTCTCTGTTTCCCATCTGAAAAACATCGGCGGCCATGAAAAGGGCTCCCCCCGCACCTCGTCAGCTCCCACAAGGATGCACGGCTGCCCGGCACGCAACCCAGGAAAGGGCTCATAAAATACACCCGCTCGGAGGCAGAGGGAGTGAGCGAGTGTGTGTGTGTGTGTGTGTGTGTGTGTGTGTGTGTGTGTGTGTGTGTGTGTGTGTGTGTGTGTGGTAGGGGGCTGGCGAGAAGAGAAAGAGAAGGGGGAAAAGAGGAGGGGATTAAAAAACAAAAGCCCACACACTCAACAACCAACAAGTGAAGCGGGAGGCAGCGGCCTCGGGAAGGGACTGAACACTTTCCCCAGGCGGGCTGCCGGCGCCATCCAACTTATTCCACTAAGCGCGCGCGGCCCCTGCCCCTTGCTCCCGCGCCGCGCCGCAGCGGTTCCAGACCGGCCCGCCGCGCCACCGCCGCTGCAGCATTGGCAAGGAGAGACGGGTGATGCAAATGTTCTGGAAAGGATCACGGTGAAGAATATACAGACTTCCGGAGAAGATGGTGGTTTAGTAAGACGCGCAGGTCTTAGTTCCTCCTCCAGAACAGCAACTAAAGAAACAGAAACAATACGAAACAGCTCCCGGAGCCACGACAGAGACCAAAAAGACAGCGAACCCCATTCTGGAACGGCTGAACGGGCAGGGAGAATCTGCTGTGGTGAGATACCTGAGGGGCGCGTGTTTTCCCGGCCAGGGCGGCTGGCGACTGGGGTCCCCTCCACGCACGTGGCTCCCCGGTCTGACTGGGAACGTTGGATAGCGGGGCCCTCCTGTCACGCATGGTGTTTCGGGCCAGCTGGGCAATTTGGACCAGCACTCCCCCAAGCCGCGGCAGCCGGCGACCCCCCCCTTCACGTGCAGTTTCCCGGGCCGACTGCGAGATTCAGATTGGCAAGTTAAAGGAGCCACAGCATCTTTTACTGGTGGGACCCGCAGACAGACGAGCACCATGAGCGCCACCTACTGGGCAGGAAAAGAAAAACAAAGCCCAAAGATTTCACAGAAAAACCTTTCAACCAGCTGGGTCCCACACCCAGGGAAATCTGATCAAATGCCCAGACACCAGCAGAAAATAATGGATGACGCTCGGAAAATTGAAAATATGGCCCAGTCAAACGAACAAACCAATAGTTCAAATGAGATACAAGAGCTGAGACAACTAATGCTGAATATACGAAAAGAAATGGAAAAACTCTTCAAAAACCAAATCAATAAATTGAGGGAGGACATGAAGAAGACATGGGCTGAACAAAAAGAAGAAATAGAAAATCTGAAAAAACAAATCACAGAACTTATGGGAGTGAAGGACAAAGAAGAAAAAATGGGAAAAACAATGGATACCTACAATGGTAGATCTAAAGAGACAGAAGCTACAATTAGTGAGCTGGAGGATGGAACATCTGAATTCCAAAAACAAACAGAAACTATAGGGAAAAGAATGAAAAAACTTGAGCAGGGGATCAGGGAACTGAATGACAATATGAAGCGCACAAATATACGTGTTGTGGGTGTCCCAGAAGGAGAAGAGAAGAGAAAAGGAGGAGAAAAACTAATGGAAGAAATTATCACTGAAAATTTCCCAACTCTTATGAAAGACCTAAATTTACAGATCCAAGAAGTGCAGCACACCCCAAAGAGAACAGACCCAAATAGGCGTTCTCCAAGACACTTACTAGTTAGAATGTCAGAGGTCAAAGAGAAAGAGAGGATCTTGAAAGCAGCAAGAGAAAAACAATCTGTCACATACAAGGGAAACCCAATAAGACTATGTGTAGATTTCTCAGCAGAAACCATGGAAGCTAGAAGACAGTGGGATGATATCTTTAAATTACTAAAAGAGAAAAACTGCCAACCAAGACTCCTATATCCAGCAAAATTGTCCTTCAAAAATGAAGGAGAAATTAAAACATTTATAGACAAAAAGTCACTGAGAGAATTTGTGACCAAGAGACCAGCTCTGCAAGAAATACTAAAGGGAGCACTAGAGTCAGATACGAAAAGACAGAAGAGAGAGGTATGGAGTAAAGTGTAGAAAGAAGGAAAATCAGATATGATATATATAATACAAAAGGCAAAATGTTAGAGGAAAATATTATCCAAACAGTAATAATACTAAAAGGTAATGGACTGAATTTCCCAATCAAAAGACATAGAATGGCAGAATGGATTACGACCCAGCAATACCACTGCTAGGTATCTACTCAAAGGACTTAAGGGCAAAGACACAGATGGACATTTGCACACCAGTGTTTATAGCAGCATTATCTACAATTGCAAAGAGATGGAAACAGCCAAATTGTCCATCAACAGACGAGTGGCTAAACAAACTGTGGCGTATACCTACGATGGAATATTATGCAGCTTTAAGACAGACTAAACTTATGAAGCATGTAATAACATGGATGGACCTAGAGAACATTATGCTGAGTGAGTCTAGCCAAAAACTAAAGGACAAATACTGTATGGTCCCACTGATGTGAACCGACATTCGAGAATCATCTTGGAATATATCACTGGTAACAGAGACCAGCAGGAGTTAGAAACAGGGTAAAATAATGGGTAATTGGAGCTGAAGGGATACAGACTGTGAAACAGGACTAGATACAAAAACTCAAAAATGGACAGCACAATAATACCTAAGTGTAATGTAACTATGTTGGAACACTGAATGAAGCTGCACTTGAAATATAGTTTTTTGTTTGTGTGTTTGTATCTTTTGTTTTTGTTTTTTTCTTTTTCCTTTTTTATATATATATATTTTTTATTAGTATTATTATTTTAATTCTCTTCTCTATATTAACAGTCTATATCTTTTTCTGCTGTTTTGCTAGTTCTTTTCCTAAATTGATGCAAATTTACTAAGAAATGATGATCATACATCTATGTGATGATACTAAGAATTACTGAGTGCATGTGTAGAATGGAATGATTTCTAAATGTTGTGTTAATTTCTTTTCTTTTTTTTGATTAATAAAAAAATTAAAAAAAAGAATATAAAAATATGTGATGATATGAGTAGTCACTGATTGTATACTTTAGATGGACTGCATATGTGCGAATATATCTCAATAAAAATACTTAAAAAGGGACTTCCGGAGAAGATGGCGGCTTAGTAAGACACCCGGATCTTAGTTTCTCCTCCAGGACAGCTACTAGGGGAGTAGAAACGATACAGAACAGCTCCCAAAGCCACGACAGAGATAAAAAAGACAGCGTACCCCATCCTGGAACGGCTGGCTGGCTGAGAGAACCCACTCTGGTGAGATCGCCGAGGGGCGCGGACTTCACCGGGTGGGGCGGCAAGTGGTCGCAGTCACTCCCTTCCCCCTCCCCGGGCCGGCTGGGAGAATTGGACAGGCGGTCCCCTCAAACCGCGGTGGCTGGCGTCCACACCACGCGCGGCCCCCCGGACCAACTGAGAGAATTGGATCGGAAATCCCCAGGCCGCGGAGAACGGTGACGGGGGGGGCCCTTCCAAACCCGTGACTCCCCAGGAACGTGCACTCTCCCGGGCGGGCCGCTGCGGCTGGCGCCCTCCCGCCACGCTTGGCGCCCTGGGCCGACTAGGAAATTCGGACCGGCGCTTTCCCGGGCTGCAGCGGCCAGCGACCCTCCCCACGTTCGGACCCCGGGCCGGCTGGCACTCTTCCAAGCCACTTCAGCTAGCGAACCTCCCGGACAGCGAGAGTTTTCCAAAGTTAAAGGACCCACAGCACCTTTTACTGGTGGGACCCGCAGACAAACGTGTGCCACGAGCACCACCTACTGGGCAGGATAAGAAAAACAGAACCCAGAGATTTCACAGAAAAATCTTACAACCTTGTAGGGTCCCACACCCAGGGAAATCTGACTAAATGCCCAGACGCCAGCAGCAGAAGATAACTGTCCATGCTCAGAAGATTGAGAATATGGCCCAGTCAAAGGAACAAACCAATAGTTCAAATGAGATACAAGAGCTGAGACAACTAATGCTGAATATACGAACAGAAATGGAAAACCTCTTCAAAAACGAAATCGATAAATTGAGGGAGGACATGAAGAAGACATGGGCTGAACATAAAGAAGAAATAGAAAAACTGAAAAAACAAATCACAGAACTTATGGGAGTGAAGGATAAAGTAGAAAAGATGGAAAAAACAATGGATACCTACAATGATAGATTTAAATAGACAGAAGATAGAATTAGTGATTTGGAGGATGGAACATCTGAATTCCAAAAAGAAACAGAAACTATAGGGAAAAGAATGGAAAAATTTGAACAGGGTATCAGGGAACTCAAGGACAATATGAACCGCACAAATATGCGTGTTCTGGGTGTCCCAGAAGGAGAAGAGAAGGGAAAAGGAGGAGAAAAACTAATGGAAGAAATTACCACTGAAAATTTCCCAACTCTTATGAAAGACCTAAAATTACAGATCCAAGAAGTGCAGCACACCCCAAAGAGATTAGACCCAAATAGGCGTTCTCCAAGACACTTACTAGTTAGAATGTCAGAGGTCAAAGAGAAAGAGAGGATCTTGAAAGCAGCAAGAGAAAAACAATCTGTCACATACAAGGGAAACCCAATAAGACTATGTGTAGATTAATCAGCAGAAACCATGGAAGCTAGAAGACAGTGGGATGATATATTTAAATTACTAAAAGAGAAAAACTGCCAACCAAGACTCCTCTATCCAGCAAAATTATCCTTCAAAAATGAGGGAGAAATTAAAACATTCTCAGACAAAAAGTCACTGAGAGAATTTGTGACCAAGAGACCAGCTCTGCAAGAAATACTAAAGGGAGCACTAGAGTCAGATACAAAAAGACAGAAGAGAGAGGTATGGAGAAGAGTGTAGAAAGAAGGAAAGTCAGATATGATATATATAATACAAAAGGCAAAATGGCAGAGGAAAATATTATCCAAACAGTAATAATACTAAAAGGTAATGGACTGAATTCCCCAATCAAAAGACATAGATTGGCAGAATGGATTAAAAAACAGGATCCTTCTATATGCTGTCTACAGGAAACACATCTTAGACCCAAAGATAAACATAGGTTGAAAGTGAAAGGTTGGGAACAGATATTTCATGCAAATAACAACCAGAAAAGAGCAGGAGTGGCTACACTAATATCCAACAAATTAGACTTCAAATGTAAAGCAGTTAAAGAGACAAAGAAGGACACTATATACTAATAAAAGGAACAATTAAACAAGAAGACATAACAATCATAAATATTTATGCACCGAACCAGAATGCCCCAAAATACGTGAGGAATACACTGCAAACACTGAAAAGGGAAATAGACTCATATACCATAATAGTTGGAGACTTCAATTCACCACTCTCATCAATGGACAGAACATCTAGACAGAGGATCAATAAAGAAATAGAGAATCTGAATATTACTATAAATGAGCTAGACTTAACAGACATTTATAGGACATTACATCCCACAACAGCAGGATACACCTTTTTCTCAAGTGCTCATGGATCATTCTCAAAGATAGACCATATGCTGGATCACAAAGCAAGTCTTAACAAATTTAAAAACATTGAAATCATACACAACACTTTCTCGGATCATAAAGGAATGAAGTTGGAAATCAATAATAGGCGGAGTGCCAGAAAATTCACAAATATGTGGAGGCTCAACAACACACTCCTAAACAACGAGTGGGTCAAAGAAGAAATTGCTAGAGAAATTAGCAAATACCTCGAGGCGAATGAAAATGAAAACACAACATACCAAAACTTACGGGACGCAGCAAAGGCAGTGCTAAGAGGGAAATTTATTGCCCTAAATGCCTATATCAGAAAAGAAGAAAAGGTAAAAATGCAGGAATTAACTATCCATTTGGAAGAACTGAAGAAAGAACAGCAAACTAATCCCAAAGCAAGCAAAAGGAAAGAAATAACAAAGATTAGAGCAGAAATAAATGAAATTGAAAACAACAGAGAAAATCAATAAGGCCAGAAGTTGGTTCTATGAGAAAATCAATAAGATTGATGGGCCCTTAGCAAGGTTGACAAAGGGAAGAGAGAGGATGCAAATAAATAAGATCAGAAATGGAAGAGGAGACATAACTACTGACCTCACAGAAATAAAGGAGGTAATAACAGGATACTATGAACAACTTTACGCTAATAAATACAACAATTTAGAGGAAATGGACGGGTTCCTGGAAAGATATGAACAACCAACTTTGACTCAAGAAGACATAGATGACGTCAACAAACCAATCACAAGTAAAGAAATTGAATCAGTCATTCAAAAGCTTCCTAAAAAGAAAAGTCCAGGACCAGACGGCTTCACATCTGAATTCTATCAAACATTCCAGAAAGAATTAGTAACAACTCTCCTCAAACTCTTCAAAAAAATCGAAGCGGAGGGAAAACTACCTAATTCATTCTATGAAGTCAACATCACCCTCATACCAAAACCAGGCAAAGATATTACAAAAAAAGAAAACTACAGGCCAATCTCTCTAATGAATATAGATGCAAAAATCCTCAATAAAATTCTAGCAAATCATATCCAGCAACACATTAAAAGAATTATACATCATGACCAAGTAGGATTCATCCCAGGTATGCAAGGATGGTTCAACATAAGAAAATCAATTAATGTAATACACCATATCAACAAATCAAAGCAGAAAAATCACATGATCATCTCAATTGATGCAGAGAATGCATTTGACAAGATTCAACATCCTTTCCTGTTGAAAACACTCCAAAAGATAGGAATACAAGGGAACTTCCTTAAAATGATAGAGGGAATATATGAAAAACCCACAGCTAATATCATCCTCAATGGGGAAAAATTGAAAACTTTCCCCTAAGATCAGGAACAAGACAAGGATGTCCACTATCACCACTATTATTCAACATTGTGTTGGAAGTTCTAGTCAGAGCAATTAGACAAGAAAAAGAAATACAAGGCATCAAAATAGGAAAGGAAGAAGTAAAACTATCACTGTTTGCAGACGATATGATACTATACGTCGAAAACCCGGAAAAATCCACAACAAAACTACTAGAGCTAATAAATGAGTACAGCAAAGTAGCAGGTTACAAGATCAACATTCAAAAATCTATAGCATTTCTATACACTAGTAATGAACAAGCGGAGGGGGAAATCAAGAAATGAATCCCATTTACAATCGCAACTAAAAGAATAAAATACCTAGGAATAAATTTAACTAAAGAGACAAAAAACCTATATAAAGTAAACTACAAAAAACTGCTAAAAGAAATCACAGAAGACCTAAATAGATGGAAGGACATACCGTGTTCATGGATTGGAAGACTAAACATAGTCAAGATGTCAATCCTACCTAAATTGATTTACAGATTCAATGCAATACCAATCAAAATCCCAACAACGTATTTTTCAGAAATAGAAAAACCAATAAGCAAATTTATCTGGAAGGGCAGGGTGCCCCAAATTGCTAAAAACATCTTGAGGAAAAAAAATGAAGCTGGAGGTCTTGCACTGCCTGACTTTAAGGCATAGTATGAAGCCACAGTGGTCAAAACAGCATGGTACTGGCATAAAGATAGATATATCGACCAATGGAATCGAATAGAGTGCTCAGATATAGACCCTCTCATCTATGGACATTTGATCTTTGATAAGGCAGTCAAGCCAACTCACCTGGGACAGAACAGTCTCTTCAACAAATGGTGCCTAGAGAACTGGATATCCATATGCAAAAGAATGAAAGAAGACCCATATCTCACACCCTACACAAAAGTTAACTCAAAATGGATCAAAGATCTAAACATTAGGTCTAAGACCATAAAACGGTTAGAGGAAAATGTAGGGAGATATCTTATGAATCTTACAATTGGAGGCAGTTTTATGGACCTTAAACCTAAAGCAAGAACACTGAAGAAGGAAATAAATAAATGGGAACTCCTCAAAATTAAACACTTTTGTGCATCAAAGAACTTCATCAAGAAAGTAGAAAGACAGCCTACACAATGGGAATCAATATTTGGAAACGACATATCAGATAAAGGTCTAGTATCCAGAATTTATAATGAGATTGTTCAACTCAACAACAAAAAGACAGCCAACCCAATTACAAAATGGGAAAAAGACTTGAACAGACACCTCTCAGAGGAGGAAATACAAATGGCCAAAAGGCACATGAAGAGATGCTCAATGTCCCTGGCCATTAGAGTAATGCAAATCAAAACCACAATGACATATCATCTCACACCCACCAGAATGGCCATTATCAACAAAACAGAAAATAACAAGTGCTGGAGAGGATGCGGAGAAAGAGGCACACTTATCCACTGTTGGTGGGAATGTCAAAGGGTGCAACCACTGTGGAAGGCAGTTTGGCGGTTCCTCAAAAAGCTGAATATAGAATTGCCATACGACCCAGCAATACCATTGCTGGGAATCTACTCAAAGGAATTAAGGGCAAAAACTCAAACGGACATTTGCACACCAATGTTTATAGCAGCGTTATTTACAATTGCAAAGAGATGGAAACAGCCAAAATCTCTATCAACAGACGAGTGGCTAAACAAACTGTGGTATATACATACGATGGAATATTATGCAGCTTTAAGGCAGGATAAACTTATGAAGCATGTAATAACATGGATGCACCTAGAGAACATTATGCTGAGTGAGTCTAGCCAAAAACTAAAAGACAAATACTGTATGGTCCCAATGATGTGAATCGACACTCGAGAATAAACTTGGAATATGTCATTGGTAACAGAGTTCAGCAGGAGTTAGAAACAGGGTAAGATAATGGGTAATTGGAGCTGATGGGATACAGACTATGCAATAGGACTAGATACAAAAACTCAAAAATGGACAGCACAATAATACCTAATTGTAAAGTAATCATGTTAAAACACTAAATGAAGCTGCATCCGAGCTATAGGTTTTTCTTTTGTTTTGTTTTGTTTTGTTTTGTTCTTACTATTATTACTTTTATTTTTTTTCTCTATATTAACATTCTATATCTTTTTCGGTTATATTGCTAGTTCTTCTAAACCGATGCAAATGTACTAAGAAACGATGATCATGCATCTATGTGATGATGTTAAGAATTACTGATTGCATATGTAGAATGGTATGATTTCTAAAAAAAAAAAAAAATGGACAGCACAATACTACCTAATTGTAATGTAATTATGTTAATACACTGAATGAAGCTGCATCTGAGCTATAGTTGTTTTTTTCTTATATATTTTTGTATTTTTTATTTTTATTTTTATTTTTTCTCTATATTATCATTTTATTTCTTTTTCTGTTGTCTTGCTATTTCTTTTTCTAAATTGATGCATATGTACTAAGAAATGATGATCATACATCTACGTGATGATATTAAGAATTACTGATTTCATATGTAGAATGGAATGATTTCTAAATGTTGTGTTAATTTTTTTTAATTAATAAAAAAAAAAAAAAAATACACCTGCTCTGCTTGAGCCCTTTCCCGTCTGCTCACCTGTACTGTGAGCTGGACTACAGAATTTAGAAACTCCATGAATGTTCTTGTACCTCCCAGACCAGGGCCACAGCCAGAAACCCTTACTGCCCCCACCCCACACCTGTTACCAGGCAGCCCCCACCCGAGCAGAGCAGAGAGAACCTCTATTCAGGCCTCTGCAGCCGAGGGAGACGCATCAACAGGGGGCAGCTGCTGGCCCCTGGTCCCTTGGGTCTTTCTTGGGGAGATGCATCTCCCCAAGCCTCCTATGCCCTCCAAGCGGGGGGCAGGGTATTGTCTCGCAGTGTTGGCCATTTGATCAAGCTCATGGAATAAATGCAAAGTACTTGATACCTGCCAGGGCTCTTTAAGGGAAACCCACCCCCGCTGGGTGCTCCACCCTCTCCTTTCTTCCTGGGCCCCGACCTTTGGGCTTCCCACCCTCCTTCAGTATCTGTGCAGACCCTCTGCCTGCTGAGTTCCCCTCCCAGTCGTAATGAGGAGACCTAGCCTCTGGGGGCACTTACTATATTAGCAGAAACGTCCTAGGATCCTTACAAAACCGTCTCAGGTCATCCTCACCACAAACACAGCAGGCGGGCGTCACTGTCAGAGCCTTTGGGTGGGCTGCTGCCCCTTTCTGGAAGGTCCGTGTGGTAAGCTGAAAGGTGGCCCCCAAAAATGTCTGGCCCCTAACCCCCAAGTCTGTGAATGTTTTCTCACGTGGCAGGAGGGACTGGGCAGGTTAAAGGTTTTGAGTCAGGGGCTGGTGGGGGGAGTCACACGTGGATTATGCAGGTGGGCCCTAAATGCCGTTACCAGTACCCTTCCAATAGGGAGACAGGAGATTTGGCACACACAGACGTAAAGGCAACGCGGCAGGCGCAGAGGGGGATTCGAAGATGCCAACCTAGCACTGAAGATGGCTGAAGGCATCAAGGGCCAAGAAATGGAAGAAACACAGGCTAGAAGCTGGCAAAGGCAAATGGAGCGGTTCTCCCAGGAGAACGGACTTTGGACTTCTGGGCCCCAGAACTGTAAGGGGACAAATCTGTTATTTTCAGCCACGAAGCTGGTGCTGATTTGTTACAGCTGCACAGGACGCGACGCGGTGCTCCTCCCACCACATTGCCCGGGAGGGATGCTTCCACGAGATCTTGATTCAAATGCCCCCTTAGACTGGCCCTCACGGGCCCACCCTTATCACCCACCAGACTTTGTTCCTGATGTGACATGATTTTGCTCATGAATCTCTTTTGCTGGCTGTTTCTCTCCCCTCGTTAGGTTAAGGTTTGGCAGTGCACGGACCTCGTCATGTCCATATGAAACCCTGGGCCTCTGAAGCTTGTGGCACGTGCTCGGGACTCAGAAGCTGTGCGCGTCTCAGCTCAATGAGTAGCATTTCAAATATGAGCTCAGCAGGGGCAAAGGGAACAGGCTGGCAAACTGTTTGTGGGAGCAAAAATCTGGAAGCTCTCTGAACATCCACTGTTAAGAGATTTGTCTTAAAAAAAAAAAATCCTAGGGAGCAACTAAACCATGGATGACCATGAATGAGTTAAAAAAAAAAGAATTAGGTTGATTTTGAAAACCTCTGTCCTTTGTCACCAGAACAGAATTGACTTTAACCATTGAAACCCACCCGGTGTCATGGCTGAGACTCTAGCCTAGTTCTGGTCACGACGTCCCCACGCAGACCTCAGGCCTGCAGCGGCGGCGAGAGACGCCTCTCTCGCATTTTCCTTGCTCCCCCTCTCCCCGCTTCCTTAGGAGTGCGCCCCGACTCAGCGGAAACCCCAGGACAAGTGTGATGAGGGGCAAAGGGCACAGGAGAGGGTGGTCAGTTCTGCCGGAATCTGTTCTTCCTGGAGAAACCGCAGGCTGTTTTCTCTCACAGGGCGCTTCCGTGGGGGCTTCCGGGCCCCCACAGTGATGACCTCCACCTACGCTCCTGTTTGTAGTCAGTGCCTCACCCGGGGCCCAGCCCACCCCGCCTCTCCGTATCTGCTCCTCCGTATCTGCTCCTCCGGCAGTGCTCCTGGCTGGGCCACAGGAACCGTCCCCCTCCTCGCCCCAGCCGGGCTGCGGCTCCTCCTGCTTCCCTGGAGGCCACGGCCCGTCCTCACTCCTCCACTCTCCCCCACGGGTCCCCACCCCAGGCCTTAGGATTCCCGGCCTCCCCAGGACACCAGCCAACTCTCCAGATCGGGTCCATGCAGCCTTCTGACTCAGGCGGTGGCAGGAGCCTGCGCCGTTGGGGGGCAGGGGGCGCTGAGCACCCCAACACCCCTCCAGAGAAATCCTCCCTCAGCCCACAGGCCCCAGCCTGCGAGAGGCTGGAGAGGACAGTTCCCCGAGACCCAGCAGTTGCACCTCTGAGCAGGAGGGGCCGACGTGGCCCAGCACCTCACTATTGGGTGTTCCTGGCACTGATTGCTTGAGTCTCAGCCAAAACCGAGACAAAAAGAATCCCTTGCTAATAATACACCTGGGTAATTAATAATGAAAGCCTAGATAATTCAGGAGAGAAAGAGTCCACAGGCAAAAGAGAAGTGTATCAACACTTCCCCCTGCTGCCACCCACACTAAACACACACACATGCACAAATACACATGCATGCACACTCCCACAAACACATACACAAATACACACACGTGCACAATAGCACATGCATGCACACTCACAAAAACACATGCGCAAATACACATACATGGGTACAAAGACACACAGACACAAACGTGTGCCAATCCAAAAGGCTAGAACAAAGATTTTGGCATATTTTGGAAACTACGAGAAGTTCAAACTAGGGAAAACACAAAAGTAAGTCTCCGTGTGAGTCCAGATAGACATACATACCAAGCCCAAACTTTCTTTATTGGTTTATAATGCCTGTAAGAAATCATTATTCGCCATTTTTACAAAACCTAAGTCTGGTGAGCTGAGAGCTGGCATTAGCTCAGGTTTTGCTTACTACACGAAATGCATTTCTGCTGCGCTGCATTACTGTGGTCAGCCTGCCAGTTTGGCTCTGCCAAAGCTACTTTCGCTCACAGAAATATAAATTAAAGCAGCATGCCATTTGCTACAGGGCTGAAAAAAACGAAATGATAAAGTAAAATCAGACCATTTGGGGCCATTCATGGAGCACATCTCCCTTAAATCCGCATTTCAGTCCCACCCCACCTCACAAGGAGGGCAGGAAGGGTAGGTTCCAAGCAGCGTGGCCATGCCTTCATTTTGGAGCTCAGTGCTCCCCGCAGGCCGTGCTTTCTGACCTGCTGGCCTTTGCCATGGCCCACTGACCCTGCCCACCCCCTGGCTGGCTGGTTTTCTCCATCGGGCCCAGCTGTCTCAGGTCTTACACCAGTCCCCGTGCAGCCTGAGGCCACCATGGTCCTTCCAAGTAGAAGGACTGGGGTCAGGGTGCTGCAGGGTCCTGTCCCCAGCCTGCTGTGATGACAGCATCCTCCCCTGCACAGCAGCCTGGACGTGAAAACTCACGAGGGAAACCAGGACAGTCAGACCCGCTGACAGCCGTGAGCCTCCACACGTGGCTTCTCAGGCTGCCCAGGTGCTGATCAGGAAAAGTGAGGAACCTCCACGTTCTGCTGGTGGTGTTTCCAGAGAGCACAGTTCTCCTAGGCTGACCTTATTATTTGTTTTCCTTGCTTTTGAGATTGTTTTACCTCTGACAACACGAATACATTCATAATGTTTTTTTAAAAAGGATAAATAAACTGCATCTCGGCTGCTATTATTCTCCTCAGGGAGAATGGTGCCATCACTACAACCCACTTAGAGCATTTATGTCCACCACACAGGTGGACGGACATTCACTCAGCACCCCCCCAACCTTGGGCCTTTCTTCATCAGTGCTCCTGATAACTGGGGCCTTTCCCTAATCACCCACGAAGCTTCCACTGCTTGCCACTTCTGCGTGGTGGCTGCCACAAGAAAATACCACTTCATGGGCCATTAATGGTCTTATTAAAACAGTAGAAACATCCATGGTTCTCATTATTTTAAGTGAGGTGGGAAGAAAAACACTATGCCATGAGCTCTCATTTCATTTCAGCCTCCGTGTATTCAGCACCTTCCTGGACTGGCTGCCCTTGGCATGTTGCCCCGTGCGCCTGGAAACTAACGCCCCGGAGGACAGACAAGTGGGGTCCGCAGGGCTCAGCCGCTCGGCGAGTGCTATGGGGTTCAGTCCTGAGCCAAGCCCAGGTGGGGTGCACCAGGGCCTCGGTTCTCCCCACCACATCGGTGACTGTGGCAGAGTCTGGGGCCAGGCTGCGGGTTCGGCACTTTGCCGCCAGCGAGCCACGGACCTTGGCCAATTCTTCCCATGGGACCTCGGCCACATGCCCCTGGCACCTCTACTTCTCAGCTGTAACAAGGAACGGTAACAATGGGGACCCCTCCAATCGTTCTGAGAATCAGAGAAGCACACAGTGCTGAGAGCGCCTGGCACACGTGGATTAGGTTTAATATATTCGCCCATGATGCTGCCACTGCCCTTCGCTCTGAAACCTCAGCACCGGAGAACCGGCCGTGTGATCTGCATGCAGAACCTTGCACATTAGAGAGTGTGGGACATCACCAGGCCCCCGGGACAAGCTCGGGTGTATTTATAGCAGTGGATGTGGCCCTCTGCTTTTGTCATTTGAAAATTTCAACATTTATTTTGATATCTTTTGCATTTCTCCTCCAGCTCCTTTAAGATCCTCAACAGACGAAAATATGCAAATCCGTTCTCTTCACACATGCTCTCACCTCCCACCCCATGGTCTATAGCATCCTCCCCGCCCCCCTCCCCTGACCAGCGCTGGCTGGAGCCTCTCTGATCCTGTCCTGCCTCCCCAAGGCAAACAGGTCTCCTCTCCGCTCCCACTGCTCAGTGCGGACCTATAAGGGGCATTTTCCCTGTGTGACTCCAATGCTCCAGTCAGTAGCTGCCTTTCTCCTTCACAAGTCAACGAGCTGACTGCGTTCCAGCTGCCAGCCAGGGGGGCCTGTATTCCGTCTGCAGCCCCGACACCACCTGGCCATCCCAGCCGTGCGCATCTATCAGCCTCCAGGCATCACCGCCAGGCTGTGGCAGAGCTACTCAAAGCCGTCCCCGCATGCCTGACGGAACCCACCACCTTCCCATGAGCCCAGGGCACCACGTCTGCCTTGGTTAGAGATTCCAGGTCAGGGGTGCGAGTGCAAGCAGTTTACCTCGGGTGATGCAGGGGGTAGAAGTAACAAGAAGGCCAGGCAGCTACAGGGAGGTGCATTGTGAATCAGCTGACAGTGGGCGGCTGGCCTTTAACCCGTGGACAACAGGGAGACGTACATGTCTCAGAGTTATCCCTCCTGAAAGCCAAGGGACCTGGGGTGTTTCATACACCAGCCCCCCAAATTCCCTGGTTGGGAGCTGCTCCCAGATGAATAGACTCCGCAGGACTGCAGCCCGCCCCCTGCAGTGGGCATGTGGCACAGGGGCTGGGGCACACTGAGGTGGTCAGGCCCAAGGGTCAGGTGGGGCAGCCTGACCCAGGACATCAGAGAGACAACCTGACCTGACCTCCTCCCCCAGCACCAAGGGGAGGTCCCATCCAGGACACACCAAGTTCTGCCACTTTTCCTAAATGTCTTGCGCATAACCTTTCTCCCCTTCCTTCCCTATAACGGGCTTAGGCATGTGACTTGCTCTATCCGATGAGGGGAGTGAAAGTCCCCATTCCCTTGACCCTAGACGGAGTCATACAACTTGGGCTGACTGATACAATGTGATCAGATGTGACAACATGTCACTGCCAAGCAGAAACTTCAAGACCCTTCCTGTGGTCAGCCATAGCTCATTTATTTGTCTCTACCATAAGAATGTCACATGCCACATAGGATTTGCAATGTCACACTGATTCCAGAATGAAGAGATCGTGTGGGAAAGAGCAATACGTCTATGCAGTGTGAGCAAGAAAAGAAAGCTTTGTTGGTTTAAGCCACCGAGCCTTGGCAGTGATGGTTTCTGCAGCCTCACCTAGCGAAAGCTGACCGCTGGGCCTCTGGACAGGTCCTTTTCATCAGTGTGGGCCTCCCTTCTCTCCCCACTGCAGCCAGGCTGATGGCTCAACAATCAAAACCTGATCCTGTCACTTTCCCGCTGAAAAGTCGCCAGAGGTTTCCCGTTGCTCATAGAGTAAGCACCACATCTCGCTTACGACTTACAAGGCTCTGCCTCATTTGTGACCTCACCTGGCTCCCCACCTTCACTCTTCTCTGCATTGGAGTCACTCTGCCTGTTTTTTTCATGTTCCTAGAAGGTCCCAGGGCCTTGGCACTTGCTCCTTCTTTTCCCTCGGTTCTTTTCCCTTCCTTCATTCTCAGCGTTAGGTAATCCCATCCAGCCTTGGACCTCAGCTCAAGGGCATTTGTGCTCACTCAGTGGGTAGCCACCAATGCTGGGCACTGCCCTGCCCCCGGAGGACGCAGTGATGGGCATTTTGTGGAGAAGCTGCTCCATGGTCCCGAGGGCCTCCGTGCTTAGGGCCTTAATGCATGAGGGACCACACACTTCCAAATGTGGTCATCAAATGCGACAAGAAGGTTCAGCCAGAGGAACCCAAATCCGTGTTGCTCCCACTTCTCCTGCCTCCAGTACAGAATGAGCAGACCGCAGATTTCGTCAAGAAGTTCGAAGGAAACAACTATGAGGCAGGCATGAATCATTAGAACCTTAGATTGTGGACTATTCTTATACCCATTTCTTGGGTGCCCAGGTCGCCCAGCTAACATGTGATGGAGCTGAGATTCAAATCTAGGCAGTGTGGCTCCAGACCCCATCCACTTGACTGCTGTATTATCATGAATGAATGGCTCAATCCTTCCATGAGCGAACAAATGAATGAGTGTCCTGCGTGGTTTGCCATCTCATGAGTGGCAGTGGGGCAAGTGCCTTCCCTCGGGAACGTCACACCCACTCACACTTTCTGTGGCAGCAGCATCGAGACTCTTCCTAAAGGGCACATGAGAAGCCGGCGCCCAAAGGGCCTCTCCTGACTTGGCCCCCTCCTCTGATTTTACATGCCACCTCTGAAGGCTCTGTCTTCCCAGGCAGAGGTGAGCGAGGGAGGGAAAAACTATGTTGACTCCTCTAATCGGTGGTGAAAGGAATCTCCTTGCTTGGGATGCCAAGCAGTAGCATTTGCAGAGAGGGAGGCCTGACCTTCTGAGAAGATGCTGAGTATCACAGAGGCACAGGTCGGGGCTCTGGAAAAGCCCTCTGTGCACCAGCTTCCTGTTTAGGCAGCACTGGTCTCCTGAGAAGCCACAATGCATCTTTTAGTAAGCTAATCTGAAATAAATATCATGCTCATACCCTTGGACTGCTTGGCCACACAGGGTTCTTTACCCTGCTTAGTTCCTGCCAAGGTGACAGCAGCAAGGCTGTCAAATCACAATGTGCATGAAGTGCGCTTGGACCATTTCTAAAACACTCAGAACATCGCTTTCAATAAATGTCTGAGAAGTGCCTGCCCTGCCCGACGCTGTGTTGGGGCTAAACAAAGGGCTAAGACCCTCCACCAACCCTTAGGGTGGTTCTGAGCAGAAAGCTTCATGGGACCCCAAAGGAGGTGAACATCCCTTAGCCAATGGCAGGGTCTCTTGGAGACAGTGATTTTGGAGTTGTAAAACAGTGCTTTGCAAACCAAAGAATTGTCTTTATATTTAAAAAAAAAAAAAAAAGACATCTAGTTGTTATGCACCACACAAATAAAAATAGTAATCGAGGCACTTTCTGACACACCCAGGCCTTTCTCTCCAGCCACATCACTCACAGCAGCTCTGGCCCTGCACCTCCTATCGTTTCCCTGGGCCAGAAACACGGAGCCTTGAACCTGCTGCTTTGTGCCCAGAGCCCTTCTCAGAGCCAGTCTCTGCTGCAGTTCCTGAGGAAGTAACCCAGGCGTTCCACCCTGATAGCCTTCCCCAGACTTCCCAGGCAGGGCAGGCGGTCCGCAGCAGCCCACCCCCCAGGAGTTCAGGCTTGCCCAGGGCCCTTTGTAACCACGCATGGGACTGTGCTGACCTGCCAGCCTTCAGGCTGGACCGCAGACAGCGGGCGGGCAGGTGTGTTCTCCCAGCCACGTCGCTTGGTACATGGGATGCACCCACGGAACACGTGCTGGGAAATGACTTGACTGGGTAAGCTGGTGGATGAATGAGTGATTGTATGTGATAATTCCTCTTATTTCAATGGTTAAAGAACAGAAGGGAAACAAAATCTGACTTCGTACAGGAAATAAAGAACTGACAAAATATCCTGTCACCACCCACTCATTTCACTTCTGGGAGAGAACCTCATCCACAGCCCATTTGTTGTTTCTTTGGATAAAATTCTAATCTATCTGCAAACTTGTAGCTGACAGCCTCAAATCCCAGCTCTGCCTCTTTAGTTTCCCTAAACTTCCAGAGCCTCAGTTTTCTCTTCTCTATATTCCTAACAGTAGTGCATACATTCATTCATTCATTCATTTGAGATTTCAGCAGGGACTTTCTGAGACCTAGCATGAGCCAAGCATTGTCCTAGACCCTCAGGGGATATGCCAGTGAACAACACAAAGATCTAGGAGGGGAAGAGAGACAATGAACAAAACAAATCAGTAAGATATTGTATGTTAGATGGTAGACATTATTGAAAAACACTGCAGGAAGGTGTGTGAGAGGTGCTGGGGGAAAAAACATGTTTTACTGGGACAGTCAAGGGGGGCGTTTGAGCAGAGACCTGAAGGAAGGAGATGAGTGAGCCATGTGGACACCCAGGGGCCAGCACTCCAAGCAGAGGGCACAGCAAGTGCAAAAGCCCTGAGGCCGGAATGAGATCGGCAAGCTTGAAGAACAAGACAGAGGCAAATCTGTCCAATGCTGGATGAGCTGGAGGAGAGAGGGGAGAGGGGACGCGTCCACCACGCAGGGCTTGGAGGCCTGTGGAGGGTGTCAGCTCGTGCTCAGAGTGACAGGGTGGGGCACACAAACTGACTGATGTCTTCAGTGATCTCTCTGGCCGCTGTGTTGAGGACAGATGGAAGGGGACAAGCCCAGAAGCCGGGCGGCCAGGTGGGCAGCCAGTGAGAGGTGACGGCAGCTTGCACACGGTGGTAGCGGTGGAACTGGGAAGAGGTGGTCAGATTCTGAACATGTTTAGAAAGTAGAGCCAACAGGATTGGTTGTGTGGTGCTAAAGAAAGAGCACAGTCAAAGACAACTTCAAGGTTTGACCTGCTTCTTAGGGTAGTTTGAAAGAGGGAGGAAACCCCCCAAAAGCACTTATAGGTTCCCAACACGTCCACTGATGTTATGCCCATGAGTTAATTTTTTACAAAAACTCAATTCTCTCGATCAGCAGCAAGGAGGAAAGAGCAATTCAAGAGAGAAAGACATTTCTGGAAGAGATCTAATTGGAAAGAAAAGAAATGCCAGTTAACAATAAAAAGAGAAGGCTGAACTAACTGATTAAGAGCAGACACAAGTACTCACAGAAGCCACAGCCTGTCAGAGCTATTCAGGTGGGAGAGCAGAATTCAGGCCTCAGGAAATGCCTGGGAATTCTCATGGTATAAAAGTTAATTATCTGAATGCCCATGAGTCATCCAGAAATCAAATTATGTTTATTGTATTCTGCTTAAAAGACTAGTTAAGTGTGTAACCCATTATAGGAAGACTTCCACCTAAAATGTTTTTTAAAAAAAATACTTGGTGCTTGAAAGATAATTCTTCATAACCTAAAGAAAGAAAAGGGGCTGCCTCAAGATTCTAGGAAGCTGCATTGTTACGGTAACAGCATAATTTCACCTATATTCAAAATGTGAGAGCACATTCTCTTGCATTACCTCTCTGATACTCATCAAAACCCTCAGAGGTAGATAACTATTCCAGACTTCGTGGGCGTGAAACTTCACAGGCCCCCAAGTGTGAAGTGACTTGTTTGAAGGAATGCTGCAGAAGGGACAAGAGCCACGGGTAGAGAGTGGTAGAAGGGCGGCGTCTCCCTCAGTTCCATCCACCGGCCCATGCTCCCCCAGCGTCCAGCACATAGGACAGTTTCACACAGTAAGGGGATGAAGACCGAGACCTGAAAGCACCACTAATGCCTGTGTGACCTTTCATAAGCTAAATAAGGAATGGCCAAGCATTTTTATGTACATGCCAAGTCACTCTTAAATGGCTTCCAGGAGAACTGTATTGAAGCACCCCATGATCAGACAGATTGAACTGGAGACATGAGTTGATTAGCAATGTTTGCCAGGAGCATAGAGTGGGGCAAGGAGGCATGCATGCTTCATACTGGTCATTGCTACGTTGGACGACCCATAAATTCCCCTCCAAATCTCATGGCAGATGATTACCTCTAAAGGAAATGTGCAGCTCTATGAATAGGAGGAATGGAATGGAAATTCATGGACAGAGCAGTCTTTGTACATATTAACCTGATTTCCATGACACCCAACTCTCCACCAGAGGCTTTTTGTATCATAACAACATTTTAAAATATTTATGCTTCACATTTCTAGAATCCTCCCTCTGAGAAGCTCAAGGCAATATACTTTACTTATACTTTTGTATATTTTCCAATTGTCAGTTGTAAAAATTTTATCTTATTTTTAAACTATAGCCAACAGGATTTTGCTCGTATTTATAGAATGTGTACTAACATTGGTAATGAAGGTAGCTTTATTGCCTAATCAGTTACTCTACAAAACTTAATTTGTTGAATATGAGACATTTTTACAGAGAAATGAAACCATAACCTAAAATAATAAGCACAAGCCACAGTGAGGGCAATGTTGTAAAACCTACATGCAACTCTAACAAGAATAACACACTTGTGTTATTGTCGGTATGGTTGTTTCCATTGATTAATTTTGATGTGTCACCTTGAATTGAGGCTACAATTTAAATTATTGGTGTGTCTTTCACAAAGGTCATCTCTGACCATCTCAAAATGCAAAGGTCTAAACAGTTTCTTTGACATTAGTTTATGCCAGAAATCCTCTATTATTTCCTGCTTTGAACAAAACACACCTGTGAAGTCAACTTGTGGTAAGCAGAGAAGGAGCTGCACTTTTTCAGTGACACGTGTTTAGGTGCATTTTATCTCCTACCTCATTTAACATGCACAACAGTCACAGCAGTTTTCTTTTTCACCTTGCATATTAGAGCTAAGGAAACCAAGGAAGGTTCACTCATTCAACAATATTCCTGGAGCACATATTAGTTGTCAGACACTGATTGCACGGAAGGCTGTAGGATGAGTACATGGCAGAACCCGCTTTGTGCCTTGGTCTTCCGATTCCGCCTGGTCTGTGCTTCCTCTCCCCAGATGTCCCCACACTGTGGTCTGATGCGGCCCTGCTACATCAGAGTCAACCAGGGTATGTGTCACAAACAGACCCTTGGCCTCACCCCAGACTTACTGAAACAGCATCTGGAGTAAGAGCTTGAAAATCTGCCCTTTTACCAAGCAATTCTGCTGACTCTTACACACAATAACATTGAGAATGATTGTTTGTAATTGCATCATTTCCACCAATACACTGCAAGCAAAAAAGAGGGTATATGGGTATCTGGCTGATAGCAGGCATTCGACAAATATTTATTAAATGACTAATGATTGCATCATTTAATGCATTGATTAACTATGTTAGGAGGGCTTTAACTAGAAAAACACAAAAGTTTCTTCATTAAATGAGGAACAGTAAAAGGCAAATTCCTAAAACATCTTTGAAAACCAAAGAAACCAGTCACCTATTTGCAAAGGACTTATGGAATTTTCACCAACTTCAAGTAAAGCTTGCACAGTAAACACAGTTGGCACTAGCAAGTGTTTCTCTATTAAACAGAGCACTAGAAGGCACGCAGGGATCAGAAAAGGGGTGCTCAAAAGGTTGGCTCTCTGTGTGAGCAGTAATGGACCCCTGCCTGTTATACACCACATTCTGATGGTAATGAGTAGGGCAGGGTTAATTATAATGGAGAAATTACCACCCTGAGAAAATCGTTCTAAGAAAAAGATGATGGAAGCATTATCCCAATGGTTAGGAAAAGAGTGAATGCTGGTTTGAAATGATGTACCCTAGAAAAGCCATGTTTTAATTCTAATACCATTTTGTAAAGGTAGCCATTTCTCCTAATCCCTATTCAGTACTGTATGTTTGAGGCTATAATTAGATCATCTCCCTGGAGATGTGACTCAATCAAGAGTGGTTGTTAAGCTGGATTAGGTGGAGACATGGGGTGGGTCTTGTTAGTTTACGGGAATCCTATAAAAGAGGAAACATTTTGGAGAAAGCTAGAGATTCAGAGAGAGCAGAGAATGCTGATAGCACTAAAAAGCAGAGAGTCCACCAGCCAGTGACCTTTGGAGATGAAGGAGGAAAATGGCTCTCGGGGAGCTTCATGAAACAGGAAACCAGGAGAGAAAGTTAGCAGATGACACAGTGTTCACCATGTACCTTTCCAGCAGAGAGAGAGAAGCTCTGACTGTGTTCACGATATGCCTTCTCACTTGAGAGAGAGACCTTGAACTTCATCGGCCTTCTTGAACCAAGGTATCTTTCCCTGGATGCCTTAGATTGGACATTTCTATAGACTTGTTTTAACTGGGACATTTTCTTGGCCTTAGAACTGTAAACTAGCAACTCATTAAATTCCCCTTGTTAAAAGCCATTCCATTTCTGGTATATTGCATTCCGGCAGCTAGTAAACTAGAGCAGAGTGTGTCTCTAAAAGTGATTTATTATAAGAAATACAGGAAAATATTAAACACATGGAGTTTATAAAAAGACTGCATGTTGTTATGTTCCTTTTATCCTTGCCCTTTGGCAGTGCTCTTCCATAATAAATCCTGGGCTAGCCTTGGACTTGCTTTGGCCATGAGACCTCAGCAAATGTGAAGCAAGAAGTGGTTTGAAGGCAGCATGGGCACTGCCTTGTCCTCTCGTGCTTCTGCCATGTGCAGAAGCCTGTGCGGGCCTAACTACAGGATAAAAGGCCACAATCCTCTGAGTTGTCCATCATGTCTGCCAACTGCCAGACAGGTGCGCAAGGCAATTAGACCCACACCACCGAGCCAGCGCATGTCAGAAGAACCAACCAACCACTCACGGAATTGTGAGAAATAATAAAGTGATGCCATAAGCCACTAAGATTTGTGGTGTTTATTTTTTAACACAGAAAAGTTGCTACACATATGCTTGGCTTCATCAATAATATGCACAAAGATAGCACACACAAAAAAACAAGAAGTCATATAAAAGCACTAGAAAAGATGAAATGACAATTGACTCCAATAGGAAAATGCAATGGGACTAAAAATAGAATAACAATTAAGATCAGCATTGCAAAGCAATAAAACATAAATAACACTGCAAGAAATTAAACAGTGTAAGAGAACAAGTTACATATGTAACCTCAGAGTAGGGAAAACATTAAGCAATCAAAATATAGAAAGAAAGTTTGATATCTAAGAAAAAATTCTAACTCATGAGCAGTGCTAAGTCCTGAATTTAAAAACGGAGAAGCATGCTGAGGGCAGGGCCAGTTGAAATACTCAGGCCCATGGCACTAAGCAGGTGCCTGGCTATCACTAGTCCCATTGGACCCACAAGCAGATTCTCTGCCAAGGTGCATACTGCCCACTGCCAGCACCAGTATGACAGCGTTCAGCACACACTGAGACCAGTGGCCTCAGCTGAAATTGTACTGGGTCTCCATCCTGCTCAGTTAGCTGCCACAGTCAGGGAGAGACGAGCCTGAAGGCAAGACACAGAAAGTGCCACCTGGCAAACTGCCTATTTGCTTAGCTTTCAACATATCTTCAAGTAGAGTTGCATTTCCTGATAAGTTTCAGGTCTTGGGTTGGTGGGGAATTTCTGGCAAACCAACAGTAGAAGGAGACCTTCAGTGCAAACCCAAGCAAATACAAAACTTTAGATGAGCAAAGGAAATCAACTTTCAAAACAACCAGATCAAGAAAATCAAATGCCTCAAAGTCAACGTAAAATCACAAAGCACATGAAGATGCAGGCAGATATGGCATAGCCAAATGACCATATAAAAATACCAGAGGAGACACAGAATTTGGAACAACAGAAAAAAGACATTTGTGCAAGTCTCCTAAACAAATTCAATGGATTGGCTAATAACATAAAGGATATCGAGAAGACACTAGAAGAGCATAAAGAAGAATTTAAAAGACTAAATAGAAAGATAGCAAATCTCACAGAGTTAAAATGTACTGTAGACCCAATAAAAAATATTCTAGAGGCACCAATAGCAGATCTAAAGAGGCAGAAGAAAGAATAAGTGAACTAGAGGACAGAACAACTGAATTTGAACGCAGAAAACAGCACATGGTAAAAAGATGGAAAACTAGAAATTATATCTCAGGGAAATGAAGAACAATATGAAGCACACAAATATAAGAATCATCAGTGTTCCAAAAGAGAAGAGGACAGAAAAAGACTAGGAAGATTAGTTGAGGATATAATGGGGGGAAACTTCCCAAATCTTATAAAAGACAAAAATATGCAAATCAAAGACACCCAACAAATCCCAAATAGAATAAGTCCAAATAGACATACTCCAAGACACATACTAACAGCTGTCAAATGCTGAAAAAAACAGAAAGACTTGAAAGCGACAAGAAAAAAGCAATTCAGAGCCCTGCCCTATAAGAAATACTAAAGGGAATTCTGTCAGCTGAAAAAAAAAAAAAAAAAAAAAGACAGGAGAGGGAGGTCTGGAGGAGGGCATTGAATTAAAGAGTATTAGTAAGGGTAACTTAAAGGATAAAAAGAGAAAGAGGGAAAAGAATATATAGATTTGACAAATAAAAACCAAAGTAAAGATGGTAGATTTTTAAAATGTCTTCACAGTAATAACTTTGACTGGTAATACACTAAACTCACCTGTTAAATGACACAGATTGGCAGAATTGATTAAAAAGTATGACCCATCTATGTGCTGCTTATAAGAGACTCAGCTTAGACACAATAGATTGTGAATACTTCCATACAAGCTGAAACCAAAAGAAAACAGGAGTAGCTATATTAATATCAGATTAAATAGACTTTAAATGTAAAGATGTCATAAGAGACAAGATACTTCATCTTAATAAAAGAGAAAATTATCCAAGAAGAAATAACAACCATAAATGTTTATGCTCCCAATCAAGGAGCTCGAAACTACATGAAGCAAACATTGGCAAAACTGAAGGGAGCAATAGATGTTTCAACAATAATTGCAGGAGACTTCAGTATACCACTCTCCCCTATAGACTGAACAACCAGACAGAGGATCAATAAGGAAACAGAGGATCAAAAAGGAAACAGGGTCAATAAGGAAACAGAGAACTTAGACAAGGTGATAAGTGAATTAGATCTAACAGACATATATAGATCATTACACCCCAAAGACCAGGATATATGTTCCTTTCCAGTGCTCATGGAAAATTCTCCAAGACAGATCATATGCTAGGGCATAAAACAAGTCTTCATAATTTCTTTTTACCATATGATCATTCCATTCTTGTTATATAATCAATAACTCACAATATCATCACATAGTTGTATATTCATCATATAAATTTTAAAAGATTGAAATTATTCACAACACTTTCTCTGACCACAACAAAATAAAGTTGGAAATAAATAACTACCAAAGAAGGGTGGGCCGCGGTGGCTCAGCGGGCAGGGTGCTTGCCTGCTATGCCGGAGGGCATCGGTTCGATTCCCGGCCCCAGCCCATGTAACAAAAGCGGAGAAACAGAATACAATAAAACAAGAAAATGTTTAAAAGATGTTTCCCTTTCTTCCTTCCTTCCTTCCTTCTATCCTTCCTTCCTTCTCTCTGTCTTTCCTTTAAAAAAAAAAAAAAAAAAAAAAAAAAAAAAAAAAAAATAACTACCAAAGAACCAGAACTTTCACAAAGATATGGGGATTAAATAACACACTCTTAAACAATAAGTGGATCAAGACAAGGATGTCCATGTTACCACTATTATTTAACATTGTGCTAGAAGTTCCAGCTAGAGGAATCAGGCAAGGAAAAGAAATACAAAGCATCAAAATCGGAAAGGAAGTAGTAAAACTCATTATTTACAGAAGATATGATCCCATACTTGGGAAATCTATGAGAAAGCTACTTGAACTAATAAACAAATTTAGCACAGTGGTCAAATACAAGATTAATGTGCAAAAATCGGTAATGTTCCTATACATTAGCAATGACCTAACTGAGGAGACAATTAAGGAAAAAAATTCCATTCAAAATAGCAACTAAAAGAATCAAGTAGCTAGGAATAAACTTAACCAGGAATGTGAAGGACTTGTACACAGAAAACTAAAAATACTGCTAAAAGAAATCAAAGAAAATCTAAATAGGTGGAAAGACATTACACACTCATGGATAGGAAGGTCGAATATTGTCAAGATGTCAATTCTACCCAAATTCATTTACAGATTCAGCACAATACCAATCAAAATCCCAACAACCTACTTTGAAGACTTGGAAAAGTTAGTTATCAAATTTATTTGGAAGGGAGACAGACCTTGAATAGCCAAAAATATCCTAAACAAGAATGAAGTGGGAGGACTAACACTTTCTGAATTTAAAACTATGTCACAGTAGTGAAAACATCATGGTACTGGCACAAAGATAGACATATTATTCAATGGAATTGAATAGAAAGTGTGGAAATAGACTACCAAATCTACAGTCAATTGGTCTTTGACAAGGTCAAAAAATCCACTCAAGTGGGACAGAATAGTCTTTTCAAAAAATTGGCATGGGAGAACTGGATATCAATAATCAAAAGAATGAAAGAGGACATCTAACTTACACCTTACACAAAAATTAACTCAAAGTGGATCAAACACCTAAAAAATAAGAACTAGCACCATAAAAGTCCTAGAAGAAAATATAAGGAAACATCTTCAAGAAAATAATTAGTAGATTCTTAAACTTTATACATAAAGCACAAGCAATGAAAGAAAAAATGGATAAATTGGAATTCCTCAAAATCAAATATTTCTGAGCCTCAAAGGACTTTGTCAAAAAGTGGAGAGGCAGCCAACTCAATGAGAGAAAATATTTGCAAGCCACATATTGGATAAGGGTTTGATATCCAGTATATATAAAGAAATCATACAATTCAGCAACAAAAAATAAACAATTATAAAATGGACAAAAGATATGAATAGACATTTTTCCAAAGAGCAAATACAAATGGCTAAAAAACACATTGAAGAGATGTTCATCTTCATTAATTATAAAGGAAATACAAATCAAAACAACAGTGAAATATCATCTCACATCTATAAGAAGGGCTGTCATTAAAGAAACAAGAAGCTACAAGTGTTGGAAAGGATGTGTAGAAATCGGGACATTTATGCATTGCTGGTGGGAATGTATAATGGTACAGCTGGTATAGAAGGCAGCCTGGCAGTTCCTCAGAAAACCATTGCGTTGCCCTACAACATGGCAATACCACTACTTGTATATACACTGAAGAGCTGAAAACAGTGACACAAGCAGGGATTTTTACACCAATATTCATAGCAGCATTGTTCACAATCAACAAAAGATGGAAACAATCTAAGTGCCCATCAACAGATGAGTGGATTAACAAAATGCGGGATATACATACAATGGAATATTATGCCACAGGACGATGAAATGAAATCTTGAAGCATGTGACAACGTGGATGAAACTTGAGGACATAATGTTGTGTGAAATAAGCAAGACAAAAAGGGTAAATTTTTTTGCTAATATGACCCTAGTAAAGGTCAACTCAGAGGCTTATAATACAGACTACAAGGGATCTAGAGATACATGGAAGCTATAGGCAGGTTAACAGTTACCTAATGAGGCTGAACTTAAAATACATGAGAATGGATAGAAATGAAGGCAATTTATTAGTGGGTCTATAAGTAATATTACCATTTTGAAGGTGAATATGATTGAAAGGGGTTGTATAGAGGCACGTATCTCACCAATTAATACTACAAATACAGGTAAGTTCTTTCATGAACTACTTCAAAGAAATGAATCTTGTACAAAGAGTTTATAATATCATGGATAGGGGGAAAACGTCTATTACATGCTATGGGCTGTGTTTAGCGTGGAAACATCAACAACACAACAATACCAGAGATAAATAATTGGGGGGAGAGACAAGTGTTAAAGAGAGTATGGGATTTTCTCTTTGGTGAAGATGTGTTTATCGGTTATTTTTCTCTTTGGAGCAATGAAAACTGTCTAAAATTGAGAGTGCTGATGATTATACAACTAAGTGAGGATACTATGAAATGTGCATTGTTTATTTTGGACATTATCCATGATGCCCAATGAATGGAGGTGGCCAAACAGTACAAGGGGTGAGAAGCAGAAAGATCAATTTTGGTGTATGTATAAACATAGTAGAATATTGTGTGACTATAGAAAGGAATGAAGGAATGAGACATGCAACGATGTGAACGAACCCCAAGGACATTATGTTGTACAAAATAAGCTGGAAACAAAAAGACAAATATTGCATGGTCTCTTTTAGAAAATACTTATAAGAAAATTCAGCCTAGATTGTAAGGTCTTATAGCAGTCACATTTAGTACAGAGCTGTAACTGTTATTTTTAGGAGAGGCTGCACTATATGTGTATAAAACGGTATTTTCCTGAACTGTGGGTGCCTGTGTGACACCCAGGACTCAGAGCTGGGGTTCTGCAGCTCTGAAAGTCAGCATTGCCACATACAGCAACTGCTAAAGATATTGAAAAAGAGATCAGACTTCAATTAGAGATGAGAATGAAGGTGATCTGGTTGGGATTAAGGTAAATCAGTGTATGTATTTTTGAACTTCAATTATTGTATGAGACTAAAGAAAGAGAGGTTTTTTTTTTCCAAAACCTAAATTTTCTGTAGCACACAGTCTAACTCAACCTGTCTGGATAGTTCATTTAAACAACCCAAACACATGGAACCCAGAATGGGATCAAGGGCTTGTAATTCTATATAGCTTAATGTAATAACTGGATACACCCCAGAGTATTGGGGGCAGATAATTAGAGTATTGGCAAAGTGCTGTGAGGGACTGCGGAAAATATATGGAATTATTCAACTTTCCCACCTGGGAAACTCCTGATACTCTCTCAAACACTAGGGACTCCCAAGGGCCAATCCCTTGATCTTGAGGCTTCCTTTTATGAAACGTATTTCTGTAGCAGTGAAGCTAAGCCTACTTAAAATTATGCCTAAGAGTTACTTCCAAAGAACCTCTTTTGTTGCTCAGATGTTGCCTCTCTCTCTCAACCCAACTATGCAAAGAAAATCATTACCCTCCCCCCTATTTGGGACATGACATCCAGGGGTATGTCTCCCTGGTAATGTGGGACATGACTCCCAGGGATGAGCCTGGCCCTGGTACCATGGGATTGGAAATGCCCTGCTGACCACAATGGGGAAAAGAAATGTAGCAAAATAAAGTATCAGTGGTGTGTTAGTTTGCAAGTTGCTGGAATGTGATATGCCAGAACTGGAACAGATTTTTTTTTTTTTTGGTATGCTGTATGGCAGGGTCACATTTCATTATTATTCCATGAGATATCCTATTATAGCAGCACCATTTTTTCAATTTTTTGTTTGTTGTTTGTTTGTTGGGAGGTACATGGGCCAGGAATTGAACTCAGGTCTCCTGCATGGCACGCTAGAATTCTACCACTGAACTACCCTTGCACCCCCTGGAAGAGCTCTTAAAAAGGGGAATTTAATAAGTTACAAGTTTATAGTTCTAAGGAAGTGAAAGTGTCCAAATTAAGGCACCAAGAAGAGGTAACCTTCACTCAAGAAAGGCCGATGGGTCTGGAACCCCTCTGTCAGCTGGGAAGGCACGTGGCTGGCATCTGCTGGTCCCTTGCTCCTGGGCTCAGTTGCTTTCAGCCTCTGTTCCTGTGGTGGATCCTCACTTTGCTTCTCTGAGGCTGGACATCATCTCTTGGCTTCCCTTGGCTCTCTCCAGGTTCTGGCTTGCTTAACATCTCATGGAAAGGCACATGGCAATACCTGCTGTGCTCCAAGCATCTCTAAATATCCATGTCTCTGCTCTGTCAGCTCTGTCATTTCTGTGGTTTTTGTCTTTTCTGCTGTTTCTCTCTCCAAAACGTTACCTCTTTTAAAGGATTCCAGTAAACTGATCAAGATCTACCTGGAATGGGTGGAGTCAATCTCCATCCAGTCAAGTGACCACACCCACAATTGGGCATGTCACATCTCTATGGAGACAATCTAATCAAAAGTTTCCAGCTTGCAGTGTTGAATCAGGATTAAAAGAAACATGCCTCCACAAGATTGGATCAGGATTAAGAGAAATGGCTGTCCCCACAAGATTGGATTAGTCTTAAAACATGACTTTTCTGGGGTACATAATATTTTCAAACAAGCACAAGTGGCTAAGAGAGTTCAAATAGAGTCAAGAGGCTATTCTAGAGGCTACTCTTTTGCAAGCTACAACTAGAAACTGCTAATTCCTCCAGTTTGCCAAACCCCAACCAAAACTATTCCTGCTAACCCTAAAGAATATTCAGACTCCATCTGAGATCTTACAAAAGAAAGTTTTAGAAACCTAAAACTTTCACATGGTTCCTAGGCCAGATGAGTCCTGAAACCAGAGGTGTCAGTCCCTCCAAGAAAATCAACTACTTCCATTCCCCTATCCCATACTGTAGATACCCCTTTTCAAAGTGAAAAAGTTAGAATGAACATAGCCCTAACGATTTGGAGAAGGACTAAAGGAGAAGGAAGAGTTATAACACAGAAGTTAGGACTTAACAAATGAATATGACTACTGAATCAATAGATTGATATTTCTTTTAGTCTCCAGTGTCTTGGAGCAGCTAGAAGGAAGAACCTGAAAACGCAGAACTGTAACGCATATAAAACTTTTTTTTTTTTTCTTTTTTTGGCATGGGCAGGCACTGGGAATCGAACCTGGGTCTCTGGCATGGTAGGCGAGAACTCTGCCTGCTGAACCACCATGGCCTGCCCACCCACATAAAACTTTGAAATCTGTTCCATAACTACTTGTTAAAATGTACTTTGACATTTATTGCTTTTTTGATTATATATTATATTTGATAATAAAAATGCTAAATAAACAATGAAAATGCATGCTATATGAGATGAGCATTAGCTCTGCCTGCTCTGAGTGTGGCCTTCCATTCTCTTTTAAGTCCCATCATGGGTAGGGCTGCAGTGTGGCAGTGAGTCCAGAGATGAGGCTGATACCCTCCTCTTCCTTACTGACCTACCTACTAACCAGGCCCAAGTTTCATCCTCTGTCATCTGGGGTAGGGAATTCCGAGTTCTGCCTTCTACAGCATGCAGCAGAGGGTTCTGCTGGTGAACGGCCCTGAGACCCTCGGGGAAGAACTGGGGGAATTGTTACTGTACTTGTTTGCTGTGGCTTTGCAGGTTCCTTCTGTAAGAGTGTCCAATTTCCCCTTCAAACAACGGGCTCCAAGTCTGAGAACTGTCTCAGATCTAGAAGCTGAGTGATAGATCACAAGTTTTTATTGGGATGTCTGGCTTCAGCCTTCTGTTCACCAGATATTTTTTCCAGTGATACAAGTCAAGCTACCCCAATCACACCCCAGTACCTGTACATCTCTATTGCCCTTTGAGCATTGTGGTCTATTAGCCATCACCATGGGTCCTCTAGGGCTCCTAGGTTTCCTCTCTGGACCTTCCATCCCTCCTGACCCTGATGGTGAAGCACTGGCACCTGAGTCCTGCTGGTATGGAACCTCTCACATGCAGTTCCATCCTCTCCTAATGTCAAGACTGGCCTATAAATGTCACTGGACTCTTCAAAGATTCCATGTCCCTCAGCAGCATCCTTATTGCCTCAGTGAAAAGTGTCCTTTGCACCCTCCCAGGAAACACGTGCTGTCTGATTTTGCACATAAATTCATTCTATCACCTCCTTCCTTTCTCGTTTAAGGGAGTTCTGGCATCTCCATCTCATCAAGCCATCAATGTTTCAAAGTCTCAGGGAGTCATTGCCACAGACAATTAAGATTGGCTGCAAGGTGTCCTTACCAGGACGTTAAATCTTGAATCATAGCAGAGTACTTCCATGTCAGTAAATTTCCCCTTACCCAGCTGTGTACTTTATATTCTCTAGTCGAACACCCTCAAGAGTCCCTCATATGTGTTGCTCTGGTTCCAGTACATGTATATTAGGCAGTTCCTGCGATTCTTTTATAGCTAAGCTATTTTCTCCATGAGAAGGCACTGAACTCCCTGTTTTAGCCATGTTGATACCTGACTCCATTTACTGGTCTGGTGCTAAATAGGGGAAATGGGGGCAGATCTTGAGAACAATCACCAGCTCCCAAGTCATCTGGCTCAAATAAACAGTCTGCTGGGTCTTTAGGCAGGAGCAGTCATCTTTCCTCTACCAAGGGGAAGGGGGTGATTCTGCCAAACTGAATGGTTCAGAGAAACCTGGGGTTGAAGATTCTGTGGTACTCTACTCAATGCCTCATCCAAGGTCTCAGAATTTCATTCATTTCATCAGGGTCCTGACATTAACATCAGAGGCCAGTTGAGGCTGTGCATTCAATCTCATCTGCAGCTCTGCCACCCTTATAATCAAGTCCTAGGCTTGATTTTTCTGAAGTCTTCCCTGCTGGTGCAGGAGTTGAGGGTCTCTTTGCATTTTGCAACAGTGGAATTTTGACTTTAGACCATGCCATGAGTTTATCTAATTTGAGCTTGTGATATTAGTTTTTAAAAGCTTCCAAGGCAATCAAGAAAATCCAGCCAACTTTTCAATCCTTATAATCACCATTGTTCCACACCATTCATGTAGTAGTGCTGGTGCATAATCATAATGTAATGCTTTACATTCAGCCATTCATATCAGATGAAAGTTTTAACAATTTTGATGTGACGGAATGCCAGGTCTCATCAACAATCCACAGAATATCACTAATAGGGTCCTTTCTGTCACCTTATTTGGCAAGTGTTCCCATTCTGCAATCACATCCAGAGGATCAGCTTTCTCAGGTGATTTCCAGTGTCCTCAAAAGAAGAGTCTGAAACCAAAACTTGTGTGTAGGTGGATTATCTGAGAGGTGTTACCATGAAACAAGTAGGAGAGACGAAGGAGAGTAAAACAGTGAAGGGAGAAAATTTAATACGAGGATGCATTAGCCAGTTGAGTGCTGCTATGAATCCCGCTGGCTCAATCTCACAGGGATAAATGACCATATAGAATGACTCTCAGAAATGGGAAGAAACATTCATCTACCAGCTTCCACTACCCATTGGCGAAGGGCACCCAAGGGCTCTTAACTCCCTCTGCTCTTCTGGGCTGCTGCATTCTGGACTATGGCACATAAGACTCTGTTGACAAGAAGTAAATCAACATCCGCATGGAAATGTGGAACAATTTCAGAAGCTATGGCTGCAATCATTGTGGTGGGCTGAAAAATGTCCCTACAAATGTCCACATCTTAATCCCTGGAACCTGTGAATATTACTATATTTGGCAAAAGGGGTTTTGTGGAGATAGTCAAGTTAAAGACCTTGGGATGGGGAGATTATGCTGGATTATCTAGGTGGGCCTTAAATGTAATTGCAAGAGCCCTTATAAGATGAATGCAGAGAAAATTGACTATAGAAGAGGAGAAGGCAACACAGTGAAGGAAACAGGCTTTGAAGATGGAGGTAGGAGTTACAAGCCAAAGAGCACTTTCTATTCCCCAACCATTTCCCAAGCTAGTTTTGACCAAGAAAGGGACTATATTCGCCCCTCAGTCCAAAATTCAGATGTCTAAATTAGATCTACTGTCATGTTCACAAATCTCGCAAGTAGGAGAAAGTCTTTCTCTTCATTCCAATTCATCCCTCAGATAACAAGCAATGAGATCCCTGATCCTTCTGACCACAATGAGTACAAGACACACATTTCACTATTCTCATCTATTCTTACTCAAGTGGCCACAAGGGAGGAAAAGAAGCTATTCTGAACTGTGAAAGCATAACCTCCACCAGGCCACACCCCACATTCTAGAGCATACAGTTGCTGGGTCTCAAACCTGTGAAAAATTTTCTTTGCTTTCTTAGTTTTCATTTCTGGTTTTATGTCAAACACTGAGACCAGTTCCATCTCCCCCACTGCCTCCAGATCAATTCCCAGCATCTTTGGGAATCGGACCAGGCATCATTAATTAAAGCTCCGGAGGCCATTCTATTCTTCAGTTAGTGTTTGAAGCCCCTGTTCTGCTCTCTCTGGCACTGCCTACCTCGGGCACCCACAGAAGGGATTAGTTATTTCCCTTGGTACCTGTTCCCAGGAATAAGTGATTCAGGGCCAGCCCCTGGGCTCGTCCCCTCAAGTCCTCTGTCCAGCCAGCAGGTGGTTTCATGAGGCTTCAGCCCTCCATGCAGGGCCAGGTAGTCCATTGGCTTTGCAGACCCACCACATGGTATTCAGTTAAAACTTTGGAAAAGGAAGTACAAAGCTCTTCTCTGGTCACACACTAAGCAACCAATTCAAACTCGCAAAAACTCCATTACTTTGACTTTCTGATCCCCAGCTGATTATCAACCCATTGTGTTTATTAACTATTGGTTTGAATGCACAGTAAATAGCCAGGCATGCTAAGGAACATCAGGTAGAAATCTGATGGGAGTGGAGAGGGTTAAAGGAGTTGCAGCAGCAGAATAAGGCTCAAGAAGTGGACAAGAGGCCCATCCATGGAGGGGCTTCTGTGCCAAACAAAGGTGCCCCCAGGCACATGCATCCATTATTGCTACCCCCACCCCACCCCCACCCTGGGAGGATAGCTTGCAAGGATTTTGTGGGACTCAAAAACCCCAATAAAAATGGTGGAAGCATTTCATACCTTTAGGGGAAAAATTTATTCAGATGCCCAAACTGAAGCGTCTTAAGGACTGAGGCTGCACAGGGGGTGCCACAGAGAAGCTGCACCTCCGTTTGCATGTGGGGGTCCAGGTTTAACGGAGCAGGAGTGATTCCCCAACCCACCCACTGACAAGGAGGGAGTGTCTGACATACAGCCACTGCCAGTCACACTGCCTGCCACTTTTTATTACGACTATGCTCCATACATTGTATTTATATATATTTCTTATTCATTTCAGTAACTCCATGGATCTTATGAGAGTTCTCCATTTTAGAGATAGGAAGTTATATTGTAGGTTCTAAAATTTCATGCACTTGCTGGACATCTCTGAGCCTCATAAGGGCCCCAAAGACCTGCCTGATCGAGTTCCCACCTCTCACCAGGTATGTGCTCCACCCAGCAGGAATGCCTCCCCACCCAGCTAATTCCCCATCAGCTGTCTCTGCATCCTACCTGGTCCTCAGTCCAATGGGCTCACCCCACTGAGCTGGCAGGTTGAGGAACTATTGAATCAAGCTGATCGTAGCCCCCATGTTAAACAGGAGGCCCCCTGCCCTCTTGTCATCCCCAAGCCTGCTCCCACCTCCCTGATGGCTCACTCTGTACCCACGTGCACCCTCACGTGGTCCAGCCCAGCGTGTGCTCTCCTCCTCCCCGGGCAGTGTTCTCTGTGACTAATAACCTCCCACCATCTCATCTGTCCAGTGTCAGGGGTTGCATGTTCAGACATCCCAAAATCCCAGGGCAGAACTCCCTCCTCCCTCGTGAGTGGGGTTAAGAGAAGTTCAGCATGGGGAGATATGCCACTGCACTCACGGTCTCTCAACCAGTGAGTGGAGGGCTGGGATGCAGACACAGGTCCGTCCGGCTGCCTCTCCCCACCAGGGAGCCTTGCTTCATCGGGGCTGGCATGGTGACCAGCAGGCTGTCTGATGTCCAAGGCCTCCAGGACATGCATCTGTGTGTCTGTCTGATTAACACCAGCCCTGGAAGCTCCTCTGGGTTATTGCAAGATGGAAACAACAACAGCAGCAGCATGTGAAAGCACCTTGTTGTGCATACATAACAAAATAGGACATGTTTGCTGATGCTATACTAGTATTCATTTGTTCTTATTTTTATTGGCATCATCACTTTAATTTAAAATCACAACAGGCTGAAGAATGAGCAAGGCAAGTAATGAAAACCCTCATGGCATTTTTTTTCTTCTCCACTTGGGATGATGAATTAAATGTGTGAGAAAACGGACCTTTACTCCCAAGGAGAGATCATCTAATACTGAATGACACCAAGCCAGGCAGAAAACATCCCCAGAGAAACAGGAACTCCAAGAGTGATTTAGTGCTTGAGGATGTTCAGGCAGGAGAAAATCACCCCACAAGGCAATTAACTCAGAGTAACGTGACTGATAGGTTTCTGAACCCTGACGAGCCAAGCTGAGGGAAGTCCATAAAGTCTGCGGGGAGCCATCCAAAGAGGATCAGGTTTGAAATCAAAACATCCAGACAGGGAGGTTGAGGCACATGGCATCTGGCAGGGAAGAATTATTTATCCAGTTATTTATTCTACCTCAACACCAAGCATCTGGAGGGAGCAGCCAAGCATCTGTCTGAGGCCGTGCTTGTTGCAGAGATGCTGTGTGTATGTGTATGTGTGTATGTGTATGTGTATGTGTGCATGTGTGTGTGTGTAAGAGATGGAGCCTATGGAATGGAATAGACCAAGCATTTGAAGAAGAGGTGGGATAAGCGAAACAGAAAAGAGTAACCATTAGAGCTCAGTTCTCAGACCAGACACAGGTCCATTCCAACTCCAGCTCTGACACTAACTATGGGCCCCTCAGAAAGTTTCCTAAGCTTTCTAAATTTTGGCTTCCTTATGGGTAAAATGGAAATAGTAGCCAAAGATGCTGTGTGAGGATTGCATGACCTAATGTATGCAACGTGTCAGCTGCATAATAAAGAGTAATCGATAAATTGTGTCCATTAGTATAAGCACCGTCGGTGGTTTATTACTGTCCATTCAGCTCTGTTGTGGGAGCTGAAGAAGAATAAAATCAAAGCTGGATGGCTTGACTTTTCCTCTTGTTAACCCGATATGTATATCTCTAGCAAAAGTAGCTAAGATTAAAACCCATCAGGAAAGTGAAAGAGTGGGTCACATCAAAGAGTAACTTTTGAATTATTTTGAGGCCAATTCCTCACTAAAAAGAAGGTCCTTGCTAGTGGATGTGCGGTCTGTAGGCCAGCAGCTGTGGCATCACCTGGGAGTTCTTAGGAACAAAGAATCTCAGGTTCCACTCCGGAGTCTACTAAATCAGTCTGCATCTTAACAAGTTTCCCCACGTGACTTTAAGCTCAATAAAGGTGGAGAAGCACTGAGCCAGTAAACAGTTTGTTCCAATCCTATCAAATCCTGTAATGAATAGATAGGAAGAGTCCATTTAGCCAAGCAGCTGATCCATTCATTCACACCTGATCAATTTATGCCCCAATGAGGAAACAGCCAAGCTGACCAGCTCACATGGAGTGATGGCCAACGCAATCAGCCTAAATGGGAAGCAGATGGTGTATCTGAAGAGCCTTCCCAAAGCATTTTAAATACCGCAGTCCCTTGTCCCATGAAATTTATAACCTACCAGAGGTAACAGAAGAGTAGACCACTAAGTCAATTGTTAGTGACTTATAAGAAAGCAAGAGGATTTATTTTACTTGGAAAATCAGAGTGGGCTTCTTAGAGAAGGTAGATTTTAAGTGGAGAGTGATGAATGGGCAGCATTTCAAAAGGCAGAGGAGAGGAAAATACAATTGGAGTGGAGGGGACCCACATGGCATAACAGCCGAAGGTGCAGGATTAGCTTAGTTCCATGAACAGACATAATGAGAGTGAAGGCCTGAAAGAGGTTTGGAGGCCGGACCGTGGAGAGGCCTGGAAGGTGGCCCCAGTGTTTCAGCTTCACTAACAAGGCCACGGGATTCACCAAAGAACAAAGCAAAAGTGACGGGTCCACTCTCAGGCCAAAGCTTTGAAGAAGCGGCTGGGGCAACACTGCTTTTCCCCTTCAACAAGCTCAATGCAAATAATAGCCAGACCCAGGGGATGCCAGAGCCTAGAACCAGAGTCATCACATGAAGTAAAGCCAAACGCTAACCAGGAACACCCACGGTGGCCTGCCACACGAACAGCAAACAAGCTTCTGTTGTGTTGAGCCACCATATATGTTTGGGGCTGTCTGTTACAGCAGTCAGCATTATACTAATACAGACCTCAGGGAGGGACTATTAAGATCAAAGGTGAGGGCAGGCCATGGTAGCTCAGTGGCAGAGTTCTCGCCTGCCATGCCAGACAGAGACCAGGGTTTGATTCCTGGTGCCTGCCCATGCAAAAAAAAAAAAAAAAGATCAAAGGTGAGAAGGATGAGCAAGTCCTTCAGAAATTATAATGTTATGACCAAAACTTGTTCCATTAGACACTCAAGAAATATCTATACAGCAACTATTACATGTCAAGCTTGCTTGGTGCTGGGTAACAGTGATGAACAAGAGAAACATGGTCTCTTTCTCCCAGATTCGGGATAGCCACTGCCCAGCAGGGCTGGACGAGGCATAAGAATCACACCATCTGTCTTTCAGCAGAGGAATCTCCCAGTCTATTCTCATCTATCCAGTCCTATAGGACAAGAGCCAAGCGAAACTAGAGCCAACCCCATTGAACAGCTCTTGCTGAGGTTCTATATATGTATTTCTAAATGCCTAGCTTTCTTTGTTGCAGACAAGATTTAAGTCAGCTTATAAGATGGCATAATTTAAAATGAAAATGAAGGAAAAAAGACAAACAAGGGTGAGAATATAAAATGGAGCCACAAATATAGCTAAATATGCTGTACTTAAAGTCTAACGCACTTGCCACAGATGTAGATCTGAGCTCTGGAAGCCCATCAGTTTGATGCTCGTTAGCTTTTATCATGCCTGTGATTAACTATTTGGTATCTGTATCGTCCATTGAGTGGGAGCCTCATGGGGACCAAAGACTATTTCTGTTTTTATTTATGCTGCATCCACAAGACCTAGCACGGGTCTTCAGTGAGCACATCCACTACATAAAAGCAGATAAAGCCAGAAATCCAGTAATGAGACAAAGAGGCATGTCCCCCAGGTCCTGAGAAACCAGAGAGAGTGGAGGGTGGCAGCCACCACCCCTGCCGAAGGCCCAATGGTGACCACCACAGCTGGTCTGTAGAGACTGAGCCCCCAGTCCCAGGCACAATGCTGAGAAAGCCTATTTTGGGGGGAGCCAGTATCCCATGGTCTCCAACCCCAATCTCTGCAGGCCTAATGTGCTCCAGGGAGGACTGTCCACTACCTGGAGAAGCAGGTGGACAGCATACCCTCTTAAAGCCCTCTCTCAACACTGTCCCTCTCCATGGCAGAGATCCTGTCGCTGAGGCAGTTTTCACTCATGACTTTGGCTTAGCTGAGCTATCATAAGAAACCATTTTACAAGGGAAACTACCTCAGTCACTGGTGAAACCAGACTTCGAGACCAGAGGGTCTGACTGCAGAGCTCCTGCTCTTAACCTCTCCAATGTATTACCTCCCTACAATCTGATTAAAATAATTTTGGTTTGTAAGATGCTGCACATATAAATTTTTGAATTCCACCCTAGCAACTGAGGATCCACAGGCTGAGTCTAGGGTCTCACCTAGGAAGATATCTCCATATTAGATGCCTAGGCAAAGTAAGGACACGCCGTAAACCACCCCAGAGAGACATTTACACAGGTGGATGTGGGCTTGCAGAGTGCTTCCCAAACCGTGGCGTGGATGTGCCCACCAACAGAGAGACAGGAGGCAGTCACTGAGGCATTTACTAAGTGCCACTGGTTAAACTCTCCCTTCAGAGGCGAGCAGGCGCCCTCATCCTCCATGATGAAGGCTGCACATGTGTGGGCCAGGGCAGAGCACAACTGGGAGTTAGACTCTGGAAGGCACAAAGTCAGGGAGCAGGCAGAGAGACGGGTTGTGACAGCAGGGTTTCCCGCACACCATTCAGAAAAGAAGCTGTCAGTTCAGGATAATTCCCGAGCACAGCCGGCGATTCGTGTAAGCAGAGAGGCCTGTCTAAGCAAAAAGGCAACTAGCATCTCCGCGGAGAGAAGACGTGCCCATGACATTTCTTCAGCAAGTTGTCCAGGCATCCCTAGCAACTCTCTACTCTCTCAGAGACAAGTCTGCTTGGAAAGCTGCAGCTTAATCTATTCTTTTTTCTTTGACTCTTTTATTCTAGCTCACCTTGTTCTTAACACTGGCATTTCAATCTTCTAAACATAGACGCCTTTTCAATCTGTTTGGGTTCTGATTTGGCTTAGTGATTCATTCATTTCCCTCCCTCCCTCCCTCCATTCCTTCCTTGTAGAACAATTAGACAAAAGATAAACAGGGAAATAGGAGACAATACTCTAAACCAACTAACATATCTTTTGGACAGTCCATCCAACAAAAGCATAATTCACATTTTTCCCTAGTGCACACAGAACATTTTCCAGGACAGACCATATATTAGGCTGCAAAATAAGTCTCGATCAGTTTTAATGATCTGATTCCATACAAAACATCTTTTAAGACAACTATAGGATGAAACAATAAATCAATAACAAAAGGAAAACTTGAAAATTCAGAAATATGTGACAAGTAAACAACACAATATTAAACAGCCAATGAGCCAGAGAAGAAATCATAGGGGATTTTAGAAAATACCTTAAGATGAATTAAGTAAACATATAGCACATCAAAACTTATCAGATGTAAAGGCATTGTTCAAAGGAAAACTTATAACTGCAAATACCTATAATAAAAAAGAAGAAATATCTCAAGTCAATAACTAACTTCACATCTTGAGGAACTAGAAAAAGAGCAAGCAAATCCAAAAACTACCAAAAGGAAGGAAATAATAAACATTAGAGTAGAGATAAATGAAAATGGAGGATAAAAGATCATTAGAATGAAACAACAAAACCAAAAATTTGGTCAACAAAATTGACAACCCTTAGCTAGAATGGCCAAGAAAAAAAAAAAAGACAAACTCAAATTATTAAAATCAGAAACAAAAGTAGGAACATTTTTACCAATATTACAGAAATAAAAGGATTATAAGAAAACACTATGAAGTATTATACACCAACAAATTAGATAACCAAGATGAAATGAATTAATTCTTAGAAATACATAAACTGCCAAAACTGACTCAAGTAAATTCTTTTTAAATATCTGAATATATTTATCATAAGGAAAGAAAGTAAGTCAGGCATGTGAACGAACCTGTGGACACTTGGTGAGGCAAAATAAGCCAGATGTGAAAGAACAGCTATTGGATGTCTCCTTTAGAAAATGCTGCTGAGAAAACAGGGGCCTAGACTGTAAGCTCCTATAGCAGACACATTTAGTCCAGAGTGACAGTTATTATTCCTGGATTCTGAGAGGCTGTTTTATATCTGTATAACCTGGGATTCAGAGATCAGGATGAAGCCGATCAGGTCGGGATTGAGGTGATTCAGAACACAGGGGTCAGGAAGACATTTGTCTATATTTTAGAACTGCACCTACTCTTCAAGACCAAAGGAAGAAAGGTTTATTTTGTCTGGAACCTAAATTCTCTGTAGCACATAATCTAACTCAACCTGTCTGGATATCTCACTTGAACAATTGAAACACAGAGAGCCCAGAATAAGAATGAGGGCTTTTAATCCTGTATAGCATAATGTAATGCATGGATACATCCTAGAATATATTAAACAGATAGTCAAAAAGTATCGGCAAAGTACCTTGAGGGATGGGAGAAAAAAATATGGAACTATTAAACTTTACCATTAGGGAATCCCCAATACTGTGTCAAACATTGGGAACACCCAAATCAATAGACCAAGCCCTTGATCTTTCTTACTCTTATGAAGCTTATGTAGGTAGCGGAGAAGCTTACCCTGCCTATAGGCATGCCTAAGAGTTACTTCTGGAGGACCTCTTTTGTTGCTCAGATGTAGCCTCTCTCTCGCTAAGCTCAACTCTGCAAGTGAAATCATTGCCCTCCCCCTTTCTGAGACATGACATCCAGGGGTGAAAGTCTCCCTGGGGGAGTAAGAGATGACTCCCAGGGATGAATCTGGCCCTGGCACCGAGGGAACAATTACATCCTGACCAAAAGGGGGAAAAGAAGTGTAACCAATAAAGTATCAGTGGCTGGGAGAGTTCAAATAGAGTTGAGAGGCTACTCTAGTGGTCACTCTTATGCAAGCTTCAGTTAGATATTACTACCTACCATAACTTGCCAAACCTCAACCAAAACCATTCCAGTCAATCCTAAAGAATACCTAGGCAATGTATAGGATTCTACAAAGTTTCCATGGACTAGGGTAACTTTCCAGAAACCTACAACCTCCAGATTGTATCCAGATGGGTCCCTAGACCAGATACGTCCTGAAACCTTGAGAGGCCAGCCTCTCCAGAACATCACCTAGTTCCATCTCCCTACCCCATGTTGGACAGCCCCTTCCAACATGAAAAATTTAGAATGGCCATAGCCCAAATACTCCTAAAGAGTGGGACAGAAAGATCAATGGTGGTGGTGGAGTCATACAGGGAAGGAAGGGTTTAACAACTGGATATGAGTGCTGAATCACTAAATTGATATTTCTTTTAGTCTCTAGTGTCTTAGAGAAGGTAGAAGTAAAAACCTAAAATCGTGGAATTGTAACCCATACCAAACCTTACAACTAACTGTTATGTGTTGTGCTTTGAAATTTATTTCTTTTTTGTATATGCTATTTTTTACAAAAAAGAAAGAAAAGTATATTGTGATGATAAAACATATTTATTCCTTCTAGCCTCCCATATTCTGGAGCAGCTAGAAGGAGAAATCTGAGATGATGGTATGGTGGCCCATGACAAACTCTGGGAACTTGTGGAAGAGAGCTTTGAAAACTATTGCTTTTCCCTTTCTTTGCTTTGTATATATGTTATATTATACAATAAAAAAGTTAAAAATAAATGAATAAATGAGTTATCAAGCCACACATGCAAAAAAAGTGAATCAGTAATTTTAAAACTTCCCACAAAAAAAGCTCAGGCCCAGATGCCTTCACTGGTGAATTTTATTAGACAATTAAAGAAGAAATAATACTAATACTTCACAACTTCTTCCAGAAAATTGAGGAAGAGATAACATTTTGCAATTCAGTCTTTGAGACTATTATAACTTTGATTAAAAAAAAAGGCAGAAAAAGGCACCACAAAGAAGAAAATTATAGACTAATATCCCTCATGAATATAGATACAAAATCCTCAACAAAATATTAGCAAATCAAATCCAACAATATATATAAAAGATTGTATACCATAACCAAACTGGGATTTATCCCAAGATGCAAAGTTGGCTAAACATTCAAAAAGTAATTATGGTAATATATCATATTAATAAAATAAAGGGCAAAAACACAATAATCTAGATAGATGAAGAAAAGGCATTTGTTACAAAACATTAGCAAATCAAATCCAATGGCATATTAAAAGAATTTTATACCACAACCATGTGGGGTTTATACCAGGAATGCAAGGGTGATTCAACACAAGAAAATCAATCAATGTAATATAGCACATTAACAAATCAAAAGGAAAAAATCACAATCACCTAGATCAATGCTTAAAAAGCATTGACAAAATTCAACATCCTTTCTGATAAAAACATTTAAAAGGTAGGAATCAAAGGAAATTTCCTCAATATGATAAAGGCATATATGAAAAGTCTATAACCAGCATTATTCACAATGGTGAGAGACTGAAATCCTTCCCCCTAAGATTGGGAATAAGACAAGGAAGTCCTCTGTTACCACTATTACTCAAATTGTATTAGAAGTTCTAGCTAGAGAAAGCAGGCAGGAAAAAGAAATAAAAGGCATCCAAATCAGAAAGGAAGAAGTAAAACTCTCATTGTTTGCATATGACATGATACTATACTTGGGAAATCCTGAGAAATCTATGACAAATCTTCTTGAGCTATTAAACAAATTCAACAAGGTGGCAGGATATAAGATTAATATGCAAAAATCAAATGTTTCTATACATAAGCAATGACCTTACTGAGGAGACAATTAAGGAAAAAAATCCATTCAAAATAGCAACTAAAAGAATCAAGTAGCTAGGAATAAACTTAACCAGGAATGTAAAGGACCTGTACACAGGAAACTATATAACATTGCTAAAATAAATCAAAAAAGATCCAAATATGTGGAAAGATATTCCCTCCTCACAAATAGGAAGGTTAAATGTAGTTAAGATGTCAATTCTACCGTGTTAGTCAGGGTTCTCTAGAAAAACAGAACCAACAGGAGAGATTTGTAAATATGAGATTGGTATAAAGGGTCTCATGCACCTATGGGAATGGAAGAGTCCAAAATTCACAGGACAATTCATGTGAAGCTGACGGCTCTGATGAAAAGTCTGGACGAACTCCACAAGAAAGTCTCACTGGCTGAAGAAGCAGTGAGAATCTCTCCTCTTCCTTAAAAGCCTTCAACTGATTGGATTATCTTGTTGTGAGACGCATACTTTAGTTGATCACAGATTTAACCAGCCACAGATGCAATCAACTGCCAGCCAGGAAATATCCCTGCAGCAACAGTCATGCCAGTGCTTACCTGACCAGACAACTGGGCATCATCATTTGGCCAAGTTGACACCAGAACTTAACCATCACATCTACCCAAATCGATCTACAGATTCAACACAATACCAATCAAAACTCTAACAACCTACTTTGAAAACTTTTAGCGAAAAATATCCTAACAAAAAAAAAAAAATGAGGTGGGAGGATTAACACTTCCTGAATTTAAAGTCTATTATAAATCCACAATGGCCAAAACAGCATAATACTGGCACAAAGATAGAAGTTTTAACCAATGGGATCAAATCAAGGGTACAGAAATAGACCAGCAAATCTACAGTCAACTGAACTTCAACAAGGCCCCCAAATCCACTGAACTGGGACAAAATAACCTTTTCAATAAATGGACATGGGAGAACTGGATATCAATAGCCAAAAGAATGAAAGAGGACCCTTCCCTTACATCCTATACAAAAATTAACCCCAAGTGGATCAAAGAACTAAATATAAGAGCCAGTACCATAAAACTCCTAGGAGAAAATATAGGGGAAACTTCTTCAAGACCTAGTAATAGGAGGTAGCTTCCTAAACTTTACACCCAAAGTGCAACCAATAGAGGAAAAAATAGATAAATGGGAATTCCTCAAAATCAAATGCTTATGGATGGAGATGGCCTAAGGGTACAACAACTAAGGGAAGGAAAGGGGAAGTGAGGTGTACACATAACAACAGACTACTGAGCAGCTATAAGAAGGAACAAAGTTGTGAGGCATGCAACTAGATAAATGAACCTTAAAGACTGTATGTTGAATGAAATGTCAGAACAAAAAGATAAATATTATCATGTCTCACACACGTGGGCTAACTATAATATAAAAACTCAGTGAAATGTAGTTGAGAGCATGGGTTATCAGGTTAGGGCCTATTGTAAAGGTTCCTAGATTGTAAGCTCTTACAGCAGTCACATATATTTAGGAGTTGGAACTGTTATCTCTAAATCCTGAGATACTGAGCTGTTTGTATATAACCTGGTCATTCCCAGAAACTTTGGGTATTTATGTGATACCTGAGGCTCAGAGTTAGAGCTCTGAAGCTATGAAAGTCAGCAGTACCCCACACAGGAACTGTTTAAAAAGCTGAAAAGGGGACCTGACTTTGACCAGAGATATAAATGAAGCTGATCTGGATAGGACTAAGGTAAATCAGAATACAGGGTAAAGGATGATACCATCCATATTTTAAAACTTCAACTTATGTGTGTGACCAAAGGAAGAGATGTTTATTTGGTGCAAAATGTATATTTTGAGTAGCACTTTTACCTAATTAAACTTGTATAATCAGTTTAGTTGAACACCATAAATACATGGAATCTTGAATAGGGAGTGAGATCTTGGTTTGTCCAGGTTAGTTTGATGCCCTGTATATCCCAGAGTACTTTGGGCAGTGAATAAAGAAGAATTTGTGAAGTCCCTTTGGGGGACTGGGGAGAAAGGAGGAAATATTGAATTTTCTCACTTGGGGAATTCCTGATATTCTTGCAACCAAATCAATAAGCTGAGCCCTCAATCTTGGGACTTGCCCCTATGAAACTTATTCCTGCAAAGGAGAAGCTAAGCCTACTTATTGTTATGTCTAAGAGTTAGCCCCAGAGAACCTCTTTTGTTGCTCAGGTGTGGCCTCTCTCTCTAAGCCAACTCAGCAGGTGAACTCACTGCCCTCCCCCCCTAAATGGGACATGACTCTCAGGGTGTAAATCTTCCTGGCATGTGACACAGAACTCCCAGGATGAGCCAGAACCTGACATCAAGGGAATGAGAAAACCTTCTTGGCCAAAATGGGGGAAAAAGAAGTAAGACAAAATAAAGTTTCGGTAGCTGAGAGATTTCAAAAAAAAGTTGAGAGGTTATCCTGGAGGTTTAGCTAATGTACTTTATAGATATCCCTTTTTAGTTTATGGTGTATTGGAGTGGCTGGAAGGAAGTACCTGAAACTGTTGAGCTGTGTTCCAGTAGACTTGATTGTTGAAGATGATTGTATAAAGACAGAGCTTTTATAATGTGACTTGTGTCTGATGCTCCCTTTATCCAGGGTATTGACAGATAAGTAAAAAAAAATGGATAAAAAAATAAATAAATAATAGGGGGAATAAGGTCTAAAATAAATTGGGTAGATTGAAATACTAGTGGTCTATAATAGGGAGGCATAAGGGTTATGGATGTATGAGGTTTTTTTCTTTTTTTCTTTTTCTGGAGTGATGCAAATGTTTTTAAAATGAGCATGGTAATGAACGCACAACTAGTGATGATATTGTGAGCCATTGATTGTACACCATGTATGAACTGCATGTGTGTGAAGATTTCTCAATAAAAACATTTATAAAAAATCAAATGCTTTTGCACCTCAAAAGACTTTGTCAAAAAGGTGAAGAGGCAGCCAATTTAATGGGAGAAAATATTTGAAAATCACATAGCAGATAAAGGTTTGATATTCTGTATACATAAAGAAATCATACAACTCAACAACAAAAGAATAAACAACCCAATTATAAAATGGGCTAAAGACATGAATAGACATTTTTCTGAAGAAATACAGATGTCTCAAAAGCACATGAAGAGATGCTCATTTTCATTAGCTATAAGGGAAATGCAGCTCAAGACTGCAATGAGATTCTACCTCACATCTTTAAGAATGAATAGCTGCCGTTAAACAAGCAGGAAATACAACTGTTGGAGAGGATGTGGAGAAATTGGGACACTTGTGCACTGCTGGTGGGAATGTACAATGGCACAGCCACTATGGAAGGCAGTTTAGCGATTCCTTAGAAAACTAAATATCAAGTTGCCCTATGATCGGCAATACTAATACTCAGTACATGCCCAGAAGAGCTGAAAGCAGTGACACAAACAGACATATGCACACCTATGTTCAGAGCAGCATTAGTCACAATCGCCAAAAGATGGAGACAATCCAAGTGCCCATCAACAGATGAGTGGATAAACAAAATGTGGTATATACACACGATGGAATATTATGCAATGATGGAATATGCATATGAAGCATATAACAACATGGATGAGCCTTGAGGACATAATGCTCAATGAAATAAGTCAGACACAAAAGAACAGATATTTTTATGACCTTGGTAAATGCAGAGGCTTATAATACAGAATATAAGGAACCTAGAGATACATGGAAGCTAGGGATGGGTGAATGGTTAACTGATGAGGTTGAACTTAAATGTAAAGGAATGGAGAGAAGAGAAGGCAGCTTCATTAGTGGGTCTCTAGGTAATATTGCCACATTGAAGGTGAACATGATTGGAAGGGGTTGTACAGAGCCATGTGTCCCACTGATTAACACTACAAATATAAATAAGTTCTTGCAGGAACTACTCCAAAGTTATGAATTTTGTGCAGAGTAAATAATATCAGGGTATAGGGGGGAAAACTACTGTTGCATGCTATGGGCTGTGTTTAACAGGAAGACATCAACAGTACCAGAGCAATACCAGGGGTAAATAATGGACGTGGGGAGTTAAGGGGAGGTTTAGATTTTCTAATTGGTGAAGATGTATTTATCGGTTATTTTTCTCTTGGGAGCAATGAAAATTGTCTAAAATTGAAAGTGCTGATGATTATACAACTAAGGGAGGATAACGTGAGACATAGACTGTTGACTTAGAACATTGCACATGATGCCCACTGGATGGAGGCGGCTGAAGAATACACTGAGAAGCAGAATGGTGAACTGTGAAGTATGCATATGATGGAACACTGTGCACTAAAAGGAATGAAGTCAGGACATGCAACAACGTGAATGAACCTGGGGGACATCATGTGAGGTAAAATACACCATAAACAGAAGAGCAAATATTGTATGGTCAAATTTAGAAAACATTTCAAGAAAATTGGGGCCTAGATTGTAAGTTCTAAGAGCAGTTACATTTAGTACAGAGCTATAACTGTTATTTCTAGATATGGAGAGGTTGTGCTATGTGTGTATTAAATGGTATTTCCTTGGAACTTTGGGTACCTGTGTTTCACCTAAGACTCAGAGTAGGAGTTCTGCAGATCTGAAAGTCTGCATGGCCACGTACAACAACTGCTAAAGAAACTGAAAAAGCGGTCACGATTCCATTAGAGATAAGAATGAAGCTAAGAGTGTCTGGACTAAGGTAAACCAGAACACAGGGTAAGGCAGACATTGTCTGTGTTCTAGAACTTCATCTACTCTATGACAAAGGAGGAGAGGTTTCTTTTCCCAAAACCCAAATTTTCTGTAGCACATAATCTAACTCAACCTGTCTGGATAGATCATTTAAACAACCCAAACACATGGAGCCAAAAATGGGAACGAGGGCTTGCAATTCTGTATAGCTTTATGTCATGCCCCGATACACCCCAGAATATGTTGAGCAGATTATTAAAAAGTATTGACAAAGTCCCTTGAGCAATGGGAGGAAAAACATATGGCACGATTAACCTTTACCACCAGGGAAACTCCTGAAACTGTCTCAAACATTAGGGACTCCCAAGTCAAGATTCTGAGCCACTGATTTTGAGGCTGCTGTGGTAAAGCTTATTTACATAGCGGAAATGCTAAGCCTGCCTATAGTGATGCCTAAGAATTATTTCCAGAGGATCTCTTTTGTTGCTCAGACATTACCTCTCTCTCTCTCTCACAGTCCAACTCTGCAAGGAAGATCATTACCCTCCCCGCCACATGGGACACAATATCCAGGGATGAGTCTCCCTGGCAACTTGTCATATGACTCCCGGGGGATGAGCCTGGCCCTGACACTGTGTGACTGACAATGCCTCCCTGACCAAAACGGGAAAAGGAAAAGGATTGCAACAAAATAAGATATCAGTGGCCAAGAGAGCTCAAATAGAGTTGAGCGGCTATTCTGGAGGCTACTCTGATGCAAGGTTCAGCTACATATTGCTAATTACCCTGTTTGCCAAACTCCAATCAAAGCTACTCCTGCCAACCCTAAAGAGCACCCAGGGCTCCATCTGAGATCCTACAAGTGTGCCAGGCACTGTGATTACTTTCCAGAAACCTATAATGTCCACATGGGTTCCTAGGCCAGATAAGTCTTGAAACCCAGAGGGGCCAACCTCTCCAGAACATCAACCATTTCTATCCCCTATTCCATATTATCAACAGCCCTTTCCAACATGAAAAAGGTAGAATGGACATAGCCCAAATACTCCTAAGAATTTGGGGAAAGATCAAAGGAAAGGTGGAGTTATAACAGGGATTATAGGACTTAACAAATGAGTATGACTGCTGAATCATTATACTGATATTTCTTTTAGTCTCCAGCGTCTTGAAGTAGCTAGAAGGAAAAACCTAAAATTGTGGAACTGTGACCCATACCAAACTCTAAAATCTGTCTGTAATTAACTATTGTGGTGTGCTTTGCAATTTATTGCTTTTTGTATATATGTTCTTTTCCACAATAAAATAAATAAATAAAATATGAACAAAAAATTTAATAGCTAGATGAGAAAACTCATGCCTAGAACATAGTAGGTACTCAGTCAGTGGTATGGTTTATTATAATGTTGAATATGATTATTACTGAAAAACACTGCATGTACTTCATTTGTAGCAGTGAGGCTTCATGTTGCAGAATGAGATGCTGTTTAAAAAAGGTCATTAAAGGAAGCTTTCGGTTTTCTCATATTGAAGCTGGCATCTGCCACCGTCTTCCTCACTCCTTCACTGAAAGCTGGCTACACCCTGGGAAGACCAGGAGCTCCTCACACAACAGACCAAGTGTTGAACAACTTTCGCCATGATGAATATACAAGCATGTCTTTGTCGAAGAATCAGTAGAATAGTTTCTGGTTATCTATGAACCATACAAAAGCTGTGATTCTGATATTGAGTAATGGAAATGTATTCTTTCCTCTGCACAATAGGATGTGCCATTGTCATTTCTTTCACTATGTGGAAAAAAAAGCAACAGTGTCCAGATGTCCACATGCTGCATACACACGATGGAATACTATTCAGCCATACAAAAAGATGAGGTTCTGATCCTTGCAACAACATGGACAAACCTTGAAGACATGTTGAGTGAAATGAGCCAAAAACTGAAGGACAAATTTTGTATGATCTCTGACGTAAATTAATTAGAATAAGAAAATTCACAGACTGAGAGACTGGAGCACAGGTAACCAGCTGGGCTGAGGGAATAGAACGGGGAGTTAAAGCTTAAATTGTGCAGAGTTTCTATTTGGCATGATGGAAAAGTTTTGGTAATGGTTGGTGGTGATGATATTGTGAACAAAATTAACAGGACTGGATTATATATTTGAACGTGGTTAAAACAAGAAACATTATGCTGCATATATGTTACCTGAACCATTTTTTTAAAAACCTTAGGACTGTACAACAGAGAGAACCTAATATAAACCATGGGCCACGGCCGCTGGTATCGCCATCACGATCGTCTTTCATCAGCTGTCACAACTGTGCCACACTAACGCAGCGTTACTACAGGGAGGGCATATGGAAACTCTATTTTTTGACTTCTTTGCAACCTACATGACTTCTCTAATAAAAAAAAAGAATAAGAAAAAAATAATAGAGGAAATCCAGAAGTCATAGGAGCAAGAAAAGAGAGGACATCAGCACATGATGGAGTCAAGATGGAAGCCACAGAGCCCCAAGGACCCCCGCCAGCCCGTGCTGGAACGCGGTTTTTCCAGGAGATCCACCGCCCTGCTGACACCTCCATGCTGAGCTTCTAATCTCACAGCCACGAGCCAGGACACTCCTGTTTAGGCCAAGAAAGACCAAGGAAAAGGCATGTGACAAACTCCAATACCCATTCATTATAAAATCTCTTTAAAAACCTGGAACAGAAGGGAACTTTCTCTATCTGATAAAGGGCAGAAACTATAGCAATTATCACACTGAATAGTGAAAAGTGAATTCTTTCCCCCATGACTTGGAGCAAGGCAAAGATGTCCACCCTTGCCTTTTCTATTCAACATAGTACTGAAATTTCTAGCCAGTACCATGAGGCAAGGAAAATAAATAGAAAGCATTCACATCAGAGAAAAAGTAAAAATGTCTTTACTTGCAGACAATAGGATCCTATATATGTAAAATACTAAAAAATCCATAAAAAGTTTTAGAATAGTGTTCTAGTTTGCTAGCTGCTGGAATGCAATATACCAGAAACGGAATGGCTTTTAAAAGGGGAATTTAATGAGTTGCTAGTTTACAGTTCTAAGGCCAAGAAAATGTCCCAATTACAACAAGTCTATAGTAATGTCCAATCAAAGGCATCCAGGGAAAGATACCTTGGTTCAAGAAGGCCGATGAAGTTCAGGGTTTCTCTCTCAAGTGAGATGGCACATGGGAAACACAGTCAGGGCTTCTCTCTCAGCTGGAAGGGCACATGGCAAATACGGCGTCATCTGCTAGCTTTCTCTCCTGGCGTCTATTTCATGAAGCTCCCCGGGAGGCGTTTTCCTTCTTCATTTCCAAAGGTCACTGGCTGGTGGACCCTCTGCTTTGTAGTGTTGCTCTCTCTGAATCTCTCTGAATCTCCAAAATGTTTCCTCTTTTATAGGACTTCAGAAACTAATCAAGACCCACTCAAATGGGTGGAGACATGTCATCCCCTAATCCAGTTTAACAACCATTCTTAACTAAATCATATCAACCAGGGAGATGATCTCATTACAGTTTCAAATATACAGTATTGAATAGAGATTATTCTACCTTTAAGAAATGAGATTTATATTAAAACATGGCTTTTCTTAGGGGGCATATACCCTTTCAAACCAGCACAAATAGTAAACAAGTACAGCAAAGTCACAGAACATAAGATCCATATACAAAATTCAGTTATATTTCTATATAGGAGCAATAGACAACCCCAAAATTAAATTGATTGCAATTATTTTCACAGTACCATCAAAAAAATAATAAAATACCTAGAAATAAATTTAACATAAGAGGGGCAAAACTTGTACATGGAAAACTGATCAAATTTGCTGAGGAAAATCAAAAAATATTTAAATAAACAGCCATTATATGTTCATGGATTGGAAGACTCAATATTTTTAATATAGAAATTATCCTCAAGTTTATCTACAGATTTGGTGCAACCCCTGTGTTCTAGTTTGCTAGCTGCCAGAATGCAACATACCAGAGATGGATTGGTTTTTAATAAAAGGGGATTTATTTTGTTAGTTCTTCAGAGGAAAGGCAGCTAACTCTCATCTGAGGTTCTTTCTTACGTGGGAAGGCTCAGGGTAATCTCTGCTGGCCTTCTCTCCAGGTCTCTGGGTTCCAAACTTTCCCTGGGGTGATTCCTTTCTGCATCTCCAAAGACCTGGGCTAAGCTGGAAGTGCTGAGATGAGGTATGCCAAGCTGCTTGGGCTTTGCTACGTTGAGTCTCTCATTTAAGCACCAGCCAATTAAGTCAAACATCATTCATTGCAGCAGGCACGCCTCCTAGCCGACTGCAGATGTAATCAGCAACCGATGAGGTTCATGTACCATTGGCTCATGGCCACAGCAACAGAACTAGATGCCTTCACCCGGCCAAGTTGACAACTGAATCCAACTACCACACCCTAACAGAAATTTGCAGAAATTGGCAAGCAGTTCTCAAAACTCACATGGGACTGCAAAACACTTAAAATAATCAAAACTATTTGTAAAAAGAACAAAGTTGGAGAACTTTTAATTCCCACTTTCAAAAGTTACTATAAAGTTAGCTATCAAGACAGTGTGGTACTGACATAAGGATAGACCATGGAACAAACTGAGAGTCCAGAAATAAATCCTTATATTTATAGTTAATTGAATTTGACAAAGATGCCAAGGCATTTCACTGAGGGAAGGATAGCCTGTTCAACAAATGAAGCTGGGAAAATTGGCTACGCAGTACAAAAAGATGAACATATACACGCAGCTCACATCATACACAAATAACTCAAAGTGGATCGTACACTAAAATGCAAGAGTTCAGAAGAAAACATAGGAGAAAATCCTAGAGACTTGGATTTGCAAAGATGTCTTAGATACAACATCAAAGCATATTTCACAAAAGAAAAAATGATAAATTAGGTGTCATTAAAATTCAAAACTTTTACATTTCAAAAGACATCATTAGGAAAAAGAAAAGACGAGAAATCAGATTGGGACAAAATATTTGCAAAATCCATGTTCAAGAAAAGGCTTACAGCCAGAATGTTCAAAGAACTCTTATAACTCAATAATAAGACAAATCAATCAACAACACGTCTCATAACCACATGTAAGATGCTTGGAATCCCTAGTCAACAGGGAAATCAACCAAAACTACAGTGGGATAGCATTCCACACACACCTGTCTGCCATAACTATGACAGACAACAACAAATGTTGATGAGGATATGGAGACATGCTAACTTTCAAGCAGTGCTGTTTTATTACAGATATTACAATCACTTTGAAACATTTTGGCAATTTCTCAAAAAGTTAAGCTTAAAACTACATATGCCCCAGAAATGCTACTCCTAGGTGTCTACACAAGAAAAATAAAAACTTTTGTCAACACAGAAACTTGCACATTGCAATGTTCATAGACACATTATTCTTAATAGCCTGAACCATAACCGAGCTAAATGTCCACCCCTTAGTGAATGGGTAAACAGAATACGGTAGACCCATGCCACGGAATATCATTCAGCCAGAGAAATGAAGAAAGTAGTTATATATGCTGCCACAAGGATGAACCTTGAAAACATCATGCTAAGCTGGGCACAAAAGGCCACATAATGTATGAGTCCATACAAGAAAGGTCCTGAACAGATAAATCCAGAGAAAAGAAAACAGATTAGTGATTGCCTGGGGCTGGGGTGGGAATAGGGATTAAGTGTAAACGGACATAAAGAATCGGATTGAGAAGATGAGAGTGTTCTAAAACATGAGTTACATCATGAGTGATTTGTGTCACTCAGTAAACTTACTAAAAATTGTTGCATTGTACACTTGAAATGTGCATTTTTAATATATATGTAAAATATACCTCAATAAACCTGTTAAAGAACAATAAAATAAAACAATAAACTATGTCAAATACCAGCATATGTAAACTATAGATGATGAATAGATATGTGTTTATAATATAACTATTTTTCTCTATTTTGGAATGTTTTGTAATTTTTTTTAATTTAAGAAAACAAGTAAATAGGGGTGTGAGGGTAGTTCAGTGGTAGAATTCTCGCCTGCCATGCAGGAGACCTGGGTTCGATTCATAGCCCATGCGCTTCCCCGAAACAAACAAACAAGAACAAACAAAAAAAATTCAACACATGGTGTTGCGATAACAGGATACTCGCACAGAAAAGAATGAAATGTGACCCCACCGTATAGATTACAAAAAAAAAATAAACAGACGCTTCTATCTCAAATTTGGCATTATCCCACTGGACATGTATTATTATGATCACAAGGCACACTTGAGGCTGTTCTTTAAGTATTATTGGCAATGTGCGTTTGAAACTACCAGCATTTGTTTTGCATCTTCAAAGTCTCTTGGCCCAGAGCTGGGCTCAGAAGAAAGGCTTGTAAACTTCTGAACCCAGTGTTTTCTATTTGCTCAGGTCCAATGAAAATGTCCACAAACATCTTGGATATTCAAGAGGATTCTTCCTGAGACCGTTTCAGATCTTCTAATTTAAAAATAGTATAATAATAATTAGCAATAATGGTATTTGAGGTGCAAGTACAAAACCAAGGTCTAAACTCACTCATTAATTCAGTGCTTCTCTTTTGCATTCCAACCTAGCAGTCCCTGTGATTCAATTCTTGCTGCCAAAAATGCAGAAATTATTTTATCTATGATACCTTAGGGTCAAAGGTTGAAGTAGCAAATCCAAAAACTTTAATGATATAGTAATATTCTTTTCAACACATATTATTTTATTGATTATCTAAAATCCAATGACACAACAAATTATTACTGTCATATTATTGCCATTTTTCTGATGAGGAAATGGAGACACTGGGAAGATATGAAACATACCCCAAATCATGCAGTCTACAGGTAGCACAGATAGACAAAAATTCATTTCTCTTGTTTGTTAAAGAGTATATAGAGTAAGACCCTATTTATGTTGATGTTGGCTGTTGTTAAAGTTTACTAAAGCTGCTGAAATGCAATATACCAGAAATGAGTTGGCTTTTTCAATGGGGATTTACTAGTTTACAAATTCACAGTTCTAAGTCCATGAACATGTTCAAATTAAGGCATCAAGAGGAAGACAACTTCTCAGAGGAAAGGCTGCTGGCATCTGGGGTTCCTCTGTCACATGGAAGGCTCATAGTGACATCTGCTGGTTCTTCTCTCCTGGGTCTGGTTTCAATTACTCTCTCCAAATGTCTCTTGACATTTTTCTCTAAGTTTCTGTGGGTCCTCTCTTAGCTTCTCCAGGAAAACTCTGGATTTCATCTCTTGGCTTCTTTGAGCTCTCTCATAAAGGACTCCAGCAAGGCGATTAAGACCCAGCTTGAATGAGCTGGTTCATATCCCCACGGAAACAAATTATTCAAAAGGTCCCACCTACAGTAGGTCTGCACCTACAGGGACGGATTAAAATAGCATGGCCTTTCTGGGGTACATAGCAGCTCCAAACTACCACAGTCATCTGTTGACCTCTCAGATTTAGTATGTCCAACCAGGACCCAGCCTCCTCCTCTTATAATAGTCTTCTTGGTTACTATGCTCGGTCGTTTAAGACAAAATGCTTTCAGCCATCCCTGATTCCTCTCTTTCTCTACAACCCATATCCACTATGTCAAGAAATGCTGTCGTCTATCTCTTCAACATAGACCCAGAAACCCATCACTTCTAATTAGCTACCACCACCTCAATAGCTACCAACCTCGAAAACCACAGGAGCTTCTGGTTTTAGTTTCCCAGCTGCTAAAACAAATACCACGGAATAGGTTGACTTAAACAATAGGAGTTTTTGGCTCATGGTTTTGAAGTTCAGAGAAGTCCAAAATCAAGGCGTCATCAAAGCAATGCTTTCCCCCAAAACACTGTAGCACTCTGAGCCTGGCTGCCAGCACTCCTTGGTTGTTGGCTTTTCTCTTCATGGCAATGTACATGGTGTCCTCTCCTGTTTATTTTCCCCCTTTCCTTCCACCAGATTCCATTGCTCCATCTGGCTTTCTCTCTCTCTTTGCCCTTCCCTATAAGGCCTTCAATAATAGGATTAAGTCCTATCCTAATTGATCTGTGTCAAACCTTAAGTGAAGTTGCCTCTTCTAAAAGTCCTATTTACAAGGGTCCAAAGCCCACAGGGATGGATTAAGATTAACATCTGCCCCCTAACTGCTCTTTCTATTTCTACTCTTGTAGTCCCAAAATCTATTACTAACACAGTGGCCGGAGTGAATCAAAAGGAAGTCAAATCATCTTACTCCTGTGATCAAAATTCTCCAGTGATTTCTCATCTTAATCTAAGTCTTCACTGTATCCTACAAGGCCCTCTATTAAGAGGCCACAGATCCGTGACCACTTCTCCCACCTCCTTCTTCTTGGTATTTATTAAACCTTCTTCCTGGACTTCTTGTCACTTATCAAACATGCTTTGCATGCTTCTGCCTTGCCTTGGTAGGTGTGAAGGTGTAACGCCTCCATCACTCCCTTCATACACTCAAATGCAACCTTTTCAATGAGGCCTTACCTGGCCATACATATGCCTCTCCCCTGTGCTCTCTATTCTTTTGACTTCTCTAAAGCACTTAACACCTTGTGATGCTGTGGTAGATTGATCTCAGCCAGAATTTTAACCACCTCCTTCCCAAGCCCTCTCCTCTTGCAATGTGACATTGTAGCTTTTCCCATAAAGAGGGAAGACCATTTCCCCATTAAATAAGATGCTGACTTTGCAAAGCCCATAGTTTTGATCTCTACCTTATATTGACTTAGTCAATACAAAGTAGAAAGGGAGTTGAGAGATAAATAATGACACAAATACAGAAATGCAAGAATAATCTCATCCTGATTTTCAGTGGCAGAGCCAAAACTCTAACCCAGATCTCCTGCCTCTTAATTCATTTCTCTTTCCAGGACACCACAATTTCTCTCGGACAATTATTAACTGATCCCAACCTTGAACATTCACAAAGCACTTGAGTCACATTCTACCAAAACAATATTTCTAAGCTGTCCTCACAATATTCCCAGAAGGGAAGCCAATCAACTGGCCATAAGCAGTGCAAAGGCAGGCACCGAATCAAAGGTATAAATAGCCTTTCACAGCTTGTGCATGTGGGATTAGAGGTAATAAAATTTCATCACTGAAGACATTGCACTTCACTGCAGAGCCAAATCAGTGGCTTCTCCAATATTTTATAAATAATCTGGTGCTCTCAGAGGGTCAGCTCCACCACGTCCTTCCAGCCCCCGTCAAGAGTTTCTTGAATCTCAGTAGTATCAGTCATGACTGAGTCCTTATTTAAATGCTGACCTATTTTGCACAATTCTAACCCCAAATTCTATGTTGCAGGTTATTTGTAATTAATTTGCAATGAATGTTATAAATGGGAGATTGTGAGATATCAAGGGAGCATGTGACAGCAGACCTAACCTACCATGGTCTAAGTATAAATTTTGGCAGCCTTTAGCATATGGGTGGAAAGTTATAAGACTAAGTGACTTGATCAGGAAGAATTTGGAGGCTAAAAATAAGAGGACCAAGAGGAGAACGTCAAGGAATAGGAGCCAGTAAGAGAGCCTGAGATGGAGCCAAACGAGGCAGAAGGAAGCCATTGGAAGGAGGTCATGGTAGCTACATAGGAATATAAATTTTTTAAGTAGGCAATGATTAGCAAATCCTAAGCTATTCATTACAATTCACTGCAAGCTAATTCATATGCATTTCACTTCAAGCTAATTCATTGCAGATTTGACACTCATGCCAACAATAACACAAAAGCATGGTATTTTCAAAATAACCATTAAAAGCCATTGGAAAACTACCCAATGAGAGCACCAGAGTCGATATACTATAGAGAAGGAAAGTGCAGATGCATAAGTCCATCCTGGTATGCCACTTTATCCTTCACTTCATCTGCTTATGTGAACACAGATGCTAAGAGGCTAATACACCTGGGAGAGTTTCCAAGAGGATTATGAAGCTGGGGAAACAAAAATCAGAGTTCAGGACCAAGGATAAGGTTCAACTTATTAAGCACTAAGGTTTTCAGATAGTACCCCTCAAGGAACGAACACTTGGAGGAGAGGGCAACTGAAAAAAGACCATTTTTCACAAATGCCGCATTCTATCTTTGAATCAGAGCATTAACTGATCAGATTACAATAACCTTCCTCTATATTAACTTTCAGACAGAGGCAAATGAAAAATCTCTGTAGCTGAAGACAACATCAGCCTGAGCGTCCAATTATCCCTGCAATTTTCCACATGTAACCTGGCCCATTCAATCTAAATGGTTATGCCTACCAAGAAACAAGACCACGTGACCAAAAGAAACTGAAATAAAACAGTCTCACAAAATATCCTGATATGGAATATTCAGATGCGGACTTGTAAAATGTCATGTCCAAACGTAAAATGGCTACTTGAAACCTCTCCCCAGAGATTCTTAAAAAAATAGACATTTCTCGCCTGTTTAGACTCTGAGGAAGGTAGAGACTGGAGAAGGATCCCACAAATGCCAAATCAAAGAAAAAGAAAACTATCAGGTAGGAAACTTTCATCTCGACCAGCCGCCCCCTCCCTCCCGCTCACTCAGTCTCACATACCTAGAGCAGTGCCCAGGGTGGCAGCAGGGACCATTCCCACCTCCCAACCAGGGACACAGACCATAAACCCTCTCCCCGCAGTGAGGCAGATCTCACCTGTGGTCAGACACAGAGACCCAGCCCACAGGGGCCCACAGCTGGACTTAAGCTGCGGAGGGGGCAATGCAAAAGGGCAGCAAAATGGAAGATGAGGGAGGGAACTGCAAAATGTTCCCTAAAGCAACAAGTAGCTAGGCAAAAACTACCCAAATCAACTGTTTGGGGCCCCAGGGCACAGGGGAGGAAATCTCAAGACCCAGGGCCGTGAGAGGCCAGCGCCTTTTCCACCCTGGGTCCTGGGGCCCCTCCCCCATCCCTTGAGAGAAACAGCAACTGGAGACTCAGTTCTTGCCCAGGGACAGCTGCAAATTGGGGCAGCTGGGGAGTCCTCCGCCCCAAGAAAAGTGGGGGAGATAGCCCCACATTGAGCCAAATTTTGGCCAGTGAAGTGAGGGCACTAGAACCTACAGCCCCACACTCTCAGGTGCTGTGGTGCTCAGACAGGTGAACAGCTTCTGAGGACGATTAAATCACTGAAAAGTGCCATCTGTGTGCTGCCCCAGGTATGTGAGGCTGGAAAACACAGGGGAGCTTTAGGGCCTTTCAGAGACCCTCCAGACCCTGTCCCAGGCCCACTGGAGCTGGCCTACACCCCTTCATGGAACCCAGCCCTGTTAAGGGAACCACAGGGCTTTTCAGAGCCCCTCCAGACCCTGTCCCAGGCCCACTGGAACTGGTCTATACCCCTTCATGGAACCCAGCCCTGTTTTGGCTGAGAAATACTGATGATTCAACTAGTAAGGTGGTGCCCTAATACAAACCCAGGCAACAACTAAATCCTAGACAAGAGAGAGAGAAACTGACCTTCAGAATAGCCCATCAAGATAATCAAGTGACCAGATATCAGCAAAAATCACAAGGCATATCAAAACTCAAGAAGAAATGGCCCAGTCAAAGGAATAGATCAAAATGTCAGAAGAGATAGAGAATCTGGAACAACTAAACAAACATGTGCAAACAAATCTCTTGAATCAATTCAAACAAATGAAGGAAAGTGTTTAAAGAGATGAAAATATTAAGAAAGCACAAGAAGAATTTTAAAGAATACACAGAAAAGTAACAAACATTAGGGAGATAAAAGACACTGTAAATGAAATTAAAAATATACTGGAGACACACAGCACCAGATTTAAAGAGGCAGAAGAAAGAATCAGCAAGCTAGAAGCCAGATCAACCGCGTATGAACAGACAAAAGAACAAGTGGAAAAAATGGAAACATTCGAGCAGGATTTCAGGGAAATTATTGACAACACAAAGCACACAAATATACACATCATGGGTGTCCTAGAAGGCAAAGAGAAGGGAAAGGGCCAGGAAGGATATCTGAAGAAATAATGGTTGAAAATTTCCCAAAACGTATAAAAGACATAAATATGCAAAAAAGCACATGAAAAGATGCTCAGTCTTACTAGCTATTAGGAAAATGCAAATCAAAACCATATGAGAGGGTGGGCAGCAGTGGCTCAGTGGCAGAGTTCTCGCCTGCCATGCCAGAGACTTGGGTTTGTTTCTCGGTGCCTGCCCATGCAAAAAAATTAAAAAACAAACATATGAGATAGCATCTCACACCTACCAGAATGGGCACTATTAAACAAACAGGTGACTACAAATGTTGGAGAAGATGTAGAGAAATTTGCTGCTGGCAAGAATGTAAAATGGTACAGCCGCTGTGGAGGACAGTTTGGCATCCTCAGGAAACTAAGTACAGAATTGCCTTATGACCCAGAAATCACAGTACTCAGGATATACCCAAAAAACCTGAAAGCAGGGAGGCAAGCAGACATTTGCAAACTGATGTTCACAGTGGCATGATTCACTATTATGCCAAAAGATGGAAACAACCCAAGTGCCCATCAACAGACGAGTGGATAAACAAAATACGATACATACATGTGATGTCCTACCATTCAGCAGTAAGAAGCAACAAAGTCCCAAAGCACGTGACAACATGGATGAACTGTGAGGTCACTATCTTAAGTAAAATAAGTCAGACACAAAAGTACACAATATTGTATGATCTCACTGATATGAATTAATTATAAAATTTAAGCTCATGGACAAAATTTTGAATATAGGTTACTAGGATATAGACTGAAACTAAAGAATGGGGAGCAGTTTCTATGGTGTGCGAATATAATTCAGTAAAGTTGAATTTTAAAAAAGGAAGGTAGCAAAGAATTGGAGGGGAGGGAGAAAGGGAAGGAGGAAAGAAAGAATTCTTACTTTGTATGTTCTTACACTCTTGGGGGCAGGAATATGGTAATGGAAGGAGATGGTGCATACGGAAAGCACTGGTTATTAGATGAGGGTGGGGTCAGGGAGTGGAGGTAATGAGAGAGATTAATTGCTTTATTTGTATGTCTTTGGTTTTCATCACTGGTTACAGGAATGCAGGGTGATGTTATAATTTTAGAAAAGGGATTTAATAAAGAGAATCCAGTATAAAAGTGTAATGAATATGCCCAACAAAAGTCTTGAAAGGTAAGAAAAAAGAACGTGTAATATGTAAGACAAATAAAAACAATGATGATATCTAAAATATCTGCATAGAAATACAAACTCTAAAAAACAATCAAAAGGTAACTTTAGGGCTAAAAAATGTATGAGAAATTAAGAAATCAATAAATGAGACCGACAGCAGATAAAACAGAGCTAAAACAGGAAGACAAGCCAAAATAGGAAGTTGAAATTGAAGGCTGGGAAACAAAAGGAAGAAAAGATAAAGAAAATATATGAGACACATAAGGCACTGTGTAAAAGGTCTAAAACACATAACTGGACAGACTGAAGAGGCAAAAAGAGAACTGGAACCGAACACTATTTGAAGAGATGACAGCTGATAATTTTCCAAAAATTATACAATATATCAAGCTTCAGAATTAAGCAGGGTAAATACAAAGAAAAGTACACTTAAAATATCTAGGCATGCCAGAGTAAAATATACAAAAGCCCAGGACAAAAACAGTATCTTAAAGCTACCAAATAAAGTATATTACCTTCAAAGGCGTGATAACAAGGTTGATAGCCGATTTCCCAACAGCAGCAACAGAAGCAAGAATTCAGGTGAGTGGTACCTTCAACATGTTGAGAGGAAGTAATTGTCCACCTGCAATTCTACACCAAGTAAGTTATTTCTGTGAAAATTAAAGGCACAAAAAAAAAATCAGGAAACAAAGCTTGAAAAAAATTACTCAACAGCAGACATGCAAAAAACTAAATGTGAAAGGGAGCTCTTCACAGAAAAGGTGGGTGATCCTATTTGGAAGCGCAGGGATAACAAAAGAAACGACTAGCAATGGAAAGGATAAATACATGGTAAATATATAGGAAAATTAAAATTAATATCGACTGTAAAACAATGACTGTAATAATAATATTTTATGTGGTAGGCAAATATGTGTGTATGGATTAAGATCCATTACAACAATAGGAAAAAAAGGCAGGAAGGTATAAATGAAATTTAATTGTTTTAATCTCTGGAAGTAAAAAATGTTACTATTTAACATTGTTCTACAGTAAGTCAAAAATACGCATAGAAATTCTTATTTAACTACCAGCAGATTAGTACAAGAATGGATATCTAACTAGCAAAAAAAGAGGATAAAATTGGATTTAAAAATCACTGAATTTGTGTAAAAGAAGTCATGAAAGGTAAGAAAAAATGCATAATAACTAAGACAAATAAAAACAAATATTTAGGTGGTGATTCATTTTCAAGTATAGCAGTAATTGCATTACATATAAACAAATGGAATAGTTCAATTAAAATTGAAAAAAAAATTCACAGTGGATAAAAGAAAAGCTATATGCTGCTTCTCAGCGATATGCTTTAAATATAGTAAGGACAGAGAAAGGTTGGTAATAAAAAGATGGAAAATACATACCATATAAGTACTAACCAAAAGAAAACTAGTGCTGCCATATTAACATCAGGCAAGAAGCTTAAACAAGAAGACAAAGTAATCCTAAATCTGTTTATATCTGAGAGCATAGCTTCAAAACACATGAACAAGAACTGACAAAATATATAAACAAGTCTAAGATCATCACTGAGGTTTTAACACACCTTTCTCTGTAATTAGTTGAGAAGGCTGACGAAGAAAATCAACAAGAAAATCTGGACCCCGCATTTAGTGAGCCTTACTTAATGGACATACATAGAGCACGGCATTCAGCACACCTGAATAGTAGTCATATTATTTTCCATGACCACTGACAGACTCTACAGCCTGTAAATTTAAGCACAACTGGGAGAAGAGTCTCAACAAAAAGTCGATTGTACTGCTGCACGTCCCTCCTGGTACTGCCAGAAATCCAAGGCACGTCATGGAGCAGGGTGGGAGCACCGCTTCTGACCGCTCCCAACAGAAGGCTCCTTCCCCACTTACTGCCGAGGCCTGGTTTAATCTACATTACTCTAACAGCAAGCAAAATTCTCTCCCAATCACTCATTTTCCTGCTGCAACAGGACCAACCACCCCAGGGTGTTAGTTCTTCCACCTTACCGAAGGAAAAAACTAAAAAAGGATAAAAAAAATCACCATGCCAAAATAAAATTAGATTTCTGCTGTTAGTCCTCAACCCAAAAAGTCAGCTATTGGTGATCTTCTAGAGGCTCATTGCCCACTAGAACTTTCTGCAGTGATGGAAACGCCCCCTAGCTTGCTGTTCAATGTGCTAACCGAGAATCACTTTGGCCACTGAGCACTTGAAATGTGGCTAGTGCACCTGAGGAACTGAATTTTTAATTTTATTTATAGATAATCATGTTTAATTTAACCTGCAGCCCCACGAGTGTAGCTTCAGCTGCAGAGACCACCCGCACCCAAGTCCAGACCAGCTCCCAGGGTGACGCACATCCAGTGGCTGGTCTGCACGAGGAAATGAACTTACCCCAACTCAGAGCAACTCCTAAACGCTATTTTAGCTTCAAAGCTCCCTGGGGTTGTCCAAAGCTCTGCTGGGACTCTTCTGAGCTCAGATTCTCCCTCTGACCATCCAGCCCTTTACCTTCCCTTCCGCAGTGTTGGTCTCAAGAGCACTTCCTGATAAACCTCCTGCGTGCTAATCTAGAGTGCGGCCCAGAGAACCCAACCTGTGACATTTGGTCCTAGGAGGGGTCTGAGAGGCAGATACTATTACAAGGTTTCGGGCTAGATCCCCCTCCCCGGCTGGGTGTGGGGACCCATCACCAGTGGTGGTGGCTACCCGGCCTCCAGCATGGTAGCAAAGCTTCCAAGGCCTAGATTTTCACTCACTGTGAACGGCGCTGGGATGCTGACAGAACAAAAATACATTAGCTAGTGCAATGTGTCAGATATCTGGGAAATATGGGGGGGAAAGTAACTATAAGTATAGTGAAACAGTGCCTTTACTAAGTTTTGCAGAATGCGCTGGAAAAAAATTGAACAGCTGAGAGTAACTGAAAGTAATTAAAAAGGTAAGTGTGAAAGCCAAAGGGCTTCCTGATAGCATATAATGGGCTTTTCTCTGCTGAAATAAAAAGGCAGAGAAAGCAGAGACCCAGACCCGATACCGAATGATCAGTATGGCCAAGCTCATACAAGCGGTTACATTTCCAGCCAATGCAGGTCTGCTAGGTCCCTGATTTCAAAAGAACCCTGACACATGGGATGGGAGACATCTGGACCCATGAGCCCAAAATGTTGAATTCCCAGATTCTCCGAGGCTCAGAATGACACATTCCTCCCTATTAGGAGCTACCACCTCTCTCCTCCCCCATTATTAAATCCAAGCAGAGTCCTCTCGCCCTTTAAAGCACCTGGCCCCACCTAACGAGGCTAGGGCTAGGCCACACTGTAACCCACTAGAGACGTACAGGGCCTGGTAAAGGGGGGAAAGGACTATACCCCAAGGAGATGCTGTACCAATCAGCACGGTCCAGCAGGAGCCAGAAAAATATATGTGGGACTTTGAGGGGTCTTGATAAAGGGGGCATAACATAAAGTAGGTAAGGGAAAGTTCATTAATTTGGGGGGGCTATTCTTTTGAGATATGGGAGTTAACACCAGGCAAGTCCCCAGGAGACGCTATAAACCCCGTTAGAAAGACTCCTACACACATGAAAATGAGGGACGGCTCCTACTGCATGAGACAGGAATGCAGATCGCTGTGGTAGACAGTGGAAGAAAGGATTAAGGGACTCCAGAACTGGGCATACTTGAGTGGGTGTACCGTATAAAGCTGAAAATCCCACCAGAGGACGATGTTTCACGTGAGGACCCAGGGGATTCACCAGTTAGCAAAGCAACATGCTGGTGAGTGGACACTATCACTGAGCTGCGTCCTGGCTCTCCTCTGCAGCCCAGTGCTGAAGTAAGACATGTCACTGACAGCAGGGATTCAGTGACAGCAATGGGGATGGCACGACTGCAAAACAACAGAGGCCAGGTGGCTGTCTGTACCCATCAGATGCCAGGTGGATGCAATTATCTTAAGGAACAGCAGGGTCAGAGTGGCAGCCAAGGAGGCCTGAGCCACAGATGGTGTACTTACAATTAATATAATATAGCATCCACCAGGGAAAAATACATGGGCAGCCGTCAGGACATCCATCAAGGATATTGCTCGGACCGTACCATAAGAAGAAATCAAGGATGGATGATCAAAAGGATGGGGACCCATTTCCCCCAATAAAAATTCATGTTCCTGGGACCCACTGAATGAAGGAGAGGCTGGGCCAGCAGCAGCACCTGACTATAGAAAATCACGTGTCCTGGCATCCAGGACTGATCATCATTGCAACATCAGAGCAAGAATACATGGTAATGATTCCCATGTTCTTACCTCACAGGGATCTAAAGCCCTTTGCTTGACTAACTGTACACTGGGGCCCAAGTTAATTTCATATCGAGAGACCTGGGGCATTATCATAGCCTCCTATTAGAGTGGGATATTTAGTGGCCAGGTAAATTAAATTCTGAACCAGGACAGGCTCACAGTAGGCCAATGCTACTGTTTGAGTCATATGGCCCAGCAGATCCTATGATATTAGAAGTATCAAGGTTAGGAAAAGATGCCATTTAGAGTTTACATCAAACCCAAGTGAGAGAATCACAGCACAAATCCCTGGGGTTCTGGAGCAAGAAAAATAATCCCTATTGTGCCCCTGGGCCTTGGAATAGACGGAGCACCTGACTGTAGAAAATCATGCGTCCTGGCGTCCAGGACTGACCATCAAAAGCTGTATCCTGTGAGACTCAGCAAATCGTAAGGTCAGGTGGGTTGTAGTACCAGTTCGTCAGAAGATGCAACTCGTACATCCAGGGTCAAGCACAAGAGAGTGCAGGCAAATGGCCATCGCGTGTAGGCCCACTCCCAGATCACCTGCCACAATCGCCCCGGCACTTCTCACTCTAGTGGTGCCTGTGGCTGAATGGGCAAAACACTGGTGCCTTTAGTTTACTATAACTTCTCACTCTAGTAATGCCTGAGGCTGAACGGGGTCCTGTTTGATCCCCAGCTCAAGGACGGATCAAGGACGGCTTGGCTTAGTATGAAGGTGCAAGTCAAACATGAGTGATGTCTACACTACAGCCGCATTCAAGGGTGGCCTCAAAGCCGGAGGTGAGGGAAAACTCTCCGAATGGGCAGAGCTTTGGTTTGTGCCCCAAATGGAAAAAGAAGTGGCCAAAGTTTGGAATAAATGTATACTCATGGGCAGTCATGAATATCTTGGCATTTTGGCCAGGTTCTCAGAAGGAGAAAGACTGGAAGAGTGAGAACAAGGAGGTCTGGGGTAGAGGCAGGTGACGGACCCATGAGACTGGCACAAATTGTGAAAATCTTCGTATCACATGTATGTGAGCACCCAGATCTTTTGCTGTGGAAGAGGCACTAAATAGCTACACAGAATGACTTGACTAGTTGACATCAGCAGCCCCAGCCTCTGTCATGGGCCAGCCCAGGGATGCTCTGATGAGTACATGAACAAAGGAGCCACAAAGTCAAGGATGAAGTGATGCGTAGGCCCAAAAGAAGGGACTCACACTTATCAAGGCTGATCTGGCTACTGCCGCTGCTGAAGGTCCACCCTGCCATCAACAGAGACCGAAGGTGAGTCCCTGATAAGGCGCCATCCATTGAGGAAACCAGTCAGCCATTTGGTAAATTGATTCCATCAGAACCCTTCAGGCCTGAAAAGGGGAGCAGTTGATTTTGATGGAAGTAGGCCCATATTCTGGGTGTGGGTTTACCTTTGCTGGCTGCAGGGCCACTCTCCAAGGACAAGTGTTTGATCCACCATCATGGGATCCCAAATGACATGGCATCAGGCCTTGGAGATGGGGCCCACTCTATGCCAAAGGAAGTGGGGTGGGGGTAGGGTATATCCTTAATCAAAGGGTCTGTTTGTCATACCACAGACTGCATCACCCAGAAGTTGCAGAATTGACAAATAAAAATAAATGATCTGCTAAAGGCAGAGCTGAAGTGTGAGCTCAGAGGCTGTACCTTGGAAGGACTGGGCCCCATCCTCCTGGACACAGAGTGCACTTTACATCAACAATATGGTGCTATGTTCTCCAGGGGAGGAAGCCACTGGTCCAAGAATCTGAGTGAAGAATGAGGAGTGTTCCCACTCAGCATCACCCCAGAGATGCCTTTGGGGAGCTGTGCTTCTCCTCTCCTCAATTTTGTGTTCTCAAGTTTCTAAGTTCTGGTTTCCAATGGGAAATACTTCCACCAGAAGGCATAGCAAGAGCCTGATTGAAATATAAACTATAACTGCTGTCTAGTATTTTAGGTTTCTCGTGTCAAAGACCCAGCAGGCGAGAAGAGCTGCCACCATCTGTACAGCGGTAATGGATTCTGACCATCAGGAGGAAGTAGAGTTACTTTTACACAGTGGCCCCAGGAGGGGATACATTTGGCACCCAATTTATATACCAGGTGCCTCCTGGTAGTCCCTTGCCTAATTGTGATGGAAAGCAACCCCGGTCTGAGACCTGCGGAGTGACCAGGTCTAGATGGTCAGGATGAGAACCTAGTCACCCCATCAGAAAGAGCATCTGGACAGCAGGAGGGAACCTACTGGAAGATGCTGGATATCAGGTGTGGTCCTGAAGCCAGTTACAGCCACAATTGTCCCACTAGTTGTCCTCTTCTAACTTTCCCCCATGAAGGAAGGACCACCAGAGTTCCGAAACTGCTCGCAGGACTTAGATGAGGAAGACATCTGAGGGGTACATGTAATGCCCAGATCCCCCACCCAGGATGGAGGATTTCCCATGGCAGCTGCGGGAGTGCTGCAAGCAGGAGTGCCGGGTCATCAGTCTCCTACAAGACTGCCTCAGCTGTAGAGTCACCTTGCCTGAATTCACAGCCCTCTCTGGGGCTTCCTGCATGCAATGATGATCTGACTCAGGGGTACCGGAGCACAGTTTGCACCTTTTCTCACAGGTCCATCATGTGCCTCCAACTTGGGATAACTCTGAAGGGCCATTCCCGCTCCAGATGTCCCCACAGTGTCAGCTGAGAGGCTGTTGGGACTGTGTCGCAGCTCAGCTTCTCCCTCTGACAATCCTAATTCTATTCCCTCCCATCCACAAGTGTGGACCAGAGGACTACTCCCTAGTCCTGCATACCAGTCTCCATTCCAGAGTCTGGTGCCCAAGGCCCTCCACCTACGATAGTGAGAAACGGTGAACCCAAAGCGTGGAAAATTGAGAGAGAGAGAGAGGCAGGTTCCACACAATGAACCTCACTGCCTGGCCCAAAGGCAGAGGAATAGCCATGGAAAAAGACGCTGGTCTCTTAATAGTTTGCTGTAACAATTACCTTATTTAGTGGCCAATTCTGAGGCCTCGATGGATGGTTCTGGTTTGGGCAAGCTTGGCTGCCCTCTGCTGGGCTCTCTCATGCATCTGTGGTCAGCTCAGAGTTTCTTTGGTGATCGGAAGATCTAGGATGGCCTCATACATGTCAGCAGCTGGCCTGGGAATATCCATTCTCCTCCCTGTGGCCTCTCCCCCCCCAGCAGGCTTGCTCGGCCTTCTTCACATGATGTTGTAAGACTCCAAGTAACAGCTAGAGAGGGCAAGTCGTGGCCATCTCTTCGCAGTTCTCTTCTCACAGGGGTCAGCCTGTGTTTGTCAAGCCTCTGCTTGCATCATATTTATATTTGCTGATGTGGCACGGGCCAGAGCAAGTCACATGGCCAGTGCAGAGTCGGGGACCACCCTGAATATCCTGTGTTTTCCTCTGTCATTTGACAAGGGTGTAGGTTCCAGATTCAGCATGCAGTCGAGTCCCTGATCTATAATTCACTAGCTTTGTGAACTCAGCAAAATAATTAAATGATTTCCTCATGTGCAAAATATAGATAGTAGTATTTACTTATGTTAGCCAAGGCGTTTTTTGGATGCAAGTCAAAGAAAACCCAGCTCAAACTTATATAAGCAAAAATGAGGCATTGCTTTTGGTTACCGTAATTGAAAAGTCCAGTGGGATATCGAGGTAAGGCCTGGCTGGAGCCACATGCACAGAGAATGCCACAGGAGGCTGGTGTGTCCACATCTCTCAGCTCTGCTTTCCTCTGTGCGACTCCATTCCCCAGGCCATAGCCCTCTTCATAATGGCTCTGATGGTTTAGGTCTTCCACCTTTACGAGAAACAGAAAGAGCTTACCACTCCCTAAATAGGACTTCAGCGAAATAGCTGGTGTCATATGCCATCCCAAATCATTCATGTTTTTCCACAGGTTGGAATGCACTGATTCACTATTTCTGGGTCCAAGTGCCAAATTTTTAGAACTGAGTGTTAGGGTCCTCCAGCTGTGCTGCCCTTTGACCAAGGCAAAAGAGGTCCTTGTCCCTGGTCCTATTCTTTAGAGGGCCCATATATCTCAGATGCCAGTAGAAACACATTTATTAAAGAACCCAGGGGCTACATGGGACATGACTTCCAGGGGTATGAATCTTCCTGGCACCGTGGGACAGAAATCCTAAGACAAGCCAGGACCCAGCATCATGGGATTGAGAAAACCTTCTTGACCAAAAGGGGGAAGAGAGAAATGAGACAAAAAAAGTTTCAGTGGCTGAGAGATTTCAAACAGAGTCAAGAGATTTTCCTGAGGTTATTCTTATGCATTATACAGATATCCCTTTTTCGGTTAAGATGTATGGAGTGGCTGGAGAGAAGTACCTGAAACTGTTGAGCTGTGTTCCAGTAGCCTTGATTCTTGAAGATGATTGTATAAAGATATAATTTTTACAATGTGACCATATGATTGCAAAAACCTTCTATATGTTGCTCCTTTTATCCAGGGTATTGACAGATGAGTAAAAAAAAAAAAAAAGGATAAAAAAAGGGAAATAAAGGGTACAAATTGGGTAGACTGAAATACTGCTGGTCAATGAGAGGGAAGGGTAAGGGGTATGGAATGTATGAGTTTTTTTTTTTCTTTTTATTTCTTTTTCTGGAGTGATGCAAATGTTCTAAAATTGATCATAGTGAAGAATACACAGTTATGTGATGATATTGTGAGCCATTGCTTGTATAATATGATTGAACAGTATGTGTGTGTTCACATAAATAAAATATATATATATATATATATAATAAATAAATATTTTTTAAAAAGAAAAAAAAAACAGGAGCTCCCCGGCCCCGGGATCCAGGAGTCAGTGCAGCACTGGATGCAGCACCCAGGCCCCAGGGGTGCTTCCCCTGATCTCCCACCCAGGTCCTTAGAGCAAAACGTGGCAGTGTCCAGCTGCCGTGGAAGTCTGTGGCCGGATGGCAGTTGGCAGAGACACAGACTCCACCCAGGATGCAGGTGAGAGCAGGGGTCGCCTGTGGGGATGCAAAGGAATCCCCAGAGTAGACTGGGGTGTGGCTCGCCTTCCCTGTGTGCAGCTTGGCTGGGGAAGCCCAGCCCCGGGGGGAACATCACTCCAGCCCGCCTTCCTGCCTCGGCATCCCAGCACCGCTTCCCTCGGCTCCCCGGAGTGCTCCAATCGAGCCCCCTGGGTCATGCATCATTTAACTGCGCTGGCTCATCTTTTGCCTCTCCTGGACAGCAGAGCTCGACTGCAGCCTTGCATGGTGGTTGCGAAGGTGAAACGAGATGATGTGGGGACAGCACTCGGCCCAGCGCATTTTCAAAGCAGTGGCAGCAGGCCGGTGACGCTCAGTGAGTGGCACCTGTGAGCCTGAGCGACCCCGAAGGGTCAGAAGAGGGGATTCCATATTCCCCGGTGATGGTGGCTCTTCCCAAGCTCCTGCGTGCAGCAGGGACACCGGGCTCGGCTGGGAAGGACACAGGTCCTCACCCCCGCAGGTGCTGGACAGGCTGCGGGCGAACCCCAGAGCCTCCTGCTTTGGGACGTGCCCCTCCCACCTTGCTCTTCTCTGTGTAAACTGCAGAGACGCTGGCCCATGGGAGCACCCCCCACCCATTTCTGCATTTACCTAACCCTGCGGCGTGCACTCTGTGGTCATTTCATGGCTGTGGTTCTCTTCTGTTTGGACTGTGTTGGGGTTACGGGGGTCTCCCAGCTGCCACGGGGCACGTCTCCTTTAAGGGGGTGCTTCACCTTCCGGCAGGGGCACAGGGACAAGGCGCCCTGGAGGCTGGGGGCTGGGTCGGGGTGGGCGTGCGGGTAGCTCAGGCACCAGGCGAGAGGGCGAAGAGCCGGAGTCCACGCTGTGGGTTCTGCTGTGCCTCAGCCTTGGTCTTGCTCAGTGGGACATGGTTCCTTGTGCATTTATCTTCCCACTGTGCTCCCCTGGCCTCTATTAATTTCCTTCTCAAAAACACCTCTCCTGGCTCACCTGTGCAAAGGTGCAACAAGGGAAGGCGTGGAGGTCAAGGACAGGACTTTCCGGGCAGCAGCAGCCATGCTTTTCGGAGGGCGTGACTTCTTTGGAGTACAGACTTCATGAGCTGGATTTTGTGTGTCCTGTTGGCTCTATTTACTGGGTTGTTTAATATCGGAAGGCGTATCATTTTATAACAAGTAATTTTTGCACGTGGTGAGCTAACTGAGGGGAAATGGAAGGTTGGTTGGTGGTCTTTGGCAGAAAGTACCAACTAGCAGTCTACTTAAAAGTGCTTCCTGGGTGCTGGGCTCCATCCTAGGGGCTTTACCTACACTAAATACGCTAATCTTCACAACAACCCAATGAAATAGGCAGTGCTATTATTCCCATATTAATATCAGGAAACTGAGGCACAGAGAAGGCAAGCAGCTTCTCCAAGGTCACACAGCAAGCCTGTGATAAAATCAGGATTTGTACTCCAGGAGCCTTTCTCTGGGACCTATGTTCTTCACAGCTGACCTATATCATCTCTTAGAAAAGTGCAGCAGTGGGGTGGGAGGTGGGAATAAAAGCAAGATTTAAACAGAAAGAGAAAACTGAGTAGGAATCCCCTGTGAAGGAGGCTCTTTCTCAGTAGCACAAGCAGTGAGGGAAGTGGGCGCAAGCCCTCCGGGGGCTGAGTGACTCTGCTTTAGGTGAGATGGAACAGACAAGGATGAAACTCGTTCCTTCAAGCTGTCGGTGGGGCCAAGAACGGAGGGTGGAAAATCCAAACGGAAACGCTTAACTCCACATGCCAGCTGCGCTCGGTTTCCCCACACCTTCTCCACTCACTGTTCGCCAGCCAGACACCCAGAGGAGCCGAGAGGGGCAGCTGCAGGGCACAGGCCATCCACATGCTTATGAGGATTTCCTTTTTAATTAAGAAAGTGAGCACTTGTGCTGGTCTGCATCGCTGTTCCTCGGGCATGGAGATGTTTGCGTCTCCAGGACCCAGTGAGCAACAGCTCGAGAACCCAGTTACCCACCGGCTCAGGCAGAAGATGGAAATCCAGACCTCTGTGAGCTCCAGCCCTCCTGCCCCTTTCCAGGTCCCCCAAGCCAACCTTGCAGAGGGTCCATGTGCACGCCCCCACTTCTTTGCCTCGGCCCAGACTATGTCTAGAAACCTCCTCTCCTTCCCTCCCCTCCTTCAAACATCTTGTCCTAAAAGGCCTACCTCCAGCGGCCCTCTCTCTGCTCAGATGCCCCTGCATTTGGTCTCCTCTTATGGCACAATTATGTCCTCATTTTACTTCTTACTTTCTTGAGCTCATGTCCTCCCCCAGCTCACTGCTGGGGGGCAGTTTCCTTCCCTAGAGGGCAGGGTGGGTTTATTATCTGCACCAACAGAGGCAGGCAAAACCAGAAGAGGCTTACTCAAAGAAACACAATTGGGAGAAGGTAAAGACTGGCTCATGTCAAATGCAGGTGTTCTGAGTCAGAGTTCTAACACCTTCCACGGACCCCGGGCTTCCCAGTGAGACTCACCAACCACTTATGCCTCCGAATGAGTAACTTCTACCCCTATTTCAATACCAGGCACCCCCAACACACTGTCTAACCCTGATCTTTCTCCAAATTCCAGACCTGAATTGGCAGCTACCTGCCGAGCACTCCCATGCGGAGACCCCGTGGAGCCCCCAACTCGCCGTGTCCAGTGCTGACCTTCACACTTGGGCACGTAACCACCCGAGCACACACACACGCACACATCCGTAACGTCCTGCGTGTCCTTTCTTTGTTAGTATCACTGACTCAACAATAACTCCATTATTCCAAGGACATAAATCAGAGCATTAGCATGACTCAGAGGGTCCCTGGTAATACACCCCAAACTCCCTCACCTGCACCCCTCGCTGCTTCCCTCCCTCCAGCCACGCTGCCTCGCTCGCATTTCTCTGGCATAGGAAGCTGCTCTCCACCTCTCAGCCCTGCTGTTCCATTGCCTCAATTTTCTCCTTCCTTCACACCGTCCCAGCATGGCTTTCTCCCCAGCTGGAATAACTCTTCCTCCAAAAGGGGCTCCCTGGTCCCAGCCGCCTTGAGTTTGCCTGCTTCATAATCTCATAGCTCCTTTACTTATTTTATAGCATAAAGCAAACTTTGTGAATATGTTTACTTGTGCTAGAATTTATTTAATATCTGTCTCCCCTCCTATATTAGCTACTTGAGTGTAAACTGAGTCATTTCTACTTAGTTCACCACTTCAACTCTTGAGCCTGATTTTGGGCCTACCGGGCAGCAACATATTTATATTTCGTGTTTTTTAGTCCACAAATATATGTGCATTTATACTTATATTTGTTGAATAAAAAAACTGATAACAAGAATAAATGAGTTAAGTGGCCACTGAAGATGTGAGAGAAGACAAGTTTGAAAATACTTTACTTTTAGAATTCAGTAAAGACATCATTTTAGTTACGAGGGGAAAAAAACCCAGGTTCCAACCATTTACAAAAAGTTTCCCGAGAGAAACAGCTTTCCTTACTTGGGCGTTCTAGCAGGAGTGCCACGGGCCCTCGCAGGTTTCATCGTGCCATGTTGGAGGTGCGCGTGCCAGTTCACGTCTGCGGAAGCGGGAGGGAAAGGCGCGGGGCGCCACCGCCCGAGCCGCGGGAGGAAGAAGCGGGCAGCAGGGCACCCCGCAGGGACTTGGAAGGAGCCGTGAGCGCGTGAGCCTCTAAACCCGCGCTGCAGAGGAGCCCCAAGCCGAGTCTCTTGGAAGTTGAAATCCACGACACAGAAAGGGCATTTGCTTAACTCACCCTTAGCAGCCAAAGGGCTTCCCAGCCTAGGTTTAATGAAAACGTAGATTCAACCGTCTCCACGTTCACGGTTAAGAGATGCTCCTCCCCTTGGGAGGCTCTCCACCACCCCAGCCCATCCAGAGGGCCTGCATGGACCCACTGAATTGAGGTTTGCACCATTACCTTTAAAAACTGAGCTAAAATGAAATACAGTCAGAATATTGGACTGGACTGACTGACCAGCTGGTTGGCTTGGGGAAACTCAGGTGGCTTTCCTGAGGTTTGGCTCGCTGACATACAAGTTGTGGACAAAAAGCCCACACATGAATCGTGTCTCGCACAGGATTACATTGAGGATCGAACATATGCAGAAGCAGTGCAGTGCCATGGTTGAGTCTGGAGGTAGGCAGACTTGGATTGCATCGTGGTTCTGTCCCTCATAAGCTGTGTGACCTTGGAGAAGTCACTTAACCTCTCTGGGCTTTGGTTTCCTCCTCTGTAAGTCGGGATACAAAGAGCACTGACCATCATTACAAACGACATTGTTAGAATGAAACAGACATGTTTATAAAGTGTAGAATGGAATGATTTCTAAATGTTGGGTTAATTTCTTTTTTTTTCTTTAATTAATAATAAAAAAAAAAGCAATCAATAGAAACTCCTTGAGAAACTCCTTGAGTTTCTATGCTAAGGGAGCAGAGATTTTGGAATTACTAGGCAAAGACTTTAAATCAGTCATTATAAATATGTTCCAAGAACTAAAGGAAACCATGCTTAATCGTGAAAGAAAAATATGAAAATGATGGTTAGCCAAAAGATAGTAGAAATAAAGAAAATAAAAGTAAAGAGAAGAACCTAATATAAAATTTGGAGTTGACAAGTACGGTAGGTGAAATGAAAAAATCACCAAAAGGATTTAATAGCAGATTTGAGTTGGCAGAAGAATCAGAGAACTTGAAGGTGGGTCAATTGAGATTAACCTGTCTGAGGAACAGAAATTAAAAAGAATGAGGATAAAAGAACATGACCCCAGAGAACTGTGGGAAACATCAAGAAATAAAAAAAGCCTAGATGGTAACTCAAGTTTACACAAGGAAATAAAGAACACTGGTTAAAATTAACTACACAGACACATATAAAAGACAGTATAAGTATATTTTTGCCTGTAACTTTCTTCTTTTTATTTGATTTAAATATAAACATGTTTAAATGTAAAACATTAATTATGACTGTTAAGCTTAAAAAAAAAAAAAAGAAACACAGCCTCTTACACGGAGAGAAGCCTGGGAGGACAGGAATTGTGTGGAGGGCGCTGGCTGGGCACCCGCGGCCTGCCTCCTGCCTGGCTCTCCCACTGACCACAGGCAAGCCATCGGCTCTCAGCCATGATGTGGTGAGTTTCTTTAGGTAGGAAGCAGTAGAATAGAACTGGGAGACAGCGCCACACTTGGCACACAGACACAAGCTTCCCCACGGCAGACAGGACCAGCCACATACACCAGCGAGCACAGCCAGGAGGTAGTGAAACCAACCCAGCTCTGCTGCTGAGTTCCAGCGACTGAATTTGGATCAGTGCTATTAATGGTGCAGATATAATGATGAACCAGGGAGAGGAAAGAGCTCCTTTGGGGGGAGGAGTGTTTGCCTACAAGAGGCAAATCATCCATCTCGGCCTCTGTAAGGGAAGCCATTTCCTTGGCACACACATGTAGTACCCCCAAGACAGCACTTGCTCATATACTTCACAGACAAGAAATCTTCAGCTGGTGAGTGACTTACTAGGTACCTGCTAAAAGCCTGGATCTACACACAAATAGCTGTGACAATTAATTTTAAAAAATCTTAAAGAGGGCAGGCCACGGTGACTCATTGGCAGAGTTCTTGCCTGCCATGCTGGAGACCTGGGTTCGATTCCCAGAGCCTGCCCATGCCAAAAAAAAAAAGATCTTGAAGAATTTAGTCGAAGTACCATTTATCTCTTCTCCCTGCTCCAGTGACCAGTCGGGTGGAATTTTTCAATTTTCCCCACTTGGCTCACATAGGAAGAGTCTGAACGTGAGGCAAGGCAAAAATCAGCCTCTGCTCAAGCTCATTCCCCTACACAGGCATCTTCCTGTGTCACGTGAGTTGAAGATGTGGAATCATCATTATTTCCTCGTGCTTCATTCATTCAGTCAATAGACAGATACTGAGCATTATGTGCCAAGCCATTGGACTAGCCTAATATTAGGCTGAACAATGAATAACCCACAGTCTATAACCCAAAGAGACTTTTTCCCCTAAAGGCAAAATAAGAACCAAAAATAATTATAAAACCATTTTTTAGAAAAATATTGTAATAGGTATATGAGCTACACGACATGAGATAACAAACAACTTTAAGGAGGATGTGACATTTGAAGTAGGTCCTGAAAGATGAGGGGGAATTCTAAATAGAGAAAGAAACTGTACGACTTACGGTAGATCAGCTCAAACACCTTCCTATCATCATTTTACAGGAGATTATGAAGCTAAATTCCACATTTCCAAGACTCTCTTGCAGCTAAGATACAAATTAGAGTCCATCAATCAGGCGGTGTGAGGGTCGTTCAGTGGTAATTCTCACCTGCCATGCGGGAGACCCGGGTTTGATTCCCGGCCCATGCACTTCCCAAAAACAAACAAACAAATGAAAAAACCAAACCAACCAAAAATTCAACAAACGGTGCTGCAACAAGGGGATACTCACATGGAAAAAGAATGAAATGTAAGCCCCACCATACAGTATACAAAAGAAAGAATAATCATATTCTACCAATCAGGTGTATTTGAGGGTATCTGAAAGGCAGAAATAAGACAAACCCTTAAATCCTCCCTTTTGGGGGCTGCTGCTTCCGGTTCAGAAGTTCTGCTGGTTCGCATCTGTTATGTACCCTAGAAAAGACCACGCTCTTGTAGTTTGTTCTTGTGGGGGCAGGCCTGTTGTGGGGGGGGGGGGGGGATTTTGGTGAGGCTATTTCAGCTGGGAGGTGACCCAGCCCATTCGAGGTGGGTCTTAATCCCTACTGGAGTCCTTTGTGACGAGGATAAAACACAGTAAAAGCCCAGAGATCTTAGAGAGAAACACCCCAGCAAAAACAAGCAAAGACCCACAGGACCCCAGAGAGAGAGCCATTGTGACCAGAACCCAGGAGGGAGGACCAGCAAACGCCCCATATTCCTTCCCAAGTGACGGAGGAGCCCTGGATGCCAGCAGCCTTTCCTCAGAGAAGGTGCCTTAATTTAGACATGTTCATGGTCTTAACTATAAATTTGTAAAACTAGTAAATCCCCATTGAAAAAGCCAACCTGGTTTTGGTATCTTGCATTCCAGCAAACTGAAACAGAAGGTCATGGGATGTAAAGATATTTTGCAGCAGCATTTCAGAATCTGTCCTCCAGCTTTGTGTCTCCCAATAGGCATTTGAAATGACAGCAAGACAGCAGAGGTCCTAGATGCCAGGATAGCTCCGCTGGCAGCCTCAGAAACATAAGGTCCCTGGTGAACTGATTCTATGTTGATCATTAGAGCATCTTTAGAAGGAGTGATTCCTTCTAATGACTTCATAGCATTGAATTCCCCATACTAAATGCCCTTCTATATAAAAAACTTAAATTGCTTTTTGTTTCCTGTATCCAACCCTTACTTATGTGGAATTTGGAACCAGTGTGGCACAACAGATGCTTAAAGATGGGAAACTGAGATTTGTTGTCAGAACTTACTGGGTTGGGAGGTCAGGACAACGCTCCCCTTGGGAAATGAGATAATGGTACACAGTGGTAAAAGAGTTACTTCAATTATCACCTCTTGAGCTTCCAGCTATGATGGTCCAGCTGTATCATGTCATAAACAATCCATAAAACTGAAAAAAATAGGTGTAAGGTTACTGTTCCAGCCTGTGTTCTCTTTCACTCAGTGAGTCAAAGAGGCAGAGGTCAAAGTTTAGAATGGCTGAAGTGGCTGGAATCTATGGAGCTGGACATGAGCGAGGAGAGAGCTGTACGGATGGGGCTGACATCTGGATGAGGCTTGCCCGTGAGTCACTGACTGAGGGCTGAGCTATACAAGCCAAGGCCAGGACTACCAGAGGCTTACCTGAGAGAATAGAACGGAGGTAAGAGGGGTCAGTCGGGGCCTGTGAAGTTGAAGTTCTGCCCACCAAGGTGAGAGGGCACCTCACTGACACCTTGCTAACATCCGAGGCATTGAGGCTGAGATCACAGAAAGACCCTGATTTAGGTTTAAACACTGTACCTTACGGTAAGGCCTACTTAGACCCACCCTAGCAACTGCTAAGATCGAGACCTGATAAGATTTGCAATAGAGTCAGAGTTTTGAGCATGAGTCTCCCACACCTCCAAATTATAAGGGCTGGAGGAACACCTCAGGCTTTTTACAGATCAGCCTTTACAAAGCGCAAAACCAAACCAACACAATTCAAGGTGCCAGCTAATAACTGAAACCATTTCAAATATATATATATTTGTACCAATGCTCTTAAGAAGAAATTAACAGAATCCAGAGTCTCTATAACATGTCATCCATATTGTTCAGTAAAATATCAAAAAGTAACAGACATGCAATGAAACAGGAAGTATAAACTATACATTAAAAAAAAGTCAATATAAGCCAAACTTAATTGGCAAAAAGTTGTTATTCAGCAGGACTAAAACTTAAACGCAGTTATTTATAAGTATGTTTATTGAATTAAAAGGTAATCTAAATGAGTAAAAAGATAGGGAATCTCAGCAAAGAAATGGAAACTATCTAAAAGAACCCAATGGAAATTCTAGAATTATAAACTACAATAACTGAAAAAAAGTAACTTGATGGACTTAATAAGGGATTAAAGATGGTGAAAGAGAGCCAATGAACATGAGAAGAGGTCTATGGAAAATACCCAATCTGAATAGCAGAGAGAAAAATATTTTTAAAAATTAAAAGAGCCTTGAGAACATCACATATGTAATAAAAGTCCCTGAAAGGAAAGAGAATGAGGTTGAGGCAAGAAAAAAATTGTTTCAGAAAAAATAATGGGCCACTGAATAAAAATTGAGAATTCTCAAAGCACTTATTCTTTGCATTGAGAATCTACAAAAATTCAAAACATACCCTCATAAGCAATCTGACAAATATATTTAACCACTGAAAGCGTTTACCATGTTGTATGTCACAGAATGACGTTCTGAAGAATTTGCTTTGGGGAACATTTCCTACAGTTGAGAAATGCAGCTCAGGCATTTCTTAGGAAAGTTGGCCCAGGTGAGTGAGTGATCCAGGGTTATTCCCAGAGGGTGATGGTATCAGGGGATGAGTGAGAGCTCTGGTAACAAGAATACTCTCAAGGTCAGTGGAGGACACAGAAAGGGAGATGGAAGAGCCTCAGGACAATGTCCTGCAGAGTCCCTGTCCCCTGGCTCAGAGCCAGCCTCCCTCTAGCTCTACCTGATGTTTTCAGGTCCACGTACAGCACTTAGTCAAAGCAGCCTGGAAAGCCAAGGGAAATCTGGGTCCTGGATTCAAAAGAATTATTTTCACCATAGGAGATAGGAACTTTGGAGAAGCACCAAAATCCAGGTGGAGAGGATTGCTTTGTGTTTTCATTTTGCTTTCAGAAAGTGACAGAATTAGAAAGCAGGCTACCCAATAGAAGAGAAATAGCACAAAAATCACAAACTGCAGCTCCCTGGGTCACAGCCCTGAGGTTAGCCAGCACTTCTGGGTGGCAAATGGAAGAACCCAGAGGACAGTAAACAAAATATGCCACAAAATATAAAACAAAAGCTCAAATAATGACTAAGGGACAAGTCACATGAGGCCTGCATGGTGGAATACTGCAAATACGTAGTCCTTTCACTTTTAGCACTTGAGAATCCCTTTCTGTGCTCGGTCTTCGTGCCTGCCTACAAGCAGAACCAAGGACGACCACGGGACCTGCTCTGATTGATGCCACCTTTCACTGAACAGCTCTTCTGAGCTCAGCTGTTCTTGGCCCACTGGGCACTAAATCTTATGAAAGTTGTATGACAGTCTCTTTTCTTTGGTTGCACATTGTTTGTTTCCTCCTAGAGAAGGAAGCTCAGGAGGGTCTTCCCTACTGTTTCCGTGGAGGAGAAGTGAAATGCAGCCGTATTCCCCTCCTGACCCACAGAGAAATAAAGGTAATTCCATCCCTTGTCAATGAGAGGAGCAGGGCAAGGAGACAGGTGCTGGGTCCCCATCTCATTCCAAATGTACGTCAGCCGTCGTGCCCTGAGGCAAAACCACATACTCTCAGCCCCAACAAAGTTGGAAGTGGTTGTGTACTCAAAACTTCAGGTGATGGGAACAACCCAAGAGTCTAAGAGTCACAGGTGGAAAACCAGGAGATGCACCCTGAATCCAGGCACTTTATCCCCTTGAACTGTGAAGTGGAAGGTTCCAGTCCTGCCCAGACCTCTGGAACCATCCCTGCTGTGGCACTCGTGACTCTGGCCTTCTCAGTACAGACACCTTCCCAATCAACAGGGCATGCTGGCCCTCCCTCCGAATTCCTAAATCCACATCAGCAACATGTAAACCGCATAGCCTCTGGCATAAATGGCAGATTGAAGCATTCATTCATCAAATAAATATTTACTGAGCATCTGGTATGTGCCTTTCCTCACGTGCTGAGCCGCCATCTCTGGCTGGAATGGAAGAGTCCTAGAGGTCAGAGTGGAAAAGCATCACGGAGCAGGGGTTCTTCCGTTCCCAATTTCAGTTAGTTTTCTCCCAGGTTCAGTGAGCAGCTGGTCTACTTTGACTAGGATTCATTCATCTTTTTTCTACTAACAGCACCCTGATTTCCCTCTGGCAGGCCACCCCCACTCTTAATGTATATATGTTTCTGGTTGCGTAGACTCCATCTCTGGCTACAGAAGTGGGGCATTTGACTCAGCAAGACCAATCCATTTTCTCTCCATTGCTGCAGTGACTGATGAACACACTCAGCTTTGATGAGACACAGTAAAACTTCTGGGAAGGAAACCATTTTCTTCTGAACTCAGAGTTAATAGGAATGAGAGATGGGAGCTGCTGCAGCCATCCTGTAAGCATGAGGAAAGAACCTATCCATGAATAGAGAGGAAAAGGAACTGAGGGACAATGAGGGAAAAGCTGGGTCCTGTTGATATAATTTGGGCTCTGATTCAAGCCATACTAGAATCTGAGTCTACCTGTGAGGTTTCTGTTAGCTGAGCCAATAAATTCCCTTTGTTCTTAAGCCGTTTGGGGGGAGATTTAGTTTTACTTTCCAGAGAAGGATTCCTATCTGCTGTATCAATGATCTAAAACATAAATTCCCAGGCATGAAGGTTGATTTCCTGACAAAACCTCATCAAGTTTACATGAGAGAGCCATCTTTCTTCCACTGACGTAGTTTGACCTTATAATGCTTTAAGAAAAAAAAAGAAGAAGAACATTTTTTTCATTTTCACCCCCAATCCCAAACCATTCATCTGACAACAAAGGGCACTGGACCCAACCCTCTTCTATTACTCCATGACTTCTCCCGCAGGGGAGGGGTGGGCAGCCCTGGCAAAATCACAGAAGCCCTCACTATATGGGTCGCTACATCCTTTCCCAGGAAGTTACAAACGCTAACGCGGACACCCAGCCAGCAAATGACCCAGGTGGAATTCAACATCCACCCACCTACCCCGAAGGCTCCGCACCCTGCTACTCCCCCTCTCATTTCTGGAACGGGAATTCTTTGGGAGTCCAGGCAGGCTCTCTGGAAGCGGCAGGACTTGAATCATCCCTCGTAGGACCTTCAGCCTGCTTTCCATCACTGGTCTTTTCTGATTGCTCGTGCAAAGAGGAAGCAGTTGATTCTTTTCACAGTGAGACTGCGGCACTCTCCTTCCAAGCCATTAAGCATGGCGTGTAGCTGTGTAACGGCACATGCTGTGCTGTTCTTATAAATAGGGACCATCCATCAGAACTGTCACAGACAGGAAGCCAATGAAGTTTCTACAACCAATTTACAATCAGGATCTGCTGTGAAATACATGCAAGAAATGCCTTCACAGCCTGGGAGGACATGAAATACATGTTCTATGTGGCCTTGTTAAATCTGGGGGATGGAGCACAAAGAAGAAAAAGTGGACAATGAACAAAAGCAGTGGATGAATGATGGAAAGCAGATGGAGTCTCTAGCCACATTTGAAAGTGAGAAACAAACACCATTGGTAAATAGAAACAGAGCACAATGCCCTATTTATTGCTAGTCTGCAAATTCAGCAAACCAGAGCACCCTTGCAAATAAATGTTCTCCTTGATGCTGAATTTACTACCACTGGGCGAAAAAGTGTAAAAATTGAATATTTCTATTTAGACAGAAAATAAATTTAACCAAGGGGATGGCAAAGCAAGTTTTGTGAGGCTTAGCTGCCGAATTCCCCAACCTTGTTCTGGAAGATTCATTCTCACGCATAAAATTTCAGCCTGGGTTCATTTATTGAAGAAAGCATTTTACTGAAGAAGCTTCATTATTAGAAGGCTCAAAAACTGTCCTTGCAGCCCGGGGAAAAGAGATTTGTCCATCACCCTCATCCAATACGTTCTGAGCGTCCAGGTCCAAGGCTCTGCATGTGGTAGAGACTCAGTAAGTACTTTAACCAATGACAAGCAATGCCCTTTCTCAGCATGTGTGTTAAGGCATCAGAAAGAGATGCCGAAATGCTAACAAGTTCCTCTTTAATATCATCATCACCATCAGTTGACATTTAATGAGGACTGGTGAGAAACCTAGACACAGAGAGACTCAGCATTCCAGCCCCAGTCTTTCTGAGGCCAGATCACAAAGCATTATGATCCCTGACTCTTCTGCCATTAATCAAGGGCATTGATAAGATCCTTTGATGGATTCACGTGCCTTTTCTTCTCCAGTGTCTCTGAAACATACACTCCCTCCTCTCCAGCCCTCTCACTGAAGGATGAATCATTTCAACAAACTTTCACCAAACCTATAATACTGATAATAAAATCCAACTTTTGTTGAGTGCTGTGAGCCAGGCACTGTGCTTATCATTTGTATGGATTATCTCATCCATTTATCCCGTTGACCCTATGAGCAGTATAGCAGTGTGATCAGCATTTTACAGGTGAGATATTTCGGGTGTGCCCAGTGTGCATTCATTCAGCAAGTGACCAAGTTGGACATCACTCTCCTCCGGTGTTCTTCTGAAGCCACCACATCAGGCGTTCTCAGCCTCTCCTCAATTGAGATTACTCTTGCCAAGAGGCCAGTGACATCCCCACGGACCCAGCCAATGGTCAGTGAGGACTCAGTGGTCTTATTTGGTTTTACTTCATCAATCCCCCCTTCCTAGAATACTTTCTTCAGTGGCCTCCTGGAAGTCTTGATTCTTTCCCTAGTCACTAGCTCATACTGCTCCGTCTCCCTGTCCTCTAAGTATTGAAGTACCCTGGTCTCCATCCCTACACTTCTTCTCTTCTCCATCACACTCACTCCCTTGGTGGGCTTCTCTAGGCCCATTCTTGGACATCATCATCCATAGGCTGATGAGCCCCTAATGTGCTTCTCCATCCCAGACCCACCCTCCCCCACCTCCTTGCTATAATAGCCAACTGATGTCTAATAGGCGCCTTAAACTTAGGTACAAAATGGAACTCCTATTACACAACCTACAAAATATATCCTCTTCCTTTTGTCTTCCCCTTCTCAGTATATAGAAACTCCATCCTTGGAGCTGCTTGAGACAAACACCTGGGGTCATCCTTCATTCCCTCTTTCTTTCCCATCTCATGCACCATCCAACAACAAACCCTTTTGGCTATACCTTCAAAACGTGTTCATAGTCAGACCACTTCTCAGCACTCCACTGCAATCACCCCAAACCAAGTAACTACCATTTTTACCTGGATTATTGTAATAGCCTCCTAATTGGCCTCCTTGCTTCTGCCATCCCTCCCTCAGACCCCAAAGTCCATTTTCAAGAGAGCAGCCAGAGTGTCAGTTTGCTCCGCTAATTGCCCCCAGTGAACCATGCCTTCTGGTACCCACACCCATGTGCTGTCCTCGTCCACTCTGACTCTGGACTTAGTTATGTGATTGGCTTTGCCTGAGAGGAAATTCAAACATATGAGGCAAGCAAAAGCATAATAAGTGTTTGTTCTCCAAAAATGCTTCCATCATCATAGAAGAGAACCCCGCCAGGTATAGCCTTCTGGGCGATGCAAGACTACCTGAAGAGGGGGCCAGGCATCCCAGCAATGGCAGCTGAGCCCAGCCCAGCCAACCCTCTGACCCAGATGCAGCCATGAGCATGAGCTCAGGTGAAACTAGCAGAATCACCCAGTCAATCCAAAGAACTGTGAGAAATAATAAACCATTGTTCTTCTAAGCCATTAGCAAGAGAGAACTGAAATAGAATCCTTTAAAACCAACTCTGATCGTATCATTCCTCCACTTGAAATCCTCCAGTGACTTCTCATGTAACTCAGTCCTGACCACTGCCTGCACAGTCCTGTCTCGTCCGTCTTCCGGAAGCCCCTGGCCCCTCCACCCCATCCACACCGACCTCCTCATTCTCCCTCAGGTGAACCAGGCCGGTGAGGGCTCCCTAAACAACTCACCTGACACAGCACCCCGCCCCGCCCCGCCAGCCCCGCCTTCCCTCCTGCCCTGCTGACTGTTCTCTATGGTACCTATCCCCATTGCACACACTACAGGTTCACCCGCCTGTTTGTTTATTGTTTGTTTCCCCAAGTTCCTTCCACAAGCCAGGGACCTGTGGAGATACCTTTTTGTTTTCTTGTTCTCTACCAGATCCCAAGTGCCTGGAACAGAGATCCAATCATGACAACAATGAACGGATATTTTTAAAGAAACAGCTAAATGAACACAGAGAGCCTAATGCACATGTTCTTAACAAGGATATTGTACTGACTCTCCAAGGACATTGCCGCTGCTATCGAGAAGATTGGCAGGTGTAAGTCAGCGGCTGGCATTTCCAGTGCTACTTGTGTTCAGACACTGAGGGCTTCAATCCATGTGCTTTGCCCCATTCAAGCCCAATCCAGTCCAGGCCCAGGCAGGCAGATTTGCACACATTTGTGTCCATGTGCAAGTGGGGTCTACCAGAAGTCTTGCTGCCGAGGCCCGGTATCCTGGGCGCCTGGGCTGAGGTGCCATTGTGTGTATCTCCCCCACCCCCAAACCAGAATGCCTGCCTGTCCGCCCTTCCACCCTGTTTGCTCTGAGCTATTTGATCTAGTTTCCGTCAATTAATAAATACTTGTAGAGGACCTACTAGATGCCAGCTTTAGCAGGAATGCAATAGCATACATAAAGCCTGCACTCGTGACACCTACCATCTAAGAATTTTTCTCAGTGGGGCACCATTGGCATTTTCAGTGAGGCAAGCCTTTCGTTTATGGGGCTGCCCTATGCATTGTAGGATATTTACAGCCTCAGCTACTAAATGTCTGGTCACTAGGAATGACCAAACTTCCTTTGTCCATTTTCAGTTGTTCACTAGGGTGGCAGAACCCAACCCTGGTTGAGACACACTGGAGCAGATTGCCTGGTATGGGCCAAAGTGCTGCCTGCTGCACTATAACTGGTGTGCATTTGCCCTCCTGTCTCCCCCTCTTGACCATGAGCTCTGGCAGGGATGGTATGATAACTTGTGGATCTCTGCATATCAGCCCCCAGCACAAATGCTTAACAAATGTCTGTGAAACCCATGAAACCAGGACACAGTCTGCCTCTAGCCCCACCCTCCCTAGGGATTGAATCCTGGATTCCTGCCTCACTCCAAACCCAATGGCCACCCAAAGCTATGTCTTCATCCTCATGACCTTTCCCCAAGCCTAAACCAAACATGTTGCTAAATGATGAATTTATGATGAATGACTCACGCTCTTGAAACATTAATAATCTAGACTAGAGTAAAAGTACAACAAGCAAATACATACTCCAGGATGATGTGGAGGGTCCTATAACAGAGAAACATAGTAAGATATTGAGGAGTAGAAAAGAGATTCCCCTTAATACTTTGAACCCAAGACCTTAAGTAAAAGTACTTAAATTACAGCTGATTATTTTTGTAAATTATAAATTATTAAGAATAACTTTTACAAAATCTCCCATAGTTATCTAAAGTAGCAATCATCCCTCTCCAATTCTTTGCAAGTAATCAATCCAAGTCTCAAAATTCACACTTACCCTCTTAATAGATCCAAGCACAGGAAACATAAGGTGAGGTGGTTGGTTGCCAAAGACGAAAAGTCAATTTCACATCACAGCATGAAAATCATTTTCCAAGAAGTTACACAAGTCAACAAACAAATGATTACCTCTAGCACTGGCCTTGTCCAAGGAAATAGCTCTTGAATTTAAGGAGTGAAATGGTCTAAAGAGATCAGGGTGAAGTCATCTGTCTAGAAATTGACAAGACCAGTGACAAAATGTCAAAACTAAGTTTTCAAACTTCTTGATGTTCACAGAAATGACTGTGTAAACTGCAAACTGCATGCCATTGGGTGCTGTAACTTCTCCAAGATGAATAAATGTCCTGTCAATTATCAGTGATGATGGAAGTCATCACCACTGTCAGAAGAAAATGAGAACCTTCTTTACAAGGCTGGATTAAATTTCACTTGTCAAATCATTCATGTTCTGAGCTCACAGGTGGCAAAGAATTCACAGCCCTCTCCTTTGCCATACGTGAGGATTTTGCCGTCCTTGCATCCCTTTTCTATTGGGAGAAGCCTTCCTTTCACCCTGCCCTTCTCAGACCATGCAATTCATGCAACCATGCTCTGGGGTAGGCAAAGAGCCAAACCTCTCCCATCAGTACATTCAGTCTTCCTGGCAACAGCGACTGCTTTGGTTTTGAGCACATGACTCAAATCCAACCAGGGAAGTCAATCCTTGGATTTTAGCAGGAATTCCTGAGAAGAGGCTCTTTCTTGTCTCTGGGGTTGCTAAATTGATAGACTGTAAGCTGGGGCTCCTGGGGGAGTCAGCACAGGGCAAGAAGTTTCCTAAGGATAAGGATAGCAGAGGGAAACAGAGCTGAGGTGTGGAGCAGGAGGGCCTGACAGCAGGTCTGTAACCCAAGTCCCACAGCCTGCCCTAGCTGAAGTTAAATGTTCTCCTGGTTCTCGCCATAAAGCAGCAAATACTCATTTTATTCTTGGGCCGATGTGATTACCAGCCACCTTGTGTCACTGCTGAGCCCCTGCCTCCTAAGTAGCACCCTCTCCATGCCAAAGCCGTGTCACCAGATGCTCAGGCTCATCCTTGACCCCACCTGGGAACAGGCCTGACTTCGACCAGCAGAGGACTTAGAGGACAATAATTTAAGAGCTTCAGTGAATTCATTTTACTTAATGCTGATCCCACTCTGAGCCGCAGTTTCAATACCCTGAATTCTGCCCTGTTCAGGACACACGTGCCCATCTGGTGCCAGCGTCAGGGCCCGGTCCCCCATCCCACCCCCTGTGCTTCAATTCTTTTCTTCAGGAAACTTTTACCCAGATACAATTCAGTCGTCTTGGATTCCAGATTTCCTAGAATAGTGCCTGGAACATACCAGAGGTCCATTAAGTGTTTGATAAACATGTGAGTGGCTGAGTTGAGTGATGGCAGCAGAGGCTGTTGGTGTCCTGCCCAGATCCCCTCACCCACCTGCTGCACCCCAACCCCAGCTCTTGGTGTTGGCTGCTAATGGCTCAGACCTGCCTTCTGTGAGAACTGCCTTGGTTTACCAGTGAGAACATATCCCCATACCAGAGGGCAGCGTATTGACAATGGCTGGGCAGCAGCTGTCTTTTCTTGAAGGAGACAACTATTTTGGTGCAATTCATACTCCTGAGCTCCCAGGAATATCAGGCTGAACTAGACTTCCCCTGAAGCCACAATTTCTTCACCAGCAAAGAGTGCTTCCCTCACTCCATTTTCATCTCTAATAAATCAATTGCATGAGAATTCCCTTCTCAGCCATACGTTCAGGGGCCTAAGACATTGATCAAAGACAACATTCATTAGTGCCGTGATCACACAGAACAGGGAGTGATCATATCACACTTCATGGGAGAGTCGTCACTTAAGGTGGACTCTGAAGGATGGACGGGATTGCACAGGTGGGGTGGGGAGATGATCCGTGACAGAAGGAACTGTACAAGGAAACTCCCAGATGCAGACCAGGGTGTCTGGAACATCGAGACACAAGATAAGAAGCTGAGAGGAAAACACTTACTTTTAATTTTCTCAGTTTTCACTTCCAGTATGTGCTGCTCTACAATGGCATGGCTAGACATTAATTGCAACCCCTATAGAGTCACAATTTTTTTCCCATGGTTTTCATGCCTGGAACCCAGAAGATTCAGCTCACAGAACATGTGAAATGTGTAGGCTGGGGAAGGATGACAAAGCTTTATACTCAACAGAGAAAGGAAAATAATTCCCTGAATCTGTATGCACTGCAGTATTCCTAGGGAGAAGGAATTTCAGGAGCTAATTTCAATACGGAGAATTGGGAAGTACAGATAGCCTTGTAATGGTATGATGGAAGTAGGGGATGCAGTAAATGGCAAAATAATTAAAAAGAGAAGCCTGGGCATGATACAGATAATTGTCCTGAGTGATCTTATTAATTAGTCATGACACTCCTGTGAAGGTTGAATTCTCCAGCAGCTGAGGATTGGAGAGAAGCAGCATGTTCACACCCAAGGTATGAGACATGATAGTCTAAAGTTGCAGCAATGAACACCCAAACCTCAGAGCCTAAACATAAGAAAAACTTATTTCTCCCTCATTAAATAGTCAAGTGGCTCTCCTGAGGAGATACATATTTTTTCTTCATCTGTGGAAGTGAGGAAGGGTAGAGACTAGGGACTGTGAACAAAATGCTTCTGGAAAGGTTGGTCTTTTCAGTCCCTGTGGTATAAATAGGGTTCAATTGCCTGTCACAAAAGTATGAATTCATCAAATATCCTAAGAGGAGACCCAAATGCACAGATTCTGTCCTTCATCTCTTGAGAGCTGATACCTTTGCATGCCCCTGCTAAGTATAATGAGACGCTCTACTGAGGTGAAATATCCAGTGATAAAAATTTAATAAACATTATAGTGGAGAAGGAGACACCTGGTTGTAAGAATGAGCATACACTTGAGAAGTGCTGAGCGATTTTTATTAAACTTGGTACTTTCTTTTCAGTGCCCATTGCAATAAAGTGGATGCTCAATAAATACTTATTTCATCAAATTAAATTTATCTTGCTCTAACCATTTAACTTTGTTAAGCTCCAGGCTTCTTACTTGTAAGATGACACCAATAATTTACACTATGCCTTGCTTCATAGGACTCTGTTAAATACCAAATGAGATCATTCATGTATGTTTTCTCTCTAAACTGCCAGACACTACGTAAATACACTCACCTTCTATGAAAGCAGCAAAAAATCACAAAATATCAGCATTTAGTTATCTTCCTATTGGTTGAAAATAAAAGGAAGTTCAAAAATGCTTTAAAATACTGCCAAGAACACAAGAGATAGGAGGAAAAGTGGTTTGCCATGAGCAAAAGCATTACCCTATGGCAATCTCTTTTTATTGTGTGCTTTCCACCCACTTTCCCAAGTTTGGGATAGTTAGTTTGCTGAGGAAGCGGATGGATGTTGGTGGAATGTGGCCTGCCATAACAATTATACAGCTTTATGATGCTTTAAATCAATACAAAGATAAAAATGATAAAAATCAAAAACAAAGTTTTGGAACTTGTCAAAGCTAGTCTAATTAAAGTAGCTAAGGTTCTAGCAAGCAAATATGCCTCTGCAGTGGCACAGCCCAAGGACAGCTGGCTGAAAATCATGCTGGGGTCCTGTTAGCATGGGGCTGTGGGCGGAAGGATAAGCTAAAACCATGAAATGAGAGGTGGAAGGCTTGAGATTCAAAGGGAAGGTGTTGTTCAATAGTTTAAAATGGAGTATTCAGGGTAGACTGTGGCTTGACTGGGGCTGGCTGTAGGTCTCCAGAAAGTCCAAGCTGGTGGGGGGATGGAATGGGAGGCACTGGGGAGTTCATATGGGTAGACAGCCTGAGCCTTGGTTAGAGGTCAGGGGCTCAGTCTGGAGCTGTCCCTGGTGCTGATGGAGCTATGTCTCAAACCCAGACTTGGTACCAAGAAGCTAATATGCTAGTGGGGAGACACAAATATAAGCAGAACCTTTTGATATGATAATAACAATAAAAGAAACTATTTATTGAGTGTGCTGGGCATCTTCTTACATTATCAAATATAAATAATCCTTAACTTGACACTTGATATACTGATTCCAACCTACAGCTCTGTCCTCATTTAAATCAGCACGGGACAATCACCATAGCCAGGCATACTGCTAGAAGTGTCATGTACGTTAACTCATGAGCCACATGATTGGGGCTCCCAGAAGCCCCTGGATGCAACCTATCCTAGCCCTCCAGGCAACAGGTAATGGGGATGAACATTATATTCAAAATGGGGTAATGATAATGCCTTTCCTGGAAATTTGGATTTGGGTCTGTTTTTCTTGCCTCATTCAGATGGTTTGGTCACTTAGACAGAGGAGATATAAACTCATGAGGTTTTTATGGCCTTGAGGACTGAAAAGCAGGTAAATCAGTCTGCATGAAAATTACCCACTAGAGAAGCAGAGATGAAGGATGAAAACCCTTTTTAGATTTCTTACAGCTCAATAATCCCTAGTTTGCAAAACTGAAGCCAAGCTATACCCCTCCTTTGGAATCCATGTCATAATCTTGAAACTTAATTGACAAATGGTCCTATTTGATTAGGCAACTTTAAATAAATTTCTTCTTGCAACCCAGAATTCTAACTAAGGCATCATCTAAAGACACCTAGAGGATAAGCCAGGATTCAAGTCATAGTCTCCTGGATGGAAGAAAGCCTGGGCTCTTACCCACCAAATATCATAACTTCTTACTCTCTGTTCCATAATAATTATCCTGCACATCCTTATACTATGCCCCCACCATACCAAAAGACGGGGACTCATTTTTACCTTCCTTACAATTTAGCATCTACCTGCCATTGAAGATGCTGGTCCTTCTGCCTAGTTACTTACACTGGCATACTTACTCCTGTCATCCAGGACTCAGCTCAAAAGCATTTCCAGAACTCATGGGTCGCGTTTCTCACAGGATGGTCTCCATAACAGCATACGGGGAAAATCATGACTTTTCCAGGATGCCCGGCTGCTGTAGCAGAGATCATATATTTCAGACCTATTTCTATTATCTGGAAGTTATTAGGGAGAACAATTAAAATGAACATTTATTGATTTATACATTTCTCTCAGTACCATGAAAGATGAATGAAACCTGGTGCCATGAAAACAAAAACAAAAACATTAAATACCATGATTGGAAATGAGAAGTTGCACACTGGGCTTTTTTGGGTAAATTTCACATAATCGTGGGAAAATAGGATTAGGAAGACTGTCAGAAGTTAACTAGAAACATGGTCTTTGTTACTGGGCAAATCAATGGTTTCTCCCATGTTCTGTTGTCCCATTACAGCTCATTCTCTAAATGGCAGCCAAAGTGATATTTTTGTAGAAATGAAAATAAGATCATGACATTACTTAGCTCAAGACTGTTCGGTAGCTTTCCTTCACCTACAGAATAAAATCCAAACTCTGATCGTGGTCTAGAAGGCTCTGCATGGTCTTGCCTCATCTAGTATTATTTTACCTCATTCACCCTGTTTCAAAAACACTGACTTACCTTCCTCTTCTCAAACATGCCAAGCTTGTTCTTGTCGTAGCGCCATTGCATTGCCTTTTTCCTCTACCAGGAACTATCTGCTCTCACATTTCAAATCACTAAATCTCACCTAAAACAACATTCGTCAGAGAGCCCTTCCTGCTCCCTGAGTGTGAAGTAGCTTGAAGCCCATCACCCACTCCCTACATCATCATCTTCTACTATTTTCAAAAGAAGTCATGTAAATTATGTTGAGTATTTGTTGGTTTGCAGCTACACTCAGTGTCTTCCCTTCTAGAATGTAAATTCTTTGATGTCAGAGACCATGCCTGTCTTATCCACTGCTTTATCCCAGGACGTAGAAGGTGTCTAAAACATACAATAGAATCTCAATAAATACTTATCAAATCATTGACTAAACATAAGTTCAAGTGTTTGCTGTCTCTCTATTTGGGTGTGCTTGGGGGAAAATTCACTCATTTCCTCTGAGTCTCAGTTTCTTCATCTATAAAAATGAATAATCCTAATAAGCAACTCCATCTAACTTCAAAATGTTATGATTTCACAGTGCTGGGCCTTTGGTGGATATTAGAATAAGGAGAACTTACCCTTGAATAACTTTTTTAACAGCAGCTCCTTAATGCAAACATTAAATTTGCACGTTTCATGTCAAGCTTGGTCAGTCCAAGCCCAGTAGAATATATACAGCTGGAGCAGAAATAAAACCCCATCATTCACTTTCTAATTATCTCAGGAACTTTCTACAGCACTCATCCTATCCACTTTACAGCCTTCAAATTGCATCATAAAATTCATGTATCCGTATGATCTTCCCTTGCATTTATCTCTGTCTGCCAGCCTGTGTGGAAAGATGGTGTCTGGGTTTTTCTAACATTAATAACAGTCTCTCACCTCTTGGTCCCAGGGTCCAGCTCAGCAGCTGTCAGAGGCAGAGTGCATAAAAGTTCAAACACATCAGACTCACTGTTTATCCTCTATCCTCTTTACCGGGCTATCAATTGGACTTTCAGAGAAAATTGTTGTCAATGTTAAAATTCTTCCCAACATTTAGCAGAGGCAGCATTAAAAAAGATTAATGGGCTACAGTCAAGACTGCTTCATCTCTCATTATATGAATTTCTTCATGCAATTTACTTAACCTCTTAAATCTAATCTAGCTAATTCTATGTTACAAGTTATTTTTTTCTAAGACGTTTTGAAAATCCTTCTCCAATGTCTTCTTGCCCCCGCTGTGAATCAGCATGCTGATTCGTATTCCTCAGTGAGTGATCTGTCCTCCCTCTCTCTCGAAGCTTGTAGAGTCTTCAAGCCTGGTGATCAAGGCCTGGGATCCACAGCAAGTTGGTGCTGGCTTCAGGTCCAGCCCTGCCATTTCCTGGATGTGAGAACTTGCGCAACTGTCCCAACTTGCCTGGACTGCTGTAACAAACGCCACATGCCGGCTAGTATAAACTACAGGAGTTTATTGTTTCATTGTTTTGGGGGCTAGAAGTCCAAAATCAAGGTGTTGGCAAGACCATGTTTTCCTCAAAGTCAAGCATTCTCTCTTTTTTTTTCTTTTTTAAGTTTAAGTGCATATATTAGTTCACTAAAGATGCCAGAATGCAATATACCAGAAATCGAATGGCTTTTATAAAAGGAACTTAATACATTACAAATGTACAGTTCTAAGGCAAGAAAAATGTCCAAACTAAGACATCCAAGAAGAGATACCTTGACTCAAGAAAGGCTGATGCCTGTCACATGGGAAGGCATATGGCTGGCATCTGCTGATCCTTGTTCCTGGTTCTGTTGCTTCCAATTTCTGATGCCAGTGGTGTCCTCTCTAAGAGTCTGTTGGCCGTCACTTAGCTCCTCCAGGACACAACTCTTGGTTCTAGCTTGCTTAGCATCTCATAGAAAGGCACACAGTGATGTCTGCCGGTTTCTGCCCATGTCTAGGCATCTGCTCTCTCTGTCAGCACTCCAGGCATCTCCAAACATCTGTGTCTCTGTCAGCTCTTAAGAAAATTTTCTCCAACCATCTGCATCTGAGGGTTCTCCTAAATGTTTCCCCTTTGCAAGGACTCTAGTAAACTAATCAAGACCCACCTTGAATGGGTAGAGTCACATCTCCATTTAACCAAAAGATCACACCCACAACTGGGTGAGTCACATCTCCATGGAAACAATCCAATAAAAGTTTCACACCCTAAACAACAGGTCTGGCCCCAAAGATTAAATCAGGATTAGCACATGACTTTTCTGGGGCACATAATAGTCTCAAAGTAGCACAGTACAGGGGACTTCCTGGAAGATGGCGGCTTAGTAAGACGCGCGGATCTTAGTTTCTTCTCCAGGACAGCTACTAGGGGAGTAGAAACGATACAGAAAGCACCCAAAGCCACAACAGAGATAAAAAAGACAGCGTACCCCATCCTGGAACGGCTGGCTGGCTGAGAGAAGCAGCTCGGGTGAGATCGCCGAGGCGCGCGGGCCTCACCGGGCGGGGCAGCAAGCGGCCGGAGTTACTCCCTTCCCCCTTCCCGGGCCGGCTGGGAGAATTGGAGAGGCGGTCCCCTGAAACCAAGGCGGCTGGCACCCACACCACGCGCAGCCCCCCGGACCAACTGAGAGAATTGGATCGGAAATCCCCAGGCCGCGGAGAACGGTGACGGGGGGGAGGCCCCTTCCAAACCCGTGACTCCCGGGGAACGTGCACTCTCTCGGGCGGGCCGCTGCCGCTGGTGCCCTCCCGCCACGCTTGTCGCCCAGGGCCGACTAGGAAATTCGGACGGGCTCTTTCCCGGGCTGCAGCGACCAGTAACCCTCCCTGTGTTCGGACCCCGGGCCGGCTCAAGCCGCTTCGGCTAACGAACCCCCCGGACGGCGAGAGTTTTCCAAAGTTTAAGGTCCCACAGCACCTTTTACTGGTGGGACCCGCAGACAAACGTGTGCCACAAGCGTCACCTACTGGGCAGGATAAGAAAAACAGAACCCAGAGATTTCACAGAAAAATCTTCCAAACTTTTGGATCCAATACCCAGGGAAATCTGTCTAAATGCGCAGACGCCAACAGAAGATAACGGATCACGCTCAAATAATTGAAAATATGGCCCAGTCAAAGGAACAAACCAATAGTTCAAATGAGATACAGGAGCTGAGACAACTAATGCTAAATATACGAACAGAAATAGAAAACCTCTTCAAAAATGAAATCGATAAATTGAGGGAGGACATGAAGAAGACATGGGCTGAACATAAAGAAGAAATAGAAAAACTGAAAAAACAAATCACAGAACTTATGGAAGTGAAGGACAAAGTAGAAAAGATAGAAAAAACAATGGATACCTACAATGATAGATTCAAAGAGACAGAAGATAGAATCAGTGATTTGGAGGATGGAACATCTGAATTCCAAAAACAAACAGAAACTATCGGGAAAAGAATGGAAAAATTTGAACAGGGTAGCAGGGAACTCAAGGACAATATGAACTGCACAAATATACGTGTTGTGGGTGTCCCAGAAGGAGAAGAGAAGGGAAAAGGAGGAGAAAAACTAATGGAAGAAATTTTCACTGAAAATTTCCCAACTCTTATGAAAGACCTAAAATTACAGATCCAAGAAGTGCAGCGCACCCCAAAGAGAATAGACCCAAATAGGCGTTCTCCAAGACACTTACTAGTTAGAATGTCAGAGGTCAAAGAGAAAGAGAGGATCTTGAAAGCAGCAAGAGAAAAACAATCCATCACATACAAGGGAAACCCAATAAGACTATGTGTAGATTTCTCAGCAGAAACCATGGAGGCTAGAAGACAGTGGGATGATATATTTAAATTACTAAAAGAGAAAAACTGCCAACCAAGACTCCTATATCCAGCAAAATTGTCCTTCAAAAATGAGAGAGAAATTAAAACATTCTCAGACAAAAAGTCACTGAGAGAATTTGTGACCAAGAGACCAGCTCTGCAAGAAATACTAAAGGGAGCACTAGAGTCAGAACTGAAAAGACAGAAGAGAGAGGTATGGAGAAGAGTGTAGAAAGAAGGAAAGTCAGATATGATATATATAATACAAAAGGCAAAATGGCAGAGGAAAATATTATCCAAACAGTAATAACACTAAATGTTAATGGACTGAATTCCCCAATCAAAAGACATAGATTGGCAGAATGGATTATAAAACAGGATCCTTCTATATGCTGTCTACAGGAAACACATCTTAGACCCAAAGATAAACATAGGTTGAAAGTGAAAGGTTGGGAAAAGATATTTCATGCAAATAACAACCAGAAAAGAGCAGGAGTGGCTATACTAATATCCAACAAGTTAGACTTCAAATGTAAAGCAGTTAAAAGAGACAAAGAAGGACACTATATACTAATAAAAGGAACAATTACACAAGAAGACATAGCAATCATAAATATTTATGCACCGAACCAGAATGCCCCAAAATACGTGAGGAATACACTGCAAACACTGAAAAGGGAAATAGACACAAATACCATAATAGTTGGAGACTTCAATTCCCCACTCTCATCAATGGACAGAACATCTAGACAGAGGATCAATAAAGAAATAGAGAATCTGAATATTACTATAAAGGAGCTAGACTTAACAGACATTTATAGGACATTACATCCCACAACAGCAGGATACACCTTTTCCTCAAGTGCTCATGGATCATTCTCAAAGATAGACCATATGCTGGGTCACAAAGCAAGTCTTAACAAATTTAAAAAGATTGAAATCATACACAACACTTTCACGGATCATAAAGGAATGAAGTTGGAAATCAATAATAGGCGGAGGGCCAGAAAATTCACAAATACGTGGAGGCTCAACAACACACTCTTAAACAACGAGTGGGTCAAAGAAGAAATTGCAAGAGAAATTAGTAAATACCTCGAGGCAAATGAAAATGAAAACACAACATATCAAAACTTATGGGATGCAGCAAAGGCAGTGCTAAGAGGGAAATTTATTGCCCTAAATGCCTATATCAGAAAAGAAGAAAAGGCAAAAATTCAGGAATTAACTGTTCACTTGGAAGAACTGGAGAAAGAACAGCAAACTAATCCCAAAGCAAGCAAAAGGAAAGAAATAACAAAGATCAGAGCAGAAATAAATGAAATTGAAAATATGAAAACAGTAGAGAAAATCAATAAGACCAGAAGTTGGTTCTATGAGAAAATCAATAAGATTGATGGGCCCCTATCAAGGTTGACAAAAAGAAGAAGAGAGAGGATGCAAATAAATAAGATCAGAAATGGAAGAGGAGACATAACTACTGACCTCACAGAAATAAAGGAGGTAATAACAGGATACTATGAACAACTTTACGCTAATAAATACAACAATTTAGAGGAAATGGACGGGTTCCTGGAAAGACATGAACAACCAACTTTGACTCAAGAAGAAATAGATGACCTCAACAAACCAATCACAAGTAAAGAAATTGAATTAGTCATTCAAAAGCTTCCTAAAAAGAAAAGTCCAGGACCAGATGGCTTCACATGTGAATTCTACCAAACGTTCCAGAAAGAATTAGTACCAATTCTCCTCAAACTCTTCAAAAAAATTGAAGTGGAGGGAAAACTGCCTAATTCATTCTATGAAGCCAACATCACCCTCATACCAAAACCAGGCAAAGATATTACAAAAAAAGAAAACTACAGACCAATCTCTCTAATGAATATAGATGCAAAAATCCTCAATAAAATTCTAGCAAATCGTATCCAACAACACATTAAAAGAATTATACATCATGACCAAGTAGGATTCATCCCAGGTATGCAAGGATGGTTCAACATAAGAAAATCAATTAATGTAATACACCATATCAACAAATCAAAGCAGAAAAATCACATGATCATCTCAATTGATGCAGAGAAGGCATTCGACAAGATTCAACATCCTTTCCTGTTGAAAACACTTCAAAAGATAGGAATACAAGGGAACTTCCTTAAAATGATAGAGGGAATATATGAAAAACCCACAGCTAATATCATCCTCAATGGGGAAAAATTGAAAACTTTCCCCCTAAGATCAGGAACAAGACAAGGATGTCCATTATCACCATTATTATTCAACATCGTGTTGGAGGTTCTAGCCAGAGCAATTAGACAAGAAAAAGAAATACAAGGCATCAAAATTGGAAAGGAAGAAGTAAAACTATCACTGTTTGCAGACAATATGATACTATACGTCGAAAACCCGGAAAAATCCACAACAAAACTACTAGAGCTAATAAATGAGTACAGCAAAGTAGCAGGTTACAAGATCAACATTCAAAAATCTGTAGCATTTCTATACACTAGTAATGAACAAGCTGAGGGGGAAATCAGGAAACGAATCCCATTTACAATTGCAACTAAAAGAATAAAATACCTAGGAATAAATTTAACTAAAGAGACAAAAAACCTATATAAAGAAAACTACAAAAAACTGCTAAAAGAAATCACAGAAGACCTAAATAGACGGAAGGGCATACCGTGTTCATGGATTGGAAGACTAAATATAGTTAAGATGTCAATCCTACCTAAATTGATCTACAGATTCAATGCAATACCAATCAAAATCCCAACAACTTATTTTTCAGAAATAGAAAAACCAATAAGCAAATTTATCTAGAAGGGCAGGGTGCCCCGAATTGCTAAAAACATCTTGAGGAAAAAAAACGAAGCTGGAGGTCTCGTGCTGCCTGACTTTAAGGCATATTATGAAGCCACAGTGGTCAAAACAGCATGGTATTGGCATAAAGATAGATATATCGACCAATGGAATCGAATAGAGTGCTCGGATATAGACCCTCTCATCTATGGACATTTGATCTTTGATAAGGCAGTCAAGCCAACTCACCTGGGACAGAGCAGTCTCTTCAATAAATGGTGCCTAGAGAACTGGATATCCATATGCAAAAGAATGAAAGAAGACCCATCTCTCACACCCTATACAATAGTTAACTCAAAATGGATCAAAGATCTAAACATTAGGTCTAAGACCATAAAACAGTTAGAGGAAAATGTTGGGAGATATCTTATGGATCTTACAACTGGAGGCGGTTTTATGGACCTTAAACCTAAAGCAAGAGCACTGAAGAAGGAAATAAATAAATGGGAACTCCTCAAAATTAAACACTTTTGTGCATCAAAGAACTTCATCAAGAAAGTAGAAAGACAGCCTTCACAATGGGAGACAATATTTGGAAATGATATATCAGATAAAGGTCTAGTATCCAGAATTTATAAAGAGATTGTTCATCTCAACAACAAAAAGACAGCCAACCCAATTACAAAATGGGAAAAAGACTTGAACAGACACCTATCAGAAGAGGAAATACAAATGGCCAAAAGGCACATGAAGAGATGCTCAATGTCCCTGGCCATTAGAGAAATGCAAATCAAAACCACAATGAGATATCATCTCACACCCACCAGAATGGCCGTTATCAACAAAATAGAAAATCACAAGTGCTGGAGAGGATGCGGAGAAAGAGGCACACTTATCCACTGTTGGTGGGAATGTCAAATGGTGCAACCACTGTGGAAGGCAGTTTGGCGGTTCCTCAAAAAGCTGAATATAGAATTGCCATACGACCCAGCAATACCATTGCTGGGAATATACTCAAAGGACTTAAGGGCAAAGACACAAACGGACATTTGCACACCAATGTTTATAGCAGCGTTATTTACAATTGCAAAGAGATGGAAACAGCCGAAATCTCCATCAACAGAAGAGTGGCTAAACAAACTGTGGTATATACATACGATGGAATACTATGCAGCTTTAAGACAGGATAAACTTATGAAGCATGTAATAACATGGATGGACCTAGAGAACATTATGCTGAGTGAGTCTAGCCAAAAACTAAAGGACAAATACTGTATGGTTCCACTGATGTGAACAGACATTCGAGAATAAATTTGGAATATGTCCTTGATAACAGAGTCCAGCAGGAGGTAGAAACAGGGTAAGATAATGGCCAATTGGAGTTGAAGGGATACAGACGGTGTAACAGGACTAGATACAAAAACTCAAAAATGGACAGCACAATAATACCTAATTGTAAAGTAATCATGTTAAAACACTGAATGAAGCTGCATCTGAGCTATAGGTTTTTGTTTTATTTTGTTTTGTTTTGTTTTGATTTTACTATTATTACTTTTATTTTTTTCTCTATATTAACATTCTATATCTTTTTCGGTTATGTTGCTAGTTCTTCTAAACCAATGCATATGTACTAAGAAATGATGATCATGCATCTATGTGATGATGTTAAGAATTAATGATTGCATATGTAGAATGGGATGATCTCTAAATGTTGGGTTAATTTCTTTTTTTCCGTTAATTAAAAAAAAAAAAAGAGAGAAGGGATAATTGGAGCTGAAGGGATACAGACTGTACAACGGGACTGGATATAAAAACTCAGAAATGGACAGCACAATACTACCCAATTGTAATGCAATTATGTTAAAACACTGAATGAAGCTGCATGTGAGGTATAGGTTTTTTGTTTTTGTTTTTGTTTTTTTTCTTTCTATTATTGTTTTAATTCTTATTCTGTTGTCTTTTTATTTCTTTTTCTAAATCAATGCAAATGTACTAAGGAATGATGAATATGCAACTATGTGATGTTATTAAGAATTACTGATTGTACATGTAGATTGGAATGATTTCTAATTGTTTTGTTAATTCTTTTTTTAATTAATAAAAAAAAAGTAGCACAGTACATTTAAGAGAGAGTACTGGATTAAAAGAGACACATTGGTGACAGCATGCATGGAAGAAAACTTGTCTGAAGAGTTTTGTTGTTGTTGTTTTAATTAATTTTCAAATTTTTTAAAAAATACCAAAAAACACCAAACAAATGCAAACATTCGTAACTTTTGATCATTCTATTCTACATATATAATCAGTAATTCACAATATCATCACATAGTTGCATATTCATCGTCGTGATCATTTCTTGGAACATTTGCATCTATTCAGAAAAAGAAATAAGAAGAAAACAGAAAAAAATTCATACATACCATACCCCTCACTGATCACCTGCATTTCAATCTAAATTTATTTTAACATTTGTTCTCCCTATTATTCATCTTTATTCCATATGTTTTACTCGTCTGTTGATAAGGTAGATAAAAGGAGCATCAGACACAAGGTTTTCACATCACACAATCACAGTGTGAAAGTCAAGCATTCTTTGATGGCACTGTTCCTTCACATAGCACACTCTCTCTCTTTGGGTTCTCTTCCTTATTATGGTTTCTACTTCTGTGTCCAATTTCTTTTGCTTATCCAGACATCAGTCAGTTTGGATGATCAGCCCTCATTGGTTTGGCCACATGTTAACTAATAACAGCATCTTCAAAGGTGCCATTTACAAACAGGTTCACACCACAGGACTTGTGCTAGGACTTGAATATCTGTTTTGTGGGGTCCATGATTCAGTCCCAAGCAGCAAGTTACTTAGACTCCTCCTGCCATGGTTTACGCACGTGTAAAATAGGTATAATAATTTTTTTTTCACATGAGCAGGTACTGGGAAGTGAACCTGGGTCTCCAGCATGGCAGGCGAGGACTCTGCCACGGAGCCACCATCACCCCCCAAGAATCCCCACATATTAGGGTCGCTATAAAGCCAAACAAATTCAAACACGTTAAATGCTTAAACCAGTGCCTGGTACAAAATAGCACCGGATAAATGTTATCTGTTATCATTGGATTTTTCTGTCTCTGCTGGTCTAAAATTTCCCTCTAACATGTACAAGTGTCTTTTTTTTCCATATTCACCCTACACTCTGATCGCTTTCAGTCTGAGATACGTGCCATCATTCTTTAATTCAGGAAAATTCTATATCATGTTCTTTTCAATTGTTCTCTCCCCTCCATTTATTTTTGCCTTACCTTCTAGACTCCTAGTATAAGTTTATAGACTTTTTTTAACTCTTTATTCCTTCCTGATGTTTTCTGGAGAGTTCCTCAAGCCATTTCCAGCTAATTTGTTCTTTGATTATAGGCATTCTGCCTCGTAGCCCATTTATTGTGTTCTTTATTTTAATATTATATTTCCCCACCATGCATTTCAACTGGATTCTATTTTATTAACTTCTTGTCTCTGCTTCCTCTTACCAATAACTTCTCTTTTCTCCTTGGGAAAATTTATTATGCTTATTTTGAATTTATGGCCTGTTTAGACCATTAATTTTCATTTTTATACTGTACCTGAATCTCATATCCTTGTCTTCCTTTTATATTGATTGTGTTCCTCAGATGTGTGTTTTGTTTTACCTGTAATTTTTCCTCAGATGTGTGTTTTGTTTTACTTGGGGAGTATCAGATATTAGTTCATGCCATTTATAGGAAATGTGTACTAGATTAGGCAACACTAGCTGGTATAACAAATAACCACAGAATTTCAGTGAACTTGGCATTGCAGAATGTTATTTCTCACACCATTAAGTGGAATTGTTGTGTCCCTGGTGGAAGCATCCCACTCCATGGAGACCAAGCTTTCCAGATCATCAGAAGTCTAAGTTGTTGGGAAAGAAAGCAAAAAGCTCTCCAAGTGGATTATTAAGCAGAGAGGTGTCCCTTTCAATTCTATCCCTCTATTTATGGTTATGGGAAAGACAACATCAGGCAGTGATCTTTGATTCAAAGCAGATCCTGCAATAAAGAACTTCAACTGTTCATGGTATTTTCTCCCAACTGCAAATGAGACTTCAGTAATCCAAATCCATTCTACCTTTCAATCAGACCGCCCATTTCTGGCTGATGAGGGATGTAGCATTACCTGATAATTGTTTAGGCATGAACCTATTGCTGCATTTCCTTTGCTGTGAATGAGTTCCTTGATCAGAAATAATACTGTGCAGGATGGCATGATGGAGGAGAAGGCATTATATGAGTACAAAGAGGTGATGCTAGCATAAATGTTATGGAAAAGAAAGGTAAATCTATACTCAGAATATGTTTCCATTCAGTGAGAAGGTATCTTTATCCTTTCCAAGATGGAAGTGATCCAATGTTATCAACATTGGCTGGCTCATCCACCAAGGAATGGCACAAAATCAGGAGGTTATTGTTGCACTCTGCTTTTAGAAAATTAGACATTTAGCAGTACCATTAGCCACATCAGTCCTGGTAATAGCAATTATATTATTGCTATTGAGCAATATGCTATTGCTATTGAATCCACAGATTGAGCAAAAAAGGCAATGCAACAGGAGTTGCTACTAAAGGAATCTGAGCCATCTACTCATACAAATTACTTGAATCTTCCAAATCTGCCCAAGTTCAGTCTCTTACCGCTTTCATTTGCTAATGGGTTGACTAAACGACAAGAATTTACTGACTCATGTTTTTTAAGCTAGAAGTCCAAAATTAACACACAAGCCAAGCTTGCTTTCTCCCAGAGTCTATGGCATTCTTGTGTTGGCTGCAGGTAACCCGCAGGTTTCCTTCGCTTGTATCTCTACCTCCCATCACATGGTGATGTCCTCTTCATGCCTCCATTTCTTCATTGTAGAGAGTGTCACCTACACAAGCCAGTTGCTGTTAAGATGAGTGAGTCATGCTACTGACTTCCAAGAGCTCATATTTCAGGGACACAGGCAGAGGAGCAGATAATTACAAGAAGGCAGTGGAGGCTGAGGTAGGAGACGTGGCTGCTTCACAAGCATAGGGGTCATGGTTGACTGCTTCCTCATCCTGCATTGCAATCTCTTTCACATTGATCTCAGCCTGAAATCAATTGCTAACTCAAGCTTTCAATAATCACAGCACAATGCTATTATAGAAGCTATTTTAGGGATACCAGATTCGACCCAGACTGTTTCTTTAGAGTTTCTCACAAAGGGCCTTGGCCAACAGTCAAAGGCTTGGGCTCCCTTTCCTTCCACATCACAAAGCCCTTATTCTGACTCTAGCTGCTGTTACAGATCCTAACCAAAGTGGGCTGGAGCCTGAGGCACGCCGGGACATCGGAGTCTGCTTATGGAGAGCAGGAGTTGGGAAGTCCAGAGCAGGGTAAGTGTGCCAGCTCTGGGAGACCCTAGCATGGAGTGGTGGTTGGCAAGGGCCTACGGTGTATTTAAGGGATCACAGTGAATGAGAAGTTGTTTCTACTGTGGCAAGGATGTTCTAGGCTTCAGAAATAGTCAAAGATGGACAAGGTGGCAGCACCAGACCACAAGATATACACTGGAGCAACAGAGATGATGATGGCCCTGTCCCTGCCCTCAAGAAATTACTAATCCAGAATTGGAGGGAGCAGACAAATGCTTTGCAAAGGCTCTGGTGCCATGACCATCTCTACAGGCCTAACGGGGATACAAAACAGAGGGGGTGAGGGGTCACTGGCTTGGGGGAAAGGGCCTCGTGATCGGGAACGACTCACTTTTACCCATCCAGACCTAACTGGTGCAGTGGTTCGGAGTGTGGGCGTCACTGCCCTGTACTTGAATCCCAGCAGTTTCCAAGTACATTTCACCAGAAATCCTTTAATATGGCCTGCAGCACCAATGCTCCAAGGAAAACTGTTCAGATTCCTGGCTGCTAAAGCAAATGCCATACAGTGTTAACAAGGGGCATGTAATGGCTCACACTTTCAGAAACAAGAAGGCTTACTCTCGCCTGGGGCGTCTCCTGGCTATCCTTGGAACTCCTTGGCTTTTCTGTCACATGGCAACACACCTGCTGGCATCTCCTCCTTTCCCTTCCAGGGTACACTGACCTCCAGCTTCTGGCTGCTCCCAACGCCTTCTCTTCCTATGTCCAGTTTCCTTTGCTTAAGGATTTCCACCGCATGAATGGAGGTCCCCTCTCAACCAGTTTGGGCCACTGTCCTGTTAACAGATGGACTCACACCACAGGACCAGGGGCTGGGACACAAGCAGGCCGTTTGTGGGGGACATGGCCCTACCCCAATAAAATCCCTTGAAGGAACTTACTCTATGGCATTTCCACACAATATAATATTTGATAAACACGAACTTCTATTGATTCCTAATGACTTCAATTCATCAAACATGCATTAATCGATGAAAGAGAAAGAAAAATGTCACCCTAACATGAGGTTTGCACTAACTTATTTCCTTTACACGGAGACGTGGTGATTCCCCCCCCACACCTACCCCTACAATCTCTCCCCAGTCCATGGTTCATCGTCCCCCACCCTCCTCATCCTTTAATGTTCACGCCGAGCCCCTAGAGTGTTACACGCCTGCTCTCAGTTCACCGTGCTTGAAACTTTAAGTGGCATTCAGCACTTGGTATTGAAATAATAAAATTGTCTCCTTCATAGGACCACTTGAGGCAAGGTACAGGGCATCGAGGAATCCAGCTCCTGGCCAAAATCCTACGTGTGATGTTCGGGCCCAAATTACTAGGACTTTGCCTGGCAGCTTTACGGGGAAAAGCCATCCGTTCCCCCCGCCCCCACCGCCCCGGCACCAGACTCAGTGCCCCGGCACAGCACCGCTGCCTCACAGGCCCCAGGGAGCCACGCTTCTGTAGACGATGCCTTCCCAAGCCCAGGCCTTCCACAGCACCTCAGCTGAGACCTCCTCATCGGAGGGCGGAGGGAGAGATCTTGAAGGGACTTTTCTCCCCTCGCAGCCCCACTTCTCTCTCCCCTTAGCCCTGTATCCATGGGGAGGCATATCCCCACGCCTGCTCTCATCCTCTTGACCCTTGCCTGGTGGTGCTGTTCCATGGGGGAAGCCGAATGGGGGAAGCTGGCACTTACCTCCGGATTGGCCTCTTGCTTAGATCATCACAGTAAGCGACTGAAGCCTTGACTGCTGCTTTCAAGTTTGGCTTGTTGTCTTAACCGGTTACTTTTGATACCCGCAGCTCAGTTTAGCTCTTGACAGGTGCAGGCACTATAGGGGCGGAAGGGGCTGTTTCCCACATGCAACTTGTTGGAGGATAATGGGGCCTCCGAGTTCGGGTGCGATGAAGATGCTACTTATATCTACTCATATCTAATTTACTTCTTCCTCCACTCTTGTACTCTCACATTTACTTCCAATCCATCTCTTTACCATCACCAGTGTGATTTTTCTAAAACATGTATCTTATCATGCTCCTTCTCTGATTAAAATCTTTTAAATTTTCTTCTTTGTCCCCGGAATAAAGTTCAAATACCCTGCCATGGCATATAAAGCCCTTCACAATTTGTATCACTACAAAGGGGCCCTGCCCAGCCAGATCAAGGCAAATTAGGGTTATTTCCTGAACCAAGCATCTTCTCTCAAATTCCCACGCCCTGTGTGTGTTGTTCTCTCATCTCAGCCCCTCCCCACCTGAGGGACCCACCTCCTTTCCCTTCAGCACTCAGCTGATGGGGCTTGTCCCGCCCAGAGCCCACCCTAAGCCTCACTGGCTGGACGAGATGCCCTTTCTGGGTTCCTAAGGACCCCCCATCCACCCCCTTGGCCCCTCCAGTGCTGCTCTGAGACATTCTCACCCGGTCTCTGACGGGCAAGGTCCTCTGCTCGTCCCGTTCATTCCCGAGGCCCCGACACCGGCACCAGCGAAAATGCTGAGTGGACGGACAGGGGTTTGGTGAGCTAGCAAGAGCAGCTGCTGCCTTCTGCAAACTGAAGGTTCCCCAGAGCATCTCTGTTATCTAAGAATGAGAAGAGGTCTGGCAGGGTGGGCGTGCACACACAGCCTCGAGGTAGAAGCATCTTGAAACTGTGCTGGAGGAGCATCTGCTGAGGAGTCTTGCATCTAGATTCAGATTCTGGCTGTGACGCCTTGATCCCCTCCCTGCACCTGACAGAGGCACACAGCAAGGTGAAGCCTCCCCAGGGATAATTTTTTAAATAAAATGGCCCAGAAACAACCAAGAAGAGGACAATATTAATGCCTAATTCATCTCTGTCACCCCTTCGTAGCTCTTATAGAGGCCCAGTACATATTTGTTGAATGAATTAATGAATAAATTAATTAATGGACAACTAGAAATGGATTCCTCTGAGCCCAGAGGTAAACTTTCGGAGAAAAGAGTGAAATCTTCCCTAGGTCTCGACGAGAGACAGGTAGTGAAGAGCCCCAGGCTGAGTCAGTTTAATGTTTCCCGGAGAAGCAGGAAGACAGAACGAGCCCAGATTCTTTCTGTCTGACGCATTTGTCACAAACTCAGAACTGAAGAGTCCTCTGGCCAGCCCTCGGGCCGCAGGCCGTGACGGTCAGGAGGGGATCCCGGTATTAGAGTTGTAATAAAAGTGGAATCAAACAGGATCAAGCCCTCGAGGGAACCAGCCCTGGTCTGGGCGGGGGCGAGGGGTGCCGGACAGCCAGCCCCAGACTCCCCGTCAGGAAGATAAGGGCCATCCCTTCCCACACACCGAGGTACGGGCAGTTACTCTAGAACGTTCCATGCAAACATGAGCACTTCGTAATGAGACAACTGTGGTGTCATGGGAAGAGGTTGATTTTGTTTAGCTAATAAGAGGGCAGTATACAGGTGAAGCCAGGTTTCCTAGGAGTTGGAGGGAGCTGGGTAGGAATCCCAGCTTGGCTACTGACTAACAGAGGGACATTGGCACGTTACTTAACCTCTCTGGGCCTCAGTTTCTTTTCGTAAAACAGGAATAATAAAAATATTCCTTTCATGGGGTCAGAGTGAAAATGTGAGAAGTAAATGATACATGGAAATAAGTGTCATGCCCACTAGCCCCGGCCACTGTGGCACCAGCTGATGTCACAGGCGGGAGAGAGCCAGCCCAGAGCAGACATCCAGACCCAAGTGACCGGGGGCGGACAGCACGTGGGGTCGGTGGCCCCACATGGCCTCTGGGAAGGCACCACAGCACTCTTCCTGGGCAGCAGCCTCAGTGGGTCTTCGTTTTATGTGTGTTTTTTAATTTTTATCATAGTAATATTTATAAATGAAATTTTGCTACTTTAACCATTTTATGTGCACAGTAAGGTGGCATCAATTTCTTGCACATTGTTGTGCTATCATGAACACTTTCCCTTACCAAAATTTCCCATCACTCCAAAAAGAAACTTTACACCCATTAAGCAATAAACCCCTGCTCCTGCCTCCCCACCCCTCCACCGCAGCTCCTGATAACCTCTGGTCTACTTTTTATCTCTATGAAGTCACCTATTCTAAGGATTTCATGCAAGTGAATCTACAACATTTGTCCTTCTGTATCTAGCTTACGGTACTTGGCACAGTGTTTCTGAAATTCACCCACATTGTGGCATGTGTCTGAACTTCACTCCTTTTGCTGGCTGTGTAGTATTCCCCCTCTGTGCATGTCCCAAATCGTGTTGATCCACCATCTGTTGATGGGCACTTCAGCGGCTTCCACCTTTTGGTGGTCATGAGCGATGCTGCTGTGAACATGGGCACAAAAGAATCTGTTTGCGTCCCTGTTTTTGTTTTCTCCATTTGTACCTGGAGTGGAATAAGCCTCCGGGTTTTCACAGCAGGCTGCAGCAGTGAATAAACAATGAGCTGGTATCCGCCAGGAGCCAGGGCAGAGCACGTGAAAGAACTGTCCTTGGGACATTTATGAGACAGCATTCTGGCCTGTTGGAAATAATGTAAGTGCTTCCTTTATTTAAGGTTTCGGGGAGTCAAGGGCCAACGTGAGGGGCAGATTACTGCTGTGAACTCAGGGGAAAAGGACGGCTGGCAAGGGGAATCCAGGAGAAGCTAATATTTGAGAAGCAAGCAGACTCCCAAAAGCAGGGCCCTGCTGAGACCTTCCAGAGTTCAAGCACTGGATGACGCTTTCCAACTGCTACTGTTAGAGGGTAATGGAGCAGTATGGAGTCCTATAGGAAGCTAGAAATGTGAGTTAATCTCTACTAAATGCCCCATGGCCATTTATTGATTTTTGTTTTAAGGAATATGAAGCAAATAAATGTAGCTGGGGCACACCATGCAGTCATTAATAGTTCCTTGAGTTGAATTACAATAGGATGTAGAATTTTATTACCACAGGGATGTCATTCAAAAGGGCTTTGGAAAACACTTTTGCCTAATTAGCCAAAATGATCAGGTATCTATGGAAACAACATACTGCTGCTGAAAACAGGCAGTCACTTCATGAATACACATTTCAAAACAGTTTCACAACTATTACCAGATTTGATCGTCTCATGGGAACTTATTGAATCAGGAAAAACAGGAATTACTAAGCACATTAAGCAGATGAGGAAAACGAGTCCCAGGCAGGATGAATGCCCAAGATGACAGAGGTGGTGTTTTGGTTTGGTAAATGCTGCCGGAATGCAATATACCAGAAGTGGAATGGCTTTTAAAATGAGAATTTATTAAGTTCTAAAGCCATAAAAATGTCCAAACTAAGGCATCCAGAGAGAGATACCTGGACTTGGGAAAACCCGATGGGTCCAGAACAGCTCTGTCAGCTGGGAACACACGGCTGGCATCTGCTGGTCCTTGTTCCTGGTTCTGTTGCTTCCAGCTTCTGAGGCCAGTGGTTGCCTCTCCAAGTGTCTGCGGGTCTTCACTTGGCTCCTCTGACTTGCTTAGCATCTCATGGGAAGGCAAGTGGCAATGCCTGCTGGGCTCTGCATCTCCCCAACATCCCTGTCCAGGTATCTGCTTTCCCTGTTGGCTCTGAAGCAGCTGTACATTCTCCCAAATGTCTCCCTTTTTAAAGGACTCCAGTAAACTAATCAAGACCCACCTTGAATGGGTGGAGTCACATCTCCACATAATCAAAAAGCCACACCCACAATGGGGTGTGTCACATCTCCAAAAAGTGATCTAATCAAAAGGTCACACCCACAATTGAGTGGGTCAGTCTCCATGGAAACGATCTAATCAATGGTTTCCACCCTACATTAGTGAATCAGGAATAAAGGACATGGCTTTTCTGGGGTACACAACACTTTCAAACCAGCATGGGTGGTGAGTGACAAAATTAGCTGGGACACTTCATGGGCACCTTCTTTGATGATGACAGAGGATACGCGTTCAACTCATCATTTGGGGCAAGCATGGGGCAGGTAATCAATGCAACCACTCCAAAGAGGGAGACATTTTAAATCCTACTTCCCAGATGAAGAAATAACAACCTGCCCATTTGATAGTGCTGGCAGGTGGCAGACTTAGAGCAACCCACAAGTTTTTGTGGACTGTCTGGAAAGATGTCACAGAAAGATGCCACAACCCAACCCAGATTGCTTTCTGGCCATGCAGGCAGCCGAATGGATTGGTGCATGGATAGATGACATGCTTTGGTAGAGCTCAGAGCCATCTACTCATGGTGACCATGTTCAATTAATTGGCTCATGAACAATCAAGGAACCTGAGCTCCCAGAAAGCCAGTGGAGCCAGGAGTGACGAGAACAGCATTGTTCCCAGCATGGCTAGGGAGCTGGGAAACTACTTTCCAAAGATACAGGGTTCAGTTTATCCCTTCCTTCACTTATCTGATGCTCGGAAAATTGTACCATTTACTTATAAACCACCCTGAGGAATAAATACAATTGCTTACTTGATTAAAGTAATTAAGTCAAGTGTCATTTGCAGTAAAAACATGATAAAAATGAAGATGCACAGCATAAATAGGATTGTGATTTTCTCAAATGCAATCTAGAGAAGCCACAGGGGAGGGAGCAAGTGCTAAAGGCAAGCCAGGCAGGGCCTAAGCCAGAGGTGCAAGAGCTGGCATTTGGGAAGCAGCTGTTTTGAAAGGGGAAAAAGAGAGTCCTGGAGGATGAAGACCCAAGTGGAAGTTCCAACTCTACCCATTTACCATGACATTGGTGAGCCACTTAACCAACCTCCCTCCCTCTCTTCCTTCTTCTCATTCTCTCTTTCATTCCTTCTTTCCATTTTCCCCTTTCTTTCAGCAAACATTTATTGAGCTAGAGTTAAGAAAGATACAAGAAAGACCATCCCAGGTAGAGGAGCAGGACGTGCAAAGGCCCGGTGGCAGGAGGGAACATGATGCATCCTTGGCATATCAGAGGACTGTAAAGAAGTCCAGTGTGCCTGATACGTAGAATGTGATGGGAGGTGGCACAGCGTGAGTTTAGAGAAGTGGGCAGAGGGGAAAGCATGCAGGACACTAGAACATGTTGAGAATGTGAATTTTTATTCTTAATCTGAGATAAAGCTAAATTGCACTCTCCAAAATGATTGAAAAGGCTGCAAAAGCAGACAGACCTGCAGGAGGAAGACATAAGAGATAGCTCAGCTGCAGATGTTACAAAAAGCCAGCAAAAGATACTCCTAGGGCTGAGGGAAACATAGTAGGGTGTAAACCTACACTCCTGACTAAAATGCAGGAATGGGGGCACACCAGCTGACCACGGGAAATTCCATCCATCCTAATTTTAAGAATAGAGGAAACAGAGTTAAACAAGAGGCATGCAGAAGACATACTTGTAGGGAGCACGCCGCCTGTACAGAAGCAGCACAAGAGAAACGAGGCAACAGAGCAGAACAGAATAACAACTGCTTGTCCTCGTTAGCCACAGGTGGCTAAATGGCTATGCACACACCACACACAATAAACCCTGGATCATGAGAGAACATTTTAGAGCACCTGTAACTCAACTTTTTTCCCTCCCTTCCATCAACTCTCTGCTAATACTGGTCCAAGAAAAGAAAAAAGAGATCCAAGCCTCCATTTATGAGTACTATAAAATGAGCCAGCCATAGTCATAAAAATATAAGAAAAGAACAGAAAAATCAAATGGCAGACAAAGAAAATCACACTGGTAAAATAGAGCCAGAGAGCATATTCAAGACATGAAAAATTTTGCCAGGAATTAAAAAAAAAAAAAATCTAACAAAGATCAATGCTATGAAGCAATTGCAAAAGGCAGAAGTGCAAGAGTTCAGGAAAGAAATGATGAGAAAACAGGAGGAGAGAAATTAGGAGCAATGGGGCTATTTAAGTCTATGACTAAGATCAAACAGATAAGGGATTAGGGTGGCAAAACAGAACATAAATGTTATATGCTCCGGCAATGTAGAAGAGACATATCCAACCCAAAGTGGAACCGAAATGGAAGAAGTTCCAAGGTCAAAACTTACTTTATCATCTTCTCATCTTTAACAGCTAACAATGTGACTGTATTAGTCTGGGTTCTCCAGAAAACAAGAACCAGCAAAATATGTGTATACATACACATATGACTGTGCATATGTACGCATATGCGTATGTCTATGTGTAGGATATGACTGTGATCGTGTGTAGATGTGTGCGGATGCACGTGCAATAGATTGAACCCTGTGTCCCACAAAGATGCATTCAAGTCCTAACCTCGGGGGGTCCTGTGGGTGTGAACTCATTTACAAACAGGAGCTTTGGAGACGTTAATACTGAACTGAGTCAGGGCGAGCCTTAATCCAGTACAAGCCAAGGACATTGGGCCCAGCAGCAGTGCAAGCTGCAGGAAAGGAGTAGAGCGACGGCCATGTGACAGAGGTGGAGCTCCACTGTGGACTGCTGGTGAGCCCCCTCCCACATGCTGCAGACTTCACAGAAAGCGTGGCGAGCTGACACCTTGGTTTTGGACTTCTAGCCTCCAAAACTCTGAGACACTCAGTTTGTCATATCTGTTATAGCAGCCCTAGAAAACAAAGAAAGTATATTTATATACACATATATATTTATTTCAAGGAATTGGCTCATGCAAGAATGGGGGCTGTCAAATTTTGAATTCCGCAGAGCAAGCTGCAGCCTGGATAGTCCAGTTAAGGAGACATTCCAGCCTTGAGACCTAATTCTCCAGGGGCAGCTGACAGACCAGAAATCCCAGTAGGAGTTGATGTTGAGTTCTCGAGAGAAATTCTTCTAATCCCTGTATCCCTTCGTTCTTGCCTTTAAGACCTCCAGCTGAGGAGATGAGGCCCACCCTTATTACCAAGGGTAATGTCCTTTATTTAACGCCAATCAATGGTCGATGCTAATCCCATCAACAAAATACCTCCACAGCAACAACTTGTCCATTGTTAGACCGAACGACTGGACACTATAACTGAGACAATTTGACACAATTATCCATTACTAAGAAACCACTCCACCTAGCCTACCAGCTAAGTGTTGCCATACAATGGTTCCAGTTAATGAAATGTAAATGATGCACTTTGAGGAGAACTATTGTTTTCCTGCTAAAATGATAACTCAGCAGGCACACCCCCATTTGCCCCATTTGTCCTACCTGGTACTGAAGCACATGCAAGATGCCCAGCAGCCACCTTGCAACCATGAGGGTGAGAACCCATGACAAGTACGGCAGAGTAGGAGCCCAAGAGAAGGCTGGGTCCTTGATGGCACCTGGAGCCAGAGTAACAGGCTGCCTAGTTCCAGAAGTTTAGTATTTGAGCAGAATAAAGCTCTGATTGGTTCAGCCACTGAATTCCTGTTTCTGTTAGATGCTATCTGTATTGGTTTGCTTTGCTGCTTACAAACTACCCAAAAATGTAGTGGCTAAAACAACAACCATTTATTTCACTCACAATTCTGCTGAATGGTTTTCCTAGCTTGGGTCAGGCTTGACTGATTACAGGTGGATTCATTCATGCATCTGTGGCCAGTTAACAGGTCAGCTGGGGGAGCAGCTGGTCCCAGGTAGCCTTACCCACATGCCAGTGATTAAATGGCTCCCAGCTGGGGTGAAGGGTTGAGCTCCTCACCAACCAGCAGGCCAGCTTGGGCTTGTACACAGTGTCAGAATCCAAGAGCAGAAAGTGCAAGACTTCTTGAGTCCTGGGCTCAGAACTGACAAGCATCAGGATGTTACCACATTTCAGTGGTCAGAGTACAAGGTCAGTCCAGATTCAAGGGGTGAGCAAATAGACTCCATCTCTTGAAGGGCATTGCTGTAAAGTCCTCTAGATAGGTTTGCAATCTACCACACCACCAGTGCAATCCTAAGAAATATATTGACAAAGGCAGGGATAAAAAGGACAAGGGGAGGGCTGGAGGCGCATTGCTGACAGCTCAGTTAAGACTGGGAGTGCCATTCTGTGGTTTTGCTCCAGCTGTGCTCGGTACCTTCTATAAGGACAGGATGATGGGTGGCCACATCAACCCCTGTTTGAGGCTAGATCTGGGGACAATTAAAAGCACGGGGCAAGTAGACCAAGAGTTGATAAGAAAATGGTTCACTTGTTCTAGTCTGGAGTCCTGAGTAGTAGGGAAAGGGATGTGAAGCCTGCAGGGGCCTGATAGCCCAGGAGGAAATGGGTTGTTCATCATGGAAGGTGAGTGGGGTTGAACGTAAGAACGAGAGAGGATAGGAGGCTGTGGTGAAAGAGTGGAAACTGAGGCACAGGACAGGGAAATGACCGCCCCAGGTTTACACTTCTGGTTAAAAGCCAAGCAGCCTCAAATTCAAAGACTCCAGACGCTCCAACAGAGGATGTTGGATGAGCAGGGCCCTCGCCCATCCTTGGCGTCCTCTTCTCTAAGACAAGAGTGTTGGGCCCCCTCTTCGGCCTCTCTGGGGGTGAAATCCCCAAGCAGACAGCAGGATTCAAGGAGCTCGGGTGTTCTTTATTGAATAGAGGTAATGGTTGCTGTTTAAAACAGAAAATTCCCAGGGTTTGGAGTCAGAAATATCAGATTCGACAACTGTCCGTGCCCAGGGTGGGCCTGGTGACCCTGCAGATGGAACCTAACGTCTGGAGCCTATTTCTTCATCTGTAAAATGGCCCAAAAAAATTCTGAGCAGGAGATGGGGAATTGGAAAGTTTTGTTTTTCCTAAAAGGGAAAAGAGAAGGAGAGAACCAAAACAAACAAAATGGGATGAGAGTAGAATGAAGTGGGTCTTACAAAACCCCATGAAGAAGGAGGAGCAAGTGAGATTTTTAAAAACAAACAGCACCTCTTTTTCTCCCTTGAAAAGTTTGTGTTTCTATAATGCAAGGGTTCTCAAACTGCGTTTGGTGTCAGAATCACCTGGGAACCTGGTAAAATGGAGAGCTGCAGCTTTATCCTCCATGAGCCCCAGGCCTCTGTGCTTGTTCATAAATCCCAGGGATTCCAACTCACACCGCAGTGTGAGAACCACTGCTATGACACAGCCTTCCCCACAGCTCGTTCCTCCAAAACTCATAAGTGCTTGTTGGGTTGTGCTGGGGAAGCCAAAGAGGTTGGGTGGTTAGAGCTGGACTCGGCACCAAGGGGTCCCTGGGCCTGAAGAAGGAAGTCGCATCCCCTACCCCCACCACCTCGGAATACACAGACCTCTAGATTTCCCCGACTCACAGACTTAGCAGGAGGCTCAGGCCAAGCTTTCCTAGACCTTGAGAGGCCTTCTGACAGCTGGAGAACATGCAGTGTCCCCAACGGGACGTAGGCGCCAGGTCACATTAGGGCCCTCCCACCTGCTAGAGCACGATGTGTTCAAAGTGATTTTGCATATGTTTCCCAAAATACTGTATCACCAAAATGAACTTGCAATGCTGAGTGTGCTGCATGCCACACAAACTCCAAGGAAATGAAAGATGAGATACGGCTCTGGACAGAGGGGAAATTAGGTTTGTGAGCATATCGATGTCTTCGCCTAATTCAACGCTGCAAATGTGTGACCCAGACGCCTTTAAAACTGAAAAATGAGCTGGACCTTCTTGTTACTTGGGCAGGTGTCTCCCGGCCCTCTGGCCTCCTTACCCCCATGTCACGGGTGTGGCACTCGAAGAGTATGCTCTCCAGGAGAGCAGATGGTCCCCACCGTGACACTCTGGAGCTTTCCAGGGCGTTTGGTGCCGGACAGATGCGGGCCACATCCCAACTTTCCTACTTGCTCTTGAGTGACTCTGGCCCGGGCTTCAGGTCCCTCATCTATAGAAATAAAGGCAGGAGTTGTCCATGTAATTGTGTGTATCTGTTAGGGTTACCTAAGAGGCATGACAACGGCACGGGCGATACCATGTACTGGCTACCATTGGTGAGCCAGCTAAGTGGGCTGGCGCTGGCCAGTCCCCGATGCCATTATTGTAGTTGAGCAAATTGGGCCCAGTGGCCCGCAGGGTTGGCATTTCACTCCATGCTGAGGTTCGGTCCTCTCTGCAGCTGAGTGAGGAAGCAGAAGCCCCTGCCGCTGCTGGCAGCCGGGCCCCATCTCGAGGAAGCTGACCTCGTGCCCGACAGAGACACAGGACAGAGTCGAACGGCCCCATGACATGTTGAGCCGTTTCACGGACCAGCCCGGATTCTCCTCGACCTCAGAGGAGCAATAAACCTTGTTTTTGAGTGAGTCATGGTCCCCAGCACCTGCCGCCTCAAGGGCCTTCACTGCACAAGATTTTAGTGCTGAGAAGGACCTTGAAAATGAAGCTCTTTCTCTGCTACTATCTTCAGTTTGAGATGCGATCACCCATCCCCCATGAAACCACCAAAGCTACTTGAACATCAAATCCAACCGCTGAGATGACGGGCCTCCAGGGTTCCAGGTCCTGAGCCATCAGTACACGGAGACGGGCAGCAGGGCAAGGACAGGTGAGCTGAGGTCCCTGCCCTCAACAGATACCTAGAAAAATCACCATGCTTCAAGGAGGAATGAGAGAAGTATGAGGGCGATACCAAAAAGATAAAGTAATCAGAGACCTGGGGGCACACAATGGGGCAAAGATGATGCAGGATTAAGAACACAGGCTTGTGAGTCAGAGCTCACGTGACTCCTTCCCTGCCATTTTCCTGCTGAGGATCCTCTGACTAAGGACTTTTCCCGACCTTGATTTTCCTCTTTTGTAAAATGGGGATGGTGATGGTACCTTTGGAAACAGCGTCTGTGTGAGGATTTCGTGAGATACTCTAGGAAAAGTATCATACACGGTGCCTGGCTCGGAGGCACCCAGACAATGCCAGCTATTCACAATAATAATCATATTATCATGAAAAGTCTACAGAGGGGAAAAGAAATCTATGGGGGAGGCAGACATGTAGGAAGGCAATCAACAGCAATGAACACGGCCAAGCAGAAGTGAATGCAGGCATCAGGACTCCAGAGGAGAGGAACCGATTTAGGGGCACTTGAGGAGCAAGCATTCACCAAGACTGGAGCAGCAAATGAGAGGGAGGAAGGGGGTGGAAAGGGGAATAAGGGAAATGGGGAGTAAAATAGAACAAGAGCCCAGTGAGGCAGGAAGCCCAAGCCAAGGGAAGAGTCTTAAAGAAGACCCAGGCTTTGAGAGAACATGACACCTTCTGGCAATGGCGTAGAGCTCAGGGGTGAGGATAGTGAGTGCACGTTCACAGGGTGATGGGGGAAAGAGGAACACAGATAGAGGAGGGGCCCGCCCTTGGGAGACCCCAGCCCAGAGAGTCAGGACCCTGCTGCACTCCACCACGAGCCACCGACGCCTTTTGGTTTGGTTTTGTAGCAGCGCAGTTGTCGTGACCAGACCACACGCGGTGCTCGGCAGTCCTCTCTGACTGCGGTGCAGAGAGTGCAGTGGGGTGGGCAGATGGAGGCCTGGGAAGCAGCTGCAGCAGGATGCCAAGGAGAAGGTGCTGAGGTCCTGAATGGAGCCCCAGATGCAAGGACACTCTCAGGACTGAGGTGAAAGCTCTAGGATGTGCTTCAGTGCACCGTCCCAGGGTCCCTGGGGCTGTCAGGCTCCGATGGAGGGGGAGGAGTGGGGAAGGCTCAGGGACAGGCTGGGGAGTGGCTGTTGGCCCGGCTGGCTTGCATGCTCAGGGAGCACCCAACCAGAGTGGTCAAGAACGTAGCTGCTGGTGCTTGTCTGAAGCTCAGGGGAAATACCTGCACTGGAGCTGCTGGTGCTTGTCTGAAGCTCAGGGGAAAATACCTGCACTGTAGCTGCTGGTGCTTGTCTGAAGCTCAGGGAAAATACCTGCACTGTAGCTGCTGGTGCTTGTCTGAAGCTCAGGGAAAATACCTGCACTGTAGCTGCTGGTGCTCGTCTGAAGCTCAGGGAAAAATACCTGCACTGGAGCTGCTGGTGCTTGTCTGAAGCTCAGGGGAAATACCTGCACTGGAGCTGCTGGTGCTTGTCTGAAGCTCAGGGGAAATACCTGCACTGGAGCTGCTGGTGCTTGTCTGAAGCTCAGGGGAAATACCTGCACTGGAGCTGCTGGTGCTTGTCTGAAGCTCAGGGGAAAATACCTGCACTGTAGCTGCTGGTGCTTGTCTGAAGCTCAGGGAAAATACCTGCACTGTAGCTGCTGGTGCTTGTCTGAAGCTCAGGGAAAATACCTGCACTGTAGCTGCTGGTGCTCGTCTGAAGCTCAGGGAAAAATACCTGCACTGGAGCTGCTGGTGCTTGTCTGAAGCTCAGGGGAAATACCTGCACTGGAGCTGCTGGTGCTTGTCTGAAGCTCAGGGAAAATACCTGCACTGGAGCGGCTGGTGCTTGTCTGAAGCTCAGGGAAAATACCTGCACTGGAGCTGCTGGTGCTTGTCTGAAGCTCAGGGAAATACCTGCACTGGAAATGTGCATCCTGAGTGTGCAAATGGGAATGCTGGGAAATGGAGACTCCTCATCTGCCTACAAATTAACCAACTCCCCATTGTCAACTTCCAGTTTTCAGGGAGGCAGAAATTTAGTCGAGGCTTCCTCTTTTCCCCCGAGTCATCTGGAAGTCCCCAGAACCCCCCTGGTGGTCTTCGGTCAGTACAATGCACTGTGTTCTGTTCTGACCGCAGTACTTTTTTGGGTCCTTGCTCTCAGGGGAACAAGAGGTTTCTGCTGGTCACTGGGCCTGGCTGGGTGCACAAAGCCACTGCGGGGCTCAGGTCGGTCTGTGTGGACCCCTGCCTCGGCTGCACCCCATCTGCCACCCTGCTGAGGTGGGAGATGCGCTGCCCGCCCCTGCCAGGCCCTCCATGGACATGGTCAGCACAGCTGCATGCTCACGGGCTGTCTGCAAGTTCTCCCAGCGTCCCTTATCCTCCTGTTCCAGAGTCTGTGGGGGATGGGGCCCCCAGGCACACACCGGCCCCTGGCCCGTCCACCCAGGCACGCACCGGCCCCTGGCCCGTCCATCCACCTCCTTCCTGAGTCTGCAGAACATTTATCTGGCCTGAGGATGGCAAAGTCTGGCTCTTCCTCTATTCCCACACGTCTCATCTTCTCAGCATCTATTTCTACCCCGTGAGTCTTTCAGGCCCGGGTCTGGGAGCGGCCAGAGCACCCCCTGGGACTCCGAGGCCCGCCTGCGCTTTGATGCTAACCCTGAGGTGTGAACGCTGCTGACGTGGTGGGGGGACACAAGGAGAAGAAAATATGGGGAGGCCCCAGTTCATATCCTAAGACACACAAACGTGACAGCAGTATGCCAGCCACGGTGACTGAGCCACGGGAGGGGCAGGACTGGCCAGAGAAAGCACAGAAGTGAAAGGGCAAAGGGTGAAAAGTGGCTTGAGGGAGGTGAAGAACCTTAGACATTGCAATAGCTTGAGGCCCTCCAAACCTCAGCCCTACGCAACCAAGTCTTATCCCTTAGTATTTACTTTCTTTCGTCTGGGAGAAATTGAATTTTTAGGAGGGCACTGGTGACAGAAAGGTTGAGGAAGCCTACTGGGGACATTGGCACCCATTCACTTTCCAACCTCGCCCAACTCCAAAGAATAGGGGTTTCTCACACCCCCAGGTCCCCCCCCACCTCGAAACCTCTGTCCAGGGCTGTTCCCTCCCCCGGGCCCTGTGGACACTTTACTTCTCTTTCACAATTCAGCTCAAACCCCACTCTTCTGCGAAACCCTGCCTGTCTTCCCAAGAGGAATGAATTTCCTCTTCAAAGCCTGCCAATGACGCCTCTCCTTGAGCACCGGACCCAATCTGTGTCCTAGCAGAGTCAGCTGCTTCGCGGGTGACGGACTGGGAAAGGGGCTGGGCACAGTGCCCGCGGACCCCGGGCTGCCTGATGCACTCGCCGTCCCCCCCTCTGCGGTTTGGCAGAATCTGGATGATGGATGAATCCTGGGCGGAAATGGGGTGGCTAGGTTGGGTGATAACATTCAAAAATGCTGAGCCCAGGAAGGAAGGGAGAGAGGGGAGCAGACGGCGTCCGGCTGGGAGAGACGGGGCCCCCAGCGTTGTGGGGAGGGTGGCCGGCCTGGGGGAAGGCGCCTGAGAGGGGGAAGCTGTGCCTCAGGAATGCCTTAGGGCTTCTGCTGTTTTAGGGAGCACCACAATAGAAATGTAAACTTCTCTTCCGTTAAAGCAGATGCTGGATTGATGCTGTCTTTCCTTCAGGATCTCAAAACTGAGCCATGAGGCTGCTGGTTCCCAATAGTCTCCTGTGTGTGTCACCCCAGGCTGGGGCACTTCTCCCCCACCCAGGCCAGTGCAACTGAACCCCACCCCGACCTGTGATTGTGGGCCACTCACTGCCCTACCCGGAGCCTCAGTTTCCTCCCTGCACACACGGGGGGACGGGAGGGTAATAAGATCTCCAAATCCATTCTTGTCTTCAAATGCTATGAGGTCAGTGGTTGATGCTTGGGTGAGAAGGAAGCCAGGGTAGATCCAAATTTTATCTGGAATGTTTTGTTATATAAACATAAAAATGTTAACCTTTTTAGACTCCAGGCGGAGGACATGAATCATGCACACATGCACACACACACACCATTAAGGAGGGAGTAAAACAAAGGACTCTTGGCGCAGGTAGAACAAGGCAAGCAGAGAACCCTGAAGGGCTGGTCAGCAGTGCTCTCCAACACGAGACTTCCCCTCGCAGGTGGGAAGCCAGGGGACAAGGGCCGGAGGCGACTGGTGGGTGCTGCTGCCTGCAGGGCCCCTGAACTCACATGGAGCCTGCCAGCATCTTCATCCAGGGTCAGAGCGGGCCACAGGAGCCAGACCCAGAGCTGCAAGATGTAGCCGTGCACAGCGCACAGAGGCAAGCTGGCCTCCAGGACTCAAGGTGCCCAGCCTCATGGAACAGGGCTGGGTTTGGAGCCCACAGCTCGGGCCTCGCTGCAGCTCTGCTCCCAGCCAGCCTTATCACAAAAGCCCTTTCGATCTCAGTGACTTCACCTTTAAATATTGTCTTTAAAATGACAAAGTTATGTGAATCCCCAGTGGAGGGCCTGGCATATATTAGATGCCAGTGAATGGTAAATAATACTAGCATTGTTCTAAGCAATGGAAACATATACATTCATTTGTCCATCCTGATTGCATGCTTGTGCAGAGATACTACTCTTCCCAGTTCACAGAAGAGAAGCTGAGGCTCAGAGGGGTTGGTAAGTTGTCAGGAGTCACGTGTTGGTCAGTGGCAGAGCCAGGCTACACATCCCAGCAGCCTAGCCTCGGTGCTGCCCTACTTCTCTTGCGGTGGGGCTCAGAGGAGGAGACCCTTTTAGGCTTGTGGGCTCTCACGGGAAAATGCCTAATACCGAAATACTGATTCAGAAACACTTGTTGAGGCTGTTCTTGCCAAGCACCAGGCCAGGTTCTGAGTGTGCAATGGTGAGGAAAGCAGACAAATCTCTCCTCAAATCCACAGTCTCCAGAAATTCCTAACTGCACAGCAAAAAGGCAGAGGCTGCTGTGATGCATGGCAGCCAACTCACATGGACTTGCAAAAGCTGGTTACTACATTTAGAGAAACTTTGTGAGCTTTGTGTTTAAACCAAGCCATACTGAAAATCAAATTATATAAACTTACTTTATAATACATTATATTAAAAACGAAAGAAAATTTTTTTGTCCCACTTACCCACTCTCTAATTATTTTTGCTACAGTTTACGATTTGTCTATGCTCTCGAGGACATTTGCATTTTTGTGTCTGTATGGTGGAAATACTGTCCTATATAGTGGTGAGCTACTGAGCATCTCTTCCAACCCATTTGGTGGTGTGTTTGGTAGTTTCAAATCAGCCAAAGTGGAAGTATTTACACCACAGTAATCAGCAAACTCAACAAATCAGAGCTTGATTTATTGTTTTGTTGATTGTCCAGACTTGAAATGATAGAGAAAAATTTAATGGATATGGAACTGAAAAGTATGTCATGTCTGTTGGCATTTGATTGTGAGTAGCACAAAAATTTGAGGAAATAGTCTTCTAGTATTCAAAGAAGTTTGACTTGCAAAGAAGTTGCTCACACCATTGAAAATTAAGTGCAGTTTGGACACAGAACTTCAATGCTTCACTTTCATCTTTATTAACAAAAACAAAAATACCAACCAGCATTCACTCAGAACTACACGTTCATCAACTGCAACTACAGGTTGGCTACAAATAAAATCAATAAAAATTGGCAAAAATCAACTAAAGCATTCAGTGTGAATCTATCAGCTACATAGATTTTGCAGCAAAGAATATTATGTATTTTATAATAATTATTGCTTGTGAAATCCTTTAAATCAGTAAAATTTATAAGCTTATGCATATATATAAATATTTTTTTCCCATAGAGCCAGTTGTTAAACATTTAGAAGCATTCCATTGGAAGAAGATGAATTATATCTAATCCATAAAGGGTACGGGACACGCATGTATATTTAGAAAAAGCTCCCATGAAAATGTTTATGGCCCTTTCCACCAGCCCCATTGAAAACCCTATCGTAGAATATAAACCCAGATACCCCCTCAGGGTTTTCCTCACTCAGAGATTTAAGTCATCTTTGCTTAAACATACCTTCGCATGGAGTATGTGTCCCCAGGCCCTCCCCAGAGCTTTGACATTTTCCTGTTCTGTCTTTTTCTTGGTGCCCTCAATCCGTTTGCTTTCCCTTCCCTGATCATTATCTCGGCTCAACTTGGGCCCTGCCTAAGCAGAAACCACACATTGCACTGATTTCCAAGGAAAAATCCACCAAGTCAAGTCCCGCAAGAGTCGAAGAAGTGCTGAGGAGTTGATGCGCCAGGTGGCATTCTTCACGATGAACGAGGTTCACAGAAAAACACTCCGTTTTTCTCATCCCTTGGGTGATGACTCGGAGGCGTGCTTCTCACCGTCTCCCAGAGGTCCCCAGACGAGCTGCCTGTCAGTTACCCTCAGCAGTAATCTGCTCAACACAACTTGACTGGCTTCCTTCCCTTTCATGGATCACTCCCCCTACTTCTCTCCTGATATTTCCTGTGGTCACTCCCAAATGAATTGTTTGCTGTCAAATCCTTGCCTCAGTGTCTTCTTCTGAGGGAAGCCAAACTAAAATAGAATCACAGTATCACAACTGTAATAGATGGATTACAAAAATAGATCCAATTATTCACCTCTTCCATAGCCAATTCCTCCCCTCTTACAATGTGACTTCACAAACCCTCCCCTTTGGCTTGCAGTTTCCTTTGACCAATGGAATGCGCCAATTCTGAATTCAGGCTTCAAGATCCTTGTATACTTCCCCTCTCTCTCTGTGTGTCAGTTCTTCATTATCAGAACATGCTCAGTTATCCTCTGGACGCTAAGACAAATCAACTCTGTTACCTCTAGTTGAGGTCCCAGATGTGAAAGATTCCAGCCAAGATCAGCAAAATCACCTAACCAAACTGCAACTTATCACATATGTAGCCAACCCCAGTTCACATCAGCATAACCAGCCAGCTGAAGATACCTGAACAAAACGTTGTTCATACTGTTGCATACTGCCAAAGTTTTGTGACTGATTATAACATGCAATATTGTAACAAAAGATAATTTGACTATGGGTCACATATTCCTGCTTCATATTTCTAGTAATTTGAAATTGTATCCTGGACATTGTGAAAGATACATTGTAGAGACTCTGGATTCTGTTAAGTTCCTCTAAAGACTACTGATTTTCATTTTAGCTGGCAGTTAATTTGGCTTCATTCAAATGTCAAAATTTCTACCCAGTTCTTTTCACTTTAGCTAGACTACTTAGAATTTTCTCCAAGCATGTATAGTTTAAGGATCAGCCAGAAACTTGGGTGGAACTTATATATAGTATTTGCTCCCTACTTTGTAGCTCACTCCTTTGTAGGACCTCTCCTTTCACTTTAAAGTTGATGTGGTTGTCACAAAATAATTCTTGATTCCTCAACCAGTAAGACCATGTGGATCTAATTAGATTTTTGCCACCCTGGGCAGCCACAACTGGAACCTCCCGTCAAGTGCAAAGCAGTAAAAATGGAAACTCGGTCAAGGCTGATTCCTCTTTCAGGTGTCCAGTCACTCTCACTTATGCCTATTTTTCATTCTCCAGGGCCTTCACACAGTTGGTTTATACATATAATCCAGAGTTTATGATTTTTATTGCAGGAGGGGTGGCCCAGTGCAAGCAAGCCCACCAAAGCTGGAAGCAGGAGTCTCAGGAATATACAATTCATGCAATGGGCTAATAGACCCATCATGCTTTCTAACGTGATAGTTTGAGTTCAAACAAGCCTGGAACCTTTAGGGTGGGAGAGGACCACTGAAGTCATCGGGTGTTTGTGTGAACCAACTGCTCAATCAATGTTTGCTGGATTAAATGGAATGACAAATGTTGGGATCTCAGGAACTGATTTGTACAGCTGTACATGGCTCTAATCAATGGATTATTGACTTTCGTCCAGTCATCGCTGTAGAAAATGTCTGTGGGGGCCGGTCATGTGATCCAGAAGATCAAAGACCTGGGAGGACTGGGTGACCTCACTCAGAACCAGGATGCTAAATTATTTCTCTGCCCACAGCAGACCGCCATAAATCTGATGCTTTTATGAACTACAGAAGAGTTCACAGAGCTTGAGGCAAGGCTGGGAGAGGCTGTGTAGGAAAGTTGTAGCCGGTCTCTGAGAATTAGAAGCCATATTCTCATAAGGGAAATGTCCAAGCTATTGGCATACAAATTAGAAAACCAAATAATTATCATCCAAAACAGGGTACTCTGAGAGTAAAGGGGGATGGGATTCTTGTAATAATTATGCCAGGGCAACGGACCTAAAAGGATACTTCCCGAGGTGCACTGGTGTGTTTAAGACACTGAGTGGCACTGGGCTGCTCACTCACTGGTATACAGGAAGACAATCTATCCCTGAAGCCCGACAAGCAGTGAGATCATAACCAACAGAGCTGTTTCCAGCCATCTTGCCCAACAGCATGGACGGTCCTGAAGCCTCAGCAACGAGGCCCTGGGGAAAGCAAGAAGCTACAACTCATCAGACTGGCCCAGAGACTGGCCTAGGTTTACAGATGGCCCCCAGAGGTAGTTAGATACCCAATTATCAGTGTCCAAAGGTGTCTGGAAAACTTGGACTTGAGTCGCAGAGAAGCTGGTGTTCCTGGGAGGCTGAGGATGGCAACCGGCTCTATGCTGCCATTCCAGAAGCCATGGGATTCTAACTGATTCCACTTATTCATCCATTCACTCAACAAATATCTATTGAGCCAGGACACTGGGTTATGGGTTTCGGATACAGAAGCAGTTTATGGGGCTCCCCAGCTTTAGGGACCAGGATCTGATCTACAGGAATTGGAGCCTCAAGGGATGGGCAAGTGGGCAGAGCATGGCTGAGGTTGCTGAGGTCGCTGAGGGCAGTACCGGCAGCAGGTTAGGCCAAGAACTGGTGAGCAAAGAAAGAACTGAAAGTAAATTCCAGGTTCACAAAATAGCCCACCCCTTGGGACAAAGGTAGAAGCTTCTGGCTAATGATCTTATGAGTCTCGGGCTCACCCCCAATGCACCTGATGTTGGACTGACATGTCCTCAGGACTCCTGGATCCCACCTGCCGCTGGCCTACAGATCATGACACTCTGCCAGCCAGGCCAGGACTCGCTGAGGGCTGGACATGCTGGGCCTGAGGCTGAAGCTCAGCAAGGCTGGAGAAGCAAGGTGGGCTGCTGTGTCTGAGAGGTAGGGTCTCTCAACAAGGCCGAGATGGGCCTGTGGCTAAGGACGTGGGAAGAGGACCAGAGGAGAGCACCGAGAGGACAGAGGCACGGCCAAACTCCAGCCACACCTCTGCTCCTTCCTGTTTGCCTGTTCCATTCAAGATTGACTAGGACTTCTGATTAAATCTGGTCCATCGATCTTCAAAGACGTCGGTATTAGTTTATCTCACCTGGCCTTTTACTTCCCCGACCTGATGGGCTGTAGGAATTTTCTTTTCTTCATAGTGGTGGAGGTACAGATGCAATTATTCGTGCTTTAATTTAGAAGCATGATCCAAGATTCGTGTCAGGGGTACATGTTTCTTACCAAGATCTCCAACGTGTTTACGACTTCTTGTTTATCCAGGTTGATCAATAATACGGCATCGATATAGTGGAACAGCCATGTAGTGATGTTCTGTGAACGGTCAAACCACACAGGTTCCTTGGACCTCTATTATCAGAGAGGGTGGATGGCCCTGGAACAAATCTGTAAACGTGTTATTTTGTCCATTTCCCATGGATATAAATTGCTCTTATCCTCCTCTGTGGTAGGGGCGGAAAAGAACACTTACCAGGTCAGTGCTACGTGTACAGCACGTACGTCAAGCTGTGTGTCTAGCAAAGATGACACATCTGGCAAAGTGGATGCTGAGGAGGTTCAGACCTGGCTGAATCTGCTGTAGATCATGGTTACCCATCACGATCCATCTAGTTTTTTAGGGGCCTGAGTGGTGAATAAAATGGAGGCATGTCGGGGACCATCAGCTCTTCACCCTTAAACTCTGGGATCCCCACAGGAGGTTTTAAGTACAGAACTTTTCCATCTTAACTGTCGAAAGGCAGCACTCAATCCAGTGAAGTTTTCCACACCCCCTGCTGGGCACCATTCCCGGCTCTCCGGACTCCGGGGATGCGGAGGACCCAGTCCCAGTCCTCAGGAGCTCAGGCTGGGGGAGGAGCAGAGCATGACGACTGAGTGGGCAAGTGCTGTGACAGAGGCTAGCAGGGACCACCTGCCTGGGCTGGGTTGAAAGAGATATCACTTTTTTTTTATTTTTTTGAACAAAGAAGGGACTCCCAATTTGGGGAATGTGACTCTTCTCTAGAATGAAATTCCCAAACTCCTTTGAATCATCACCGTTATTCTTTTCATGCTTATTCACTTGTGGTAACTAAAAATTCAGCATTATATATTCTGTATCTTCTCAGACCAGTTAAGATTTGTAGAGTGCCCACTATGTGCCAGGGTGAGATGCTTTTATATATGTATTGGTCAGCTATTGCTGCATAACAACAATCACAAATCTCATCACCATACAATAGTAAGAATTTACTTCTCATGCATCTTTGGACTGATTAACTTGGGGCTGGCTGAGTGAGTCTGGGCTTGGCTAGAAGGCTCTTCTTTGAGCCAATGGTCTGCAGGTATGCTAGCTGATCTGTCCCATGGGTCTCGCACTCTCTTTGGGCAAACAGCCTAGCCAGAGCATGTTCTTCTCAAAGCAGTGGCCGGGGTGCTGACTCTATGAGCACACTGGGTCATATCTGCTAATACTCCATTGATAAAATAAGCCACATTGCTGAACCAAAAGTCAAATGACAAAAGTTCTTTTGCTATTCTGTCAAGGAACGGCAAAAGTGCATGGCAACGGATGTGGTGAAGAACTGATAACAAAGATTCTATCTGCCATATTATATCTGATATCATCTAATCCCCTCAATGCCCTGGAGGGTGGATAATATGCTCCCTATTAAACAGAGAGAAAGCTAAGACTCAGAGGTGTTGAACCGCTCATGAAGGTTGGAGAAAGAGGTAGAAACAAAACAGCACCACACCCTCCATTGCAGACTTGCCTTCTAATCACCCATGGTTGAGAGACAGTGGCTCAGCCAGCCTACGGCTGGGGCCGGAAGTACTGATTTCCCACGAATAAGAAAATAAGAGTGACTCTGTATGCCTTAGAGACGCCCATGGAGATGAGGTGGGCTGCAGACCACTGAATGAGAAGGTGGGGGAGGAAGCCCACTGGGATGCAGGCAGTGTCAGGCCGAGCTGCATCGTCCCCTCCGCTGGCAGCACCTAAGACCGGGGACAGCAGTCAGTTCGAGCCAGGCCTCTCCGGGGAGACTGGAAAGGTCCAGAGCCACATTTCATCCCCACAGGTGCCTTCCAAAACCCCTGACCACTGCTCGGGCAGAGAGGCGTCCTCTGCACTCCGGACAACCACAGGGCGAAGGCGCTGGGTCAGGGTCTCCATACTGAGGAGGAGGGAAGAGGCAGGGGCCTGGCTAGCTCAGCCGAGTCACCTTCCAGCCTCCCGAGTTCACACCACACTTTTACCACCCCAGCTTCTCATTGGTGAGACGACGGCGGTGAACCTCAAGTTTTAGGGCCTCCTTAAGGGATTGGACGACCTGGACTAACCGATCATCCCATGTCCTAGAAGCAATCACATTTTGATGGAGGACTATTGGAAAATAAAGGGGCTTCAGGATCCAAAGGAACTGCCTGTGAAAGGGCACTATTTTGTCTTGCATCCCTCCTCTGAAATGGAAATTGAATGGAGACCGGGGGAGTTCAAGAAGAGGAGGAGACTCGTGGAGAAGTCGGGAATGGACAAAACTGCACAGGGAAGGGAGGATGCCCGGAGGGAGAAGTGGAGAAAACCGCGTCCCTCGTGGAGGGAGCTGCAGAGGCCCAATGCCAGGCGGGCCTGGGACCTGGGGACTGCCAGTGTCCTGTTCTCAGGGGAGGGTCACCTAGGGGACCAGGTGGGGCCGGGAGCCCAGACTTCCATGGCAAACCTCGGCTCCCCTCTCCCTTCACAGAAACAGCCCGAAGTGCCTGAGAGCTTTCTGGACCATCTGCTTGCAGAACGCCTGCAAACTCTCCCTCTCCTCGGTTTTTCTGGAATACACTCCTTTACCCCCCATCTCTACTGCCCCCACTTCCCCTGACACTGCTGGGAGAGACACAGCTGTGGGTCCGACTCCTGGCAGAGAGGAGGCCCTGCGTGCACCCCAAGGCAGCCCTGCTGCGGTGTGGGGGTGCACCTCTCAGGGGGCGGGTCGGCCCAGGACAGCGAGAAATGGAAAGAGGGGCCGGGAGAGGGCCACCGCTGAGATCCCGTCCCACCTGCCCTTGTCTTCCTGGGGATTCCTTAGGTGAGCAGCAGCAAGCCCCTCCCGGATTAAATGAAGCTTCCTGGCTTGTGGTGCCCAACAGGGCAGGGCTGCAAGATGGCAAACCTAGGCTCATATCTGTGGGTGCATGTGGGTGCACGTGTGTGTGTGCATGTGCGTGTGTGTGCATGTGTGCGCATGTGGGTGCACGTGCATGAGTGTGCATGTGGGTGCACGTGCATGTGTGTGCATGTGTGCACATGTGGGTGCACGTGTGTGTGCGTGCATGTGGGTGCATGTGTGTGGGTGCACGTGCGTGTGTGTGCATGTGGATGCATGTGCATGTGTGTGCATGTGGGTGCACGTGCATGTGTGCGTGTGTGGGTGCACGTACGTGTGGGTGCATGTGTGCACATGTAGAGTGCACATGCATGTGTGTGTGCATGTGGGTGCACGTTCATGTGTGTGGGAGGAGGGAGGAGGCCTGGTGTGTGTGGGAGGAGGGTAGGGGGAAGAAGGAGGAGGGAAGAGCCAGGAGGGAGGAGGCAGGAGGCTGGAGGGAGGAGGGAGGACTGGTCAGAGGGTCCTGGGCCAGATGAGGGAGGACTGGTAGGCAACTGAGGACTTGGCTCTGTGGTGGGGAGGGGAAGCAACTGGTCATGAGCAGAGACGTGTCCACTCCCAGCTGTGGTTTACAGGCTCCCTCTGGCCACCGGGCTGAGCTGCACAGGGCAAAGCAGGGTAGGGCGGCAGCTGGGGCCAGCAGAGTGCTCTAGGGAGGCCTGGCTGGAGCCTGGGTGTAGGTGCCACAGGAGCAGGCTATGGGGTTTGTGGGTCGGCTGGATGTGGGTGAATCCAGTGACAGTTCCCTCAAAGAAGCTGAGCCTTTCTTCCTCCAGGGCCAAGCGCAGACTCTCTCCCAAGAGACCTCTGCTAAACTCGGGGGGAGTGCTAGCATTCCCTCACAGCTGACCCCCCCAGGCCCCGAGACACTGGACAAGCTCTGACTTGGGTGAGTGTTCCTTTGACTATTCTCCAAGGGCTACGTGCAGATGACAGGGAAAGAGAACTTGTGTTGAGATTTGTGATGGTTAATTTCATGTGTCAACTTGGCTAGGTTATGATACCTAGTATTTGCTCCAGCAAGCACTGGCCCGATTGTTCCTATAAGAGTATTTCATGGATTTTGACCACACTAGTCAATTAACAGCATTTCCAGTTTATTGCATTTCCAGCTGATTGCATCTATAATCAACAAAGGAGCTTGCCTTCAGCAATGAATGGAACCCCTGTATCCAATCAGGTGGAGGCCTGAAAGTGAGAACTAAGGGTTTCAGCAGTCAAAAAGAAGAATTTCTAGCTCAGCTTCAGTCAGCCAGTTTCTCCTGGAAAACTCAACACCACTTTCACTGACTTTCCAACTGGTGGCTTATTACAACTTGCCGAACCCCCCAGTCATTTGAGCCAATTCCTATACAATCAATCTTTTAATAGTTACAGAATATAAATACATGCTCTTGGCTCTATTTCTCTGGAGAACTGACTGATCCACGGGCCTGCAGGAGCTGGCACTCTGAACGCTCTTTGCACATGGCTCCAGGGATCCTCGCCCTCTGTGGAGTAGCTCTCCCCACCTCGCGGGTGAGGGTGAGTGGACATATTGAGAGTTCTTGTGCACCAGCCATTGTATCAGGAGCTGGATCCAGCAGGGGTGGGGCCAGGACCCCAAAACCACTTCCTGTTCCCCCTGCCCTCAGCTGCCACCCTAGAAATCTCTGGATTCCTCTGCTTAGTGCTGGCAGAGGAAGCCCCCTGGCACTGGCCTGGAAGCCTCTGCCGCTCACCTGCTTCCCCAACTTCAATGCAGGATTCATCTTTGGTTCCTTCTCCATTTCCCCTTTCCTCCCCTCCTCTAGCTGACAATGGGTGCTGCTTTTAAATCTTGGAAAAGAAGCAATTCTATGAGAAACAAAAGGCTGACTACAAAATTATATAGCTAACATTAATTCGTTTTATAAAAAAAACATGTTTATGTGCATATCAGTACATTGAAAATAAATCACCAAAGTGTAAACAGTAGATTTCTCCAGAGGTTTGCATTTTCTTCATTGTTTCTTTCTCTACTTCCAAATAACCTTCAATTTGTAGAAGGCAGCAATGTCCGAGGTTGACAAACATGGGCTTTGGGACGGGGCAGCCTGGACTCACCCCGCGCCCCATGACCCCTGTGACCTGGGACCTTTACTTGGCCTCTTGGGTGTCGCCTCTCTTTCCTCATCCATAAAATGGGCTGATCCCAATGCCTCACGCTGCTGCTCACACGTCAGTGGAGCAAGGGCTTAGTGGATGGCAGCTCTCGAGTGAGCCTGTCGCTCTTGAAATCTCAGGGTGCAATGCATTCTTAAAGGAGTGCAGGGGGTGGAGGAGAATTAGAGCTTGTTCTAAACTTAGAGGTGTGTGACTGGGTGGTGGTGCATCAGGAACATTTCCAGGCTCCCTGGACTGTCTTCCCTGGGTGCCCAGGCTCAGGGGGTGATGACACCCAGAGCCCGAGAGCTGATTCACAGCCACGGGTGTGGGGACCCAGTCCCAGGGGAGCCGCAGGGTCACCCTCGCTCCTGTGTGCGTGCCTGTGTGCGTGTATACATGTGTGTGTTTGCATACGTGTGTGCGTGTGTGCATGCAGGTGAGTTAAGCACATGGGGTTGAAGCACTTGTACAGGCTGAAACAGGTTTTGGTTTCATCTCTCTCAGTTCAGCATCCCAGGGGCCCGTAGGAGGTGATGGCGGATGCTGTGCTCAGACCCAACCTGCGAGCTGACCAACGCGTGTTGTGTTAAGCCTCTTGCACTTGTGCTCACTAGTCACAGTGCAAGAGGAAAGGAAGGCGGGCATGTGGAGACACAGGTGGCCGGTGGGGGTGGCATTCCCTGTGGGGACCTGAAGCAGAGGCTGGGGCACATGGCGCGTGGCACAGGGACACGGGGTGACGTGAAAGGACCTGCCACGGCCCTGCTCTGGCTCAAGAGCCTGGAGAGAAGGAAAGGACTCCGGAGTCGGAGGCCCTGACCAGCCCTCTCCTGGGCATTTCAGCAGCTCTGTCCTCCGAGAGTGTCACGGGACAGACGGGGCAGTGGTGAGGATGGATCTGGGCTGGGGTGCGGGTCTGAGCCCCGGGGGTGCACGCTGCCAGCGGGACACCCCTGCCTGCTGCGCCCTGCTCTGCCCTGGCCCAGACACAGCATTCGCTGGGGCCAGGGGGAGCCTCTGTAGAGAGAATTATTGTATAAAGGAAGCTGGTTTCAGCGACACGCAGGGCGTCCCACCAGCTGCGGGGGCTGGAGAACATCCCCTAAGCATTAGGACCTCAGCTTCCCAGGCCGCGGAAAAGAGGGATAATACCTGTCTCGAACGTGATGGTGAGGAGGAGATGGACCAACATATTTTAGATGTTTGATGCGTTGATTAAATCCCGTTGGCCTCACACGTCCTTTGGGCACCACCTCGGTGCAACCCACTGGTTAGACAGTGGGCCCAGCCTCCCAGGCTGAGGGGCGGCAGCTGGGGCTCAGCTCCTGCTCCGGGGCTCGGCTCCTGCTCCGGGGCTCGGCTCCTGCTCCGGGCTCGGCTCCTGCTCCGGGGCTCGGCTCCTGCTCCGGGCTCGGCTCCTGCTCCAGAGCTCAGCTCCTGCTCCAGGCTTGGCTCATGCTCTGGGGCTTGGCTCCTGCTCCGGGTTCGGCTCCTGCTCCAGGCTCGGCTCCTGCTCCAGAGCTCAGCTCCTGTTCCGGGGCTCGGCTCATGCTCTGGGGCTTGACTCCTGCTCCAGGCTTGGCTCCTGCTCCGGGTTCGGCTCCTGCTCCGGGGCTCGGCTCCTGCTCCGGGCTCGGCTCCTGCTCCGAGGCTCGGCTCCTGCTCCGGGTTCGGCTCCTGCTCCGGGCTCGGCTCCTGCTCCGGTTCGGCTCCTGCTTCGGGCTCGGCTCCTGCTCCGGGCTCGGCTCCTGCTCCGGGCTCGGCTCCTGCTCCGGGGCTCGGCTCCTGCTCCGGGTTCGGCTCCTGCTCCGGGCTCGGCTCCTGCTCCGGGCTCGGCTCCTGCTCCGGGTTCGGCTCCTGCTTCGGGCTCGGCTCCTGCTCAGGGGCTCCGCTGCCTGCTCCAGCAATGCCTCAAAACTGGGGGGGCCCAGCCCACCTGCACACCCCAACATGTGACATGCATCTGGGCAACAGCTAAGGCCTGTCCCCATCCCTGCAGTGCCCTCCCAGAGGTCAAGGCGGCGCAGCTGTCTGTTCTTGGATTAGACTCCACTCCAGGGCTTCTCCTGGTGGTGGTGAACGGTGAGTGAGGACACAGCTGGCCCCTTCCCCACCATTGCCCTGGGGGGCTGCCGACACCCATGCACCACTGACTCAGTGTCCATCTCCCACTGACCGCCACAGGCGGGGCCTGGGGCGCTGAGGTGGGCCGGCGGGGAAGTGAGTCCATTATAAGAGCAAAAGTAACAAGCTAATAACCACCAACAGGAGAGCAGGAATACGTCCAAGGGGCCTGCTGCGGACAGGAAGGAGGTGGATTCCAAGGTGCTGACATGGAGCATTCTCCAAGATGCAGAGTTCTGCAAGAAAAGCAAGTTGTAGAGCAACACAGAGTGACCCCATTTAGGCTAAAGAGAAAAAGAAGACACAAGGATTATCTAGAAAAATAGGTAGCAACAGTTATAGAGGCACAAAAACGCCTTTGACAGGAGTTGGGAAAGTCCGACAGTCCATTCCCACGTCGCTGCCCCACGACTACTTGAACCAGGGAGGCATGGGGTCCTTGCAACGGCCGCTGTGGTCCCAACATGTCGCCTGCCCCAGCCGCAGCCCCTGGCCCGCGGCCTTGACCACCTGCCCCTCTCACCCTCGCTCGGTGCACCCGGCTTCACCACCTGCAGCTGTGCCCAGGGCAGGCCCCGCGAGGCCCCACCTCAGGGCCCCCAGCCGCCCTAGCCCGCCTGGCCCTGCCCCTCGGGCGTCTGCCAGCCCCTGCCCCTTCTCACAGGCTGCTGCTGAAACTCGTCTCCCAGGGAGGGGCCCATTGACCACTCCACCCATGATGACAGCCCGCCCCAGCAGGGCCCTCCCTTAACCCACCATGTCTCTCAAAAGAACACCTCCTACTATCCAATGTGCTTAGCTCATTTGCAGGCTTGCTTACCGTTTTGCCCCTTCAACTAGAGTCTAAGCTCCTCCCGGGTCATATCCCAGCACCCAGAGTAACGTCCAGCACGGCGCTGACCCCCGTACATACTGCATGAATTATGCACAGCAAGCTGCACACAGCGCTAGCCCCCTGGGGGAGGCAGGGACTGTCCTGGCAGGTGGTCAAAGGGGAGCCTTACCTGGAAAGTCTGATGGGCTGCAGGGGGGATGTCTCCGTGTGCTGCTTGTGGAACTGCACGTGAATAAGCATGTAGGGACAAGCCCCGCGGGCGCTGGCGTGACTCTGGGAAAGCACAGGCCGGGGAGCCAGGGGAGGTGCGTTGAGGGCAGAGGGAACGGTGAGGGAGGGCCCAGGGGAGCCTGGCACCTCCCTGGGGGTCAGGACCCAGCCCCCCATGGCAACGCTGAACCATCACCACTGCACGAGGGTCAGGAAGCACGTGCAGGAGTGTGAGCACACGCGCCACCACAGTGCTGCCTGCATCCTTCACTGGGAGAGTCTTTACGAAAACCGACCAGAAATTCTACTGTAGGAAGGAGCATAGAGCCGAGGGGCACTTGGGCTCAGCACAGTCCTTTCTCCAATTGTGGGTGGGCGTGTAGATGTGGGCTGGGGCTGCTCTTCAGGCCCCCCTGGAGTAGCCCTGGAGCCCTGGAGCAGCCCCTGGAACAGCCCTGGAGCCGCCCTGGAGTAGCCCCTGGAGCAGCCCCTAGAGCAGCCCCTGGAGCAGCCCTGGAGCAGCCCCTGGAGCAGTCCCTGGAGCAGCCCTGGAGCAGTCCCTGGAGCCCTGGAGCAGCCCCTGGAGGAGCCCTGGAGCAGCCCCTGGAGCCCTGGAGCAGCCCCTGGAGGAGCCCTGGAGCAGCCCCTGGAGCCCTGGAGCAGCCCCTGGAGGAGCCCTGGAGCAGCCCCTGGAGCCCTGGAGCAGCCCCTGGAGCAGCCCCTGGAGCCCTGGAGCAGCCCTGAAGTAGCCCCTGGAGGAGCCCTGGAGCAGCCCCTGGAGCCCTGGAGCAGCCCCTAGAGGAGCCCTGGAGCAGCCCCTGGAGCAACCCTGGAGCTGCCCCTGGAGCCCTGGAGCAGCCCCTGGAACAGCCCTGGAGCTGCCCTGGAGCAGCCCCTGGAGTAGCCCCTGGAGCAGCCCCTGGAGCAGCCCTGGAGCAGCCCTGGAGCAGCCCCTGGAGCCCTGGAGCAGCCCCTGGAGGAGCCCTGGAGCAGCCCTGGAGCAGCCCTGGAGCAGCCCCTGGAGCCCTGGAGCAGCCCCTGGAGGAGCCCTGGAGCAGCCCTGGAGCAGCCCTGGAGCAGCCCCTGGAGCCCTGGAGCAGCCGCTGGAGCCCTGGAGCAGCTCCTGGAGCAGCCTTGAAGCAGCCCGTGGAGAAGCCTCTGGAGCAGCCCTGAAGCAGCCCCTGGAGCAGCCCCTGGAGCAGCCCTGGGAGGAGCCCCCGGACCAGCCCTGCTCTGGGACTCCATCGTGAATGGTGGGCCAAGCCCGTGGGGGTGGGTGTCAGCACGTGTCGGGGCTGAAGGAAGGGAAGGACCAAGAAGCCTGTGCACTCTCATGGCCCTCCCAGCTGCTTCCAGACCCCTGGGGGCCTGGGCACCGAGGTCACTGCAGAATGTCCAGCTCTCCCCGCTTCCTCCTCTTCTTTCTCTGCATCCCTCCTCGTCTGCCTCCTTTCTTGCCTTTGCAGACACTTGCTGGCTCTCCCTCTGGCCCCCGGCGTTCGTCCAGGCCACATCCTTCCTGGGGCGCACTCATGGCTACTTTGGGGAGTCAGCGGGGGAGAGCCCAGCGCCCTACAGGCCAGGTCACAGTTACAGTAATAAAAACCCGTTCATTACTGGGTTTTGCTGCTGCCTGGTGCTCTGTCTCTCCCGCTGGATGAAGAGGTTGGTGAGGACTGGGGTGGCGTCACTTCCCCCTCTGGGCCCTGGTCTCAGGACAGAAAGGTTCTCAGGAAGTACTACGCACATTGCAAAAAAAAAAAAGTTGGACTGAATGTGCTAGACTCAGCGGGGACAACGGTAAGCAGCCTTCTCCCTCCACGTCCTGGGGAAGCCGACAGAGGGTTTCGCCTACAGGAAGCAATGACTGCACACGCAGGAGAGGACAAGCCAAGGTGCCCTCCGTGCGCTGAGCTGGGAGGCCACAGAGGTAGATGATGCAGCCATGGCATGGCATGGCCCAGAGGCAGGCTTCCTGAGTAGGGAAGACAAAGGGCCAGCGGAGGGGGCACAGTCCTGGTTTCGACTGAACCCCCAAACCTGGCTCAAAATTCGTGTTCACTTTGATGCATGCTAGAGATGGTGTGGATCTAATGGGGTGGGGGTAAGGGGTCAGAAGGGCACGGCACAGAGCTAAGCGGCGAGAGCCTGCGTTTTAGGAGGATTTTCCCAGCCTCTCCAGGAGACGAGGCTTAGTCAAAGTGAACCCCATCCCAGGCTGGGGTGGACAGCACGCACGGCTTCTGCAAGGCTCAGAGATCATTCGGCTTAACATGGGCCCTTGAGAATATGCAATTGACCGCTGGTCTGGGGGTGCCCAGGGGGGCCTGAAGGGGCAAAGGCTGTTGTGCAGAGATGTGGGCTCCCCCATCCAGAGGGTTTGCTGAGTGGGCCTCACGTGGCAGACACAACACCTGTGGTCACCGAGATCAGGGAGCAGCGCCCGGTCTCATTAACCCACAGAGAGGGCTCCTGGTTGGCGTCACCCTCTCTTTCCACTCACTCAGACCTTTTAATTTTCCAGGAACTTAACTAAAGGATCTTCCTCCATCCAGTACTGACTTGATTTCCTCAGGGAAGCATGGAAGGAATCAGGAGTCACCAAAGCCGGTGCAACGGAGCTGTCTCCCCGAGGTTCTGGTCTAGAACATGGGAACGAAGAGGAGCCTGCAGGGTGCCTGTTACTCTCACTGCAACACATTTCACAGAGCGGGAAACCGAGGCTCAGGAGAAGAAGCCTACCTTCGGGTCACATGAGGAATTTGGGGCGGAGTCACATCATCACCAATCCCATCCCATTCCATCTTCCCTCCGTGAGAGCAGAAGGGGGTGTAATTTTCAGCCATTGACCTCAGTTTATTCCTATGTGAAATGACAGAATATTTGTAAAATAGTCTAAAAGATCTTGGCTGCTGGAAAACAAAATAGAACACATCCACCTCTGCAGATTCTGTGAACCTGGCCATGTTAGCGCCCAGCCTCTGGGATGGGGGTCAGCAAACTGGCCCATGGGCCAAATCCTGCGTTCTCCCTGTTCCTGCAAATGAAGTTTTTCTGGAACATAGCCATGCTTATCTGCTCACACCCGCCCCTCCAGCAGCTTCCGCATTAGAACAGCAGAGCTGGGTAGTAGCACAGAGACCGGGGACCCACAAAGCCTGAAACACTGGCTCTCTGGCCCTGTATGGAAAGTGTCTGCTGACCGCTCTCTAGGGCACCTCTTCACAGGCTGTGGACACCCATTCCTGCACCAAGGACTCCCGAGGGCAAGAAGAACCACAATTCTATGCTGGAGCAAAGAGAAACAACAGCTGTCAAGTCTTCCCAGGGCCCGCCGCGTGCCAAGGTTGGCAGACGACACGTTTAGAGTGTGGCCACACTTACTCTTGCATCAGCTCTGCACACTGGTCCCGGTGCGGACACCCCCAGGTGAGCTTCCCGAAGCCCCGCGGGCTCAGGACCCTGCCCGGGCTCGGGCCCCAGAGCCCACTCTCAAGACCACGCTCACCTGTCGCCCCAGGGCTAGGCAGCTCCAGGCCGCATGGAGGCCATGCCCCCGCACGACTGGGGTGTGCAAGCTGGGTGGGACCTCAGAGATCCTTCAGGCCCCCCGCCTCACTGTGTATGGCAGGGAAACTGAGGCCCAGATGGCAGATGAGGCCTCCAGGGCCCCTCTGGAGTTAAGGGCAGAGACGGGACAGGATGTGGGGCTGGTGGCTGCTCCCTCTGTTGTCCCCTCCACTCCCGTGGGTGCACTGCGGGGGGTCAACTGGGCCTCTGCCCGGGGTTGGGCGAGGTGCTGGAGGGCCACAGACCTTACCCCAGGCCACGCAGCAGCTGCAGCCTCCCATTGCACCCATTTTTCAGATGCACATGCTGAGGCACAGAAACGGAAAGGGATGAGAGCCATGGCCCGCAGCTCGTGGGTCCAAGACATGCATGTGGGCTCCCTTGGCAGGAAGCCTGGACCCCCAGCCCCCGCCACGAGTGAGCAGCTCTGCCCACGGGGCCCTGGGCTCTGCAGCCGCTCACCATGGCCTGCCTGCTGGCCGCCAGGTTGGGCAGCTGGAACCGAGGGGCACGGCTAGGGATGGCCAGGCCTGTGGAGCCCAGGGGAGGCAGGGCCGCCCGTGATCGCTGCAAGTCCTGGCCTGCCCCGCCTGTCTCCGGCACACACAGGGATTCCTCGCTGGGCAGGGGACTCCACAGAGCTGGGCAGATGACACCCCGGAGCTGGGCAGGTGACCCCGCAGAGCTGGGCAGGCGACCCCGCGGAGCTGGGCAGGCGACACCCCGGAGATGGGAAGATGACACCACAGAACAAGCCATTTGGAGGGCAGGGGCACAATGAGAAGGCAGTGCCCAGGGGCAGACGGCTGCCCCATCGCCCCACGCGGTCAGCCCCTGGTTGGAGAAACGGCTCTGGTGCCAAGACTACAGTGCCAGCTTGCGGTGGTTGGAAGGTGTCTGTACCCCCCAAAAAACACGTTCTTAAACCTGATCCATTCCTGGGGAGTAACGGAGTCAGCAGCACCAGGAAGGTGCTGGCTGCCCCCGTCAGAGCCCCGAGGTGGGAGGGTGCACGACACACCCCAGGTGGGTGGGAGGCGAGGTCAGCAGCAGCAAGAGCCGAAGGCAGCAGGGACGACCCTGCTTAGGGTGCACGTTTCCCCCGTGGGGCAAGGCACGGGTGTTTCTCAGACCCACTGAGTCCTGCCCCTGTCCGACCTCACTTGCAGAGTGGGGCAGCTTGTCTGCCTCCCGCAGAACCCTCAGCCCCGCGCCCCCTGCTTTCCACCCCTCCCCGGCTCTGCAGCCACATTGCTCCCTCACTGCCGGGCACTGCGAATCCAGGGCCCCGCCAGCCTCTCCCAGCCTCGGGGGCTCCCAGGTGGCCGCTGCTCTGAGCAGGTCCGACCCTCCCGGGCAACAGTCCTAAGAGCTGCGAGCACTGACCTTAACCGGGTGGCCGTGCCGCATCAGGAAATTGGACCCCTGCTTCTCGGGCAGCCCCTGCTACAGCGGCCCGGCAAGGAGCTTCCAGGTGACCTCCAGACACGGTCCCACGCACCCAGTGGCTGTAGGGAGCGGCACGACTCAGACCTGGGATTCCGGCCTCAGGGGGGCAGAGGGTCGGTCGCTCACATGCCCACAGCCCTTCTCCCAGTGCCAGGGCAGCGGCTGCAGACACAACCGGGCCGGTGACCCGCCAGCAGGCCGTGACCTGCGAGGGACAGAAACCAGGGGGGCAGCCCGAACCGCCCCCCCCCCCCCCCCCCCCCCCCGCCCAGCGAGGCCACTTCCACGCAGGGTCTGGCAGGCTGCGTGGGCCCCGAGCTCCCCGCACGGCTCCTCCTGGCCCATGGTGAGCCCCCGAGGGTGGGGCCACTGCGGGGGCGTCTCTCCACCACCCCGGCCTGTGCTGGGGGCGTCAGTGCAGAGCGGGGCCCCTCCAGGCTGACCCCGGGGCCCGGTCACGTGCCCCCCTCGGCTCTGTGCGGGGAGCGCCACAACCGTTACCCGCCCCAAACTGCTGAAGCCTCAAATTCTGGCAGAAATGGTGACACTGATAGACTAGAGTTTAAAAAACCCAACCCAAACGTGTCCCATCACGGCTAAGAGAAGGGCCGGCCGGGCTGACCTGAAACTGACTTGGGAAAACGTGTGATGCGGGGAAATGAAGCCCCCCTCACACACTTTTCTTCCCCTCCAGCAAGCATTAGTCTACTTAACTGATTCCTCAAGACTCCCGGCCACAACCCAGCACAACCTGCCCTGGGGGTGCCTGAGGCCTGGGATCCCCCGCATGCACTGGGACAGCTCAGGCCGAGCCCGTAAGGGGCCGGATGGGGCAGTGCATTTGGGTCACACGTCTTTTTCTCCAGCTTGAAAGAAAGAACTGAGAGAGAAATCATCAGAGACAACTGCTAATGGATTTTAAACACTTAGAAGAAAAGTGAACTTGCCACACTGGCCCTGTAAATACAGGTTATAAAACGAGTCACCTCAAAAAGGCAGATTTCTGAGCTGGGCCCACAGCTCTGGAGCTCACGCCCGCACCCCCTCCGCCCCCCGACGTCACAAACGTTCTCATTGGATCACCATAACCCTGGGGGCCATTCCATAAACTCCCTGAACCTCGGTATCTTCATTTATAGAACTCTATAGAACATCTATAGAGGGTGAGGACACTCACGCCTCACAGACTCATCCTTGGGGCCAAACGAGAGTCAACATCAAGCCCCTGACATGACATCTGGTGAGCAGCCAGCAGTCACTACCTGAGGGTAACAGTACGTAACTGTCCTGATTGCTCATGGGAAGATGTGGCATCACTTGCCCCAAGTGATACAACTGCCCACAGGTGGGTCAGCCCAGGTATGCCCTTGTGACTTCAGCTCCACATTCAAGCACTGGCCAGTATCCCCTCCTCAGCAGCTGGCCACTGGGGTGCATGTCCACCCCATGGACGGAGACGGCCCAGAGGCGAGGATGAGACTAGGGCTGCTTCGGCAGGGGCACAGGGGGACAGTGCCTTCAAGGGCCAGCCTGGCCCTTCAGCCCCTGGCCCAGGCCCCTGTGGCTGCCACCCTCTCCCAAGCCCACCTCTGGCTTCAGGCTCCCCTCCCTCACTCCCCTCCCTCACTCCCCTCCCTCACTCCCCTCCCTCACTCCCTTTTATTTTTTTTTTTTTACATGGGCAGGCACCGGGAATCGAACCCAGGTCCTCTGGCATGGCAGGCAAGCATTCTTGCCTGCTGAGCCACCATGGGCCACCCTCTCACTCCCCCGTTTGACCCAGCCCCCTGCCTCACACGGCTTTGCCCTCCCAGGGTCAGGGGGAATAGCTAACAGGAGTGCCAGCGGGAGCAGTGAGTACAAAAAGCGACAACATGAGCATCACACATGCAGATTCAAGTCCCAGCTGCCTCACTTTCAAGCCTCAAGTACAGCCCAAGGCAAATTCCTGACAGAGTTGGGTTTTCCTCAGCTGTAAAAGGGAGAAAAGAGTTGGCAGAGAGCATGTGGGTTACAAGTGTAAGCTCTAAAACCAGATGGCTCAGGCTCGAATCCTGGCTCTGCCACTTCCTGTGTGACCTTCAGCAAACTACATAACCTCTCTGGGCTAAATATTCCCCATTGATAACACTGAAGACAGCCCCTAACTCGCTGGGTTGTTGTGAGAACAGACTCCCACCTGGCATAGTATAAGCACCATGAAAGCATCAGCTGCTCAGTATTAAGACACAAGTGGAAGTGATGATTAAACACAATGTGTGTTAAATGTGTGAGGATTAAACAAAATGATGCACATTAGAGAGCCTCCCATGGAATCTGTCACACCGCAGGTACATACTTAAACAGGGAAGGTAGGCACACCGGGCTTTCAGCACAAGCTTTCACAGTGCCCGCACACACATACAAGGTAGGAAAGCAAATCTCTGAGAACAACCCTGAGTGGGGGGACTATGGGGAGAAGCAGGGGGACTGTGGGGAGGAGCTAGGGGACTCAGGGGGAACCTGGGGAGGAGCAAGGGGCTCTGGAGAGGAGGAGGGGACTCTGGAGGAGTGGGGGACTTGAGAGGAATAGGGGACTCTGAAGGAGCAGGGGGCATCTGGGGAGGAGCAGAGGGAATCTTGGGAGGAGCAGGGGAATATGAAGAGAAGTGGGGGACTCAGGAGGAGGAGCAGGGGGGATCAAGGGAGCAGCTGGGGGACTTGGGAGGAACAGGGAGATTGGGGAGGGACAGTGGGATTTGTAGAGGAGCAGGGGGACTCTGAAGACAAAGGGGTTTGTGGGGGGGGAGGGAGGTCCATTTCACCATCACTTGCCACCTGAGACCCCTGTCACTTCCTTAGAGTTCCATGTCGCTCAGGAAAGCCTCTGCTTAGAGCTCAGCATTAGCTCCTGGGAAAGAGCTGTACAGACTCCCTCCCCTGCCCTTCCCCACGACCCCAGGGCCCCTGCCAGCCAGGAACAGGGGGCAGCTCTCCGCTTTCTATGTGCCAGTGACTTGCAGGGGTGGGGGGCCCAGGTAAAGACAAAGCCACTTCGTGAGGGCCTCCGGGGGCCCGGGGCCACCCCATGGTGTGTGCCAAGGGGCACCTGGATAACTCGGCGGCCTCAGTGGACAGAAAGGTTCAGCTGCTGGCTGTGAGCGGCCCCTCCTCCCGTTTTTCCTCCGTGTGCACCGGGCACGGCGGCGCTGTCCAAGACCCTGGCCCTGCTCCGGACCTGTCCCCGGGCAGGTGTCCCCAGGCTCCCTCGGCCGGGGCGAGGGGTCTCCAGGCAGACAGACCCCGTCCCCGACCCTGGCTTCCTCACCTGAGCTGCTGACTTGCGACCTGCCTGACTTGCCTCCTCCCCAGTGAGAGGAGGATAAAGGAGGCATTGCCCTCAGGCCCGGGAGGGCTGACCTGACCCCATGCAGGCCCCAGGGCTCGGCCCAGGCGGCACAACTGCTGTCCCTGGCACCCCCTGGAGCCCGGCCACCCCGGGTCCAGCACCGGCCATCGTGGCCACGGCTCGGCAGTGCAGGCCTGCCTGTCCCCGCCGTGCGCCCTCTGCTCCCCGGGTGTCACTGCTAAGTCAAGTCCCAGTTCCCAACCCCGTGCCTGGCCCACTGGCGGGGTCACACCATGCCTGTGGGGCCCCACGGCCAGCCGATCAGAGGGAGAAAGGGGACAACGAGGGAGGGGTGGGGCCAGAAGACAGCGGGGGAACAGGGGAGCACCCAGGCAAACATCCTCCACGAGCTGCCATCTGTCACTGCCTCGTCCAGGAAGCCCCAGCAGGAAGGGAAATGCTATTTAATGAGCTCTTCCCAGGAGCGAGGCAGCGGGGAGCTGCCACATGGGCTGCCACCAGCCAGGCAGCGGGGTGAAACCGCCCCACCTTGGAGATGAGGAGGCTGCTGGGGGTCAAGCAGCGGGCGCACCCGGGCCCCTGAGTGTGGAAGCAGGAAGCCCATGCGGCCCGCACAGCCTCCCAGCACAGGGCCCTGGCGGCCCCCCTTCCAGGCTTTTCTCCCTTCTCCCCTCCCCTCTTTGGGAGGAGCAGTGGGAGCCAGCGTCCACACCACACCAGGTCCCCTGGCTCTAATTCTCCTGGGGGGGGGGGGGGAGTTATGAATAGAGGAAGAAGGTCCCCTGATGATTTCAGGATCACTGAGGATGCAAAGGAGTGGCCCACAGTGGCGAGTCTCAGAAATAATTGCGTCCACCTTTCAAGGCAGCCCCCTAAAGTTGGCCTGACGGAGCGTGGGCCCCTCCCGCGGCCTCCCCAGAGCCCCTGCATATGCAGCGAGTCCCCCCAGCATGCACCCAGTTCCCGCCTTGCCCTCACGGCTGCTGCCTCCTGGAGGACGGGCCTTGGCACAGCCATGTGTGTGCCCTCATGTCCGGTCATGCAAATAACCACCGGCATTCCCAGAGGGCTGGGCATGTGCAGCTACCCGGAGGGCCTCACGCTCTGCTCAGTTAATCCTCTCCACAGCCACAGGAGTCGGCAGCTGCCATCACCCTCTTCTGAGGGGAGGGACCCAGCGCCCAGGCCTAGCCCCACGCCAGTGTCACTCAGCGAAGGAATGATGGTGCTGGGCGTGAGGCCCGGCTCACCGCCTCCCAGTGGACACCAAACCCTTTCACCACTGACCACTGACACCTAGAGAGATGCCCTCTAGGGATCACCACTCTGCCCTCCTCACCCCAGCTTTAGGAAATGGCTACTGCCTCCCCAGTTTACCGAATGAAGTGAAAACCCGGCCCCAGGCTCCTGCTCTCCAGCATGGTCTGGCTCTGGCTGCCCCTCGCTTCCCGGCCTGCGCCCCACCTCCAGCTGTGCTCCTCTGTTCCTCTTTCTCACAGGTGACCTCCTCCCCCCTCCCTATCCCCACGCCTGCGAATCCTGCCCGGTTTGCCAACCCTGGCCATGGCCACCCGCCTGCAAAGCTGCCCAGCTCCTCTGGGGGCAGGGGCACCCCTCCTGCCTCTTGAATGCCAGACACACTCCCTCCATTTCTCGCTTGGAGCACAAAACCACTTTCCTCCTTGAATTCGGGAAGTAGATTTTAAGCTTCCCCAAAAGAGGTGGGAGCAAAAGGTATGTACTGTGGGGGTGGGGGGCAAGGACATGGGGCTGGGAACTCCCCTCTTCGACCAGAGTCCTGCATTGAGCTGTCTGCACATTTATGTTCACATAGCACCGTAAGATGTGAAGGAAGTTTCTCAAGGGAAATAGATCTGGAGCCCCGGTGGGCTGCCACGGATGGTGAATGAAGGGAACCAGTCAGGAGCCCCTGGGCGGGGAGCCCCGACAGCGGCACCGCAGCACGAAGGCGTCTGGTGGTGGTTTATTGCTCCTGTCAGATACAACGGGGGCGGGGGAGAGAGGGTCACCGCCGTGCTCCTGCTGGCCGTGACCCCACGACTGAGGCCAGGAGGCAGAAGTAAAGTCACCATCCTCAGGCAGCCGCCCCGGACTGCACCTCAGTGTCCGCAGTGTGAGGGTCTGGGGGGGGAGGGGTGAGGGGGCAGACCCAAGATCTCCGCCCAGGGAGGGAGAAGGACCACCCACCCCACGGAGGGGCACAAGCACGTGGGGGTCTGTGTGCTATTCCCAGCCCCCTCGCCTCCTTAGAGCAGGAGGCCGGCAGTGGAAAGTGCATTTTTCTTTTAAAACAAAAGGATTCCAAGATGGTAAGCTGGGCCCCCACTGGGCAGCAGTCATAGGTCCTAGAGCCCTGCTGGCATCACCTGGTGGCACGGGTCCTGGCTGCCAGAGGACGGGGAGGTCGAGGTGAAGCCCAGGGGCACCCCTTTCTCCTAAGGTCACTTTCGAGGTGGGGCTGCGGGCTGGTCCCAGCCAGGGGTGCGGTTCTGGGAGGACGCGGAGGGACAGGAGTCGTGGAAGCAGCAAAGGCGCTGTGGCCTGGGGCGTGTGCAGGGCTGTGATGCTGAAGTCTGTCCAGAAGCAGACGCTACAGGGCGAGGGTGTGCATGTGCGTGCATGTGTGTGTGCGTGCATGTGTGTGTGTGTGCATGTGTGCGTGCACGTGTGTGTGTGTGCATGTGTGCGTGCATGTGTGCCGGGGGAGGGAGAAAGTCGAGCCCGGGTCCTGCGCTGCTGGTGCTGAGGCCAGGGAGCGTCCCACCAGGCACGGGGTGTCCCACCAGGCACGGGGTGGGGAGGCAGAGTTGAGGGGCTCTAGAGCTCCAGGGCAGGCTGCTGCTCCCCAGCTGGCGGCGGTGTGGGCGGAACGGGCTGCGCAGGCTCCTGCACAGCTTCCTGCGTGACATCCTGCACAGTCTCCTGCACGGCCTCCTGCACAGCTTCCTGCACAGCCTCCTGCACGGGCTCCTGCACAGCTTCCTGCACAGCCTCCTGCACGTACACGATGAACTCCGAGGCCTCGCCGCCCTGCGTGTACACTGTCACCGTCTCGATGCCCTCCACGTCGTCAGAGGACACCACCAAGTGGTGCTGCTCGGCCAGCTCCACGGAGGCTTGCTGCAGGGTCTCCTGGATCATGACCGTGTGGTTGGAGCTGGGCTCCTCGTCCGTGACCTGGGGGAGGGGGCAAGAAAAGGGTCACGCAGGCCCCACTCAGGTCCATCAGTGGGAACAAAATTACAACGAGGGCTCAGGGGGCAGGCAGGGGGTTGCAGGGCCTGTCCACTGGTGGCTGCCCTCTGGGCAGGCTCTGTACCTGCCACAGACAAGGAGTGTGCAGCTCGGACACTGAGCAGCATGATCAGGGTCTCCAGCTACAGAAATGGCAGAACCAGAGCCCAAACCCAAAGCCGAGCTCTTTCCTCAAAGTCAAGCTGCCACGCAGGGCTTCCCGGGGCCTGGGGTTGCCTTCAGCATGAGCATGAGAAGATACCGTGCAAGTTATTTACTGCAACAGCTTCTGGGGAGCTCCTGGAAATTTATAGCTGGTCCTTTTGGCTGAGGAAAGTGGGCAAGGCTTTCCTTACCTTTACTTTCCACACCCTCAGGAAGCCTGAGCCAGTGTCCTATGGCCGGTATCATGCTGGGAAGGATGGGAGGCCCTGGCCAGAAAGACCTGACCTGAGGGGAGGACGCTGCTGCCAACAGCCCAGGCTGGGCAGGCACATCCGCAGGAGCCAGGCCAGGCCAACTGCATGGGTGCAAACACCCCATGACACTGACTTTTGGGGCTCTGAGCTGTTAGAAAGAACAATCGTCTTTGATCTCAAGAAGACAAATGACTGCGCCTCAAGAATAAGAGAAAGATTTAGGAAGAATTCATATCTGAGAGCCATAGCAATGACTGAAGGTTTAGACCTTCAACAACCCAGAACAAACCCAGAAGGAGGCAAAAGAACCAGGGATTGATTATTAGGGGTGTGACCAAGATGGCGGCTTAGCAATGTGCGTGTTTTAGTTCGTCCTCCAGAACAACTACTAAATAACCAGAAACAGTACAGAACAGCTCCCGGAGCCACGATAGTGACCGGACACACAGCATACCCCAGTCTGGACCAGCTGGACCAGCTGCGAGCGCCCCCAGAACCGTGAGTTCCCAAAGCCGTGGCGGCTGGTGCCCCTCCCCCACAGGCTGCTTCCCAGAGGGGAAAGGAAAGGAAATTTACCAGCAGCCGGGGCTGAGTCCAACCAAATGCCAATTGTGGAATTAATTAACAAATTCTAACTACTAAAAATAGGCCCCCAGCTCAGGTGAACCTGGTCAAAGTGGAGGTCGCTCACTGGGCTAACAGAAAAAGAAAAAAAGAAAAGAAACAGAGGTTTCTGTGGCTGTGTTTATACAAAGGCTTGACTGCCTCTGGATTAAGCAGCAGGATTTCTCAGGCTGCAACTGCCCCAGGCATAGGCAGAAACAAGCTGCTTTAGGGATTGTCTGGAGCCAGTGCCTTCCCCAGGGGAGCGGTGAAGCCCAATTCAGGTGGAATCCCTCCCTCAAGGAATTCAGACCCCAGGGCTTGGTAATTTGAAGCCATTAAAACCAGCCTACAACCTCTCCTCTGTCTCCACCATGCCCCCAGCCAAAGTTAAAGGTGCCGCATCATCCTATGCTGGTGGGACCTGCAGGCAGACAAGCACCACATACTGGGAAGGATAAGAAAAACAGAGTCCAGAGACTTCACAGGAAAGTCTTTTAACCTGCTGGGTCTCACCCTCAGGGAAAACTGATGCAGGTGACTCCTTCCCCCTGATAGGAGGCCAGGTTAGTCCGGGAAAACCCAGCTGGAGTCTATAACACCTACACAGACCCTCCTAAGGGTGGGGAGGGAAAAGGCACCATACAAGCAGGGCAAGAAACAAGAAAACAAGAACCGAAAAATTATCCTCTGTTAAACAAAACCTAAGCTAGAGGTCCAGAAAAAGCTGAACTGAATGTCAAAGAACAGAGAGACAACAAATTCATCCAGCAAGAAAACTCGAGGTAAGAGAAGTGAAAGCAATCTCCAGAATAAACTAATTAAGGTAATTAAATGTCTAGACTCCAGCAAAAAATAACGAATCACATCAGGAAAATTGAAGATATGGCCCAGTCAAAGGAACAAACCAAAGTTCAAATGAGATACAAGAGCTGAAACAATTAATTCAGAATATACAAACAGAATCAATGAATTGAGGGAGGATATGAAGAAGGCAAGGAATGAACAAAAAGAAGAAATGGAAAGTCTGAAAAAACAAATCACAGAATTTATGGGAATGAAAGATACAGTAGAAGAGATTAAAAAAACAATGGAAACCTATAATGGTAGATTTCGAGAGACAGAGGATAAGATTAATGAAATGGAGGACGGAACATCTGAAATCCGACAAGAAACAGAAACTATAGGGAAAAAAATGGAAAAATATGAGCAGGGACTCAGGGAATTGAATGATAATATGAAGCACACAAATATATGTGTGTGGGTGTCCCAGAAGGAGAAGAGAAGGCAAAATGAGGAGAAAAACTGATGGAGGAAATTATCACTGAAAATTTCCCAACTCTTATGAAAGACCTAAAATTACAGATCCAAGAAGTGCAGCGTACCCCAAAGAGAATAGATCCAAATAGACGTTCTCCAAGACACTTACTAATCAGAATGTCAGAGGTCAAAGAGAAAGAGAGGATCTTGAAAGCAGCAAGAGAAAAGCAATCCATCACATACAAGGGAAACCCAATAAGACTATGTGTAGATTTCTCAGCAGAAACCATGGAGGCGAGAAGACAGTGCGATGATATATTTAAATTACTAAAAGAGAAAAACTGCCAACCAAGAATTCTATACCCAGCAAAACCGTCCTTCAAAAATGAGGGAGAAATTAAAACATTTTCAGACAAAAAATCACTGAGAGAATTTGTGACCCAGAGACCAGCTCTGTAAGAAATACTAAAGGGAGCACTAGAGACAGATACGAAAACACAAAAGAAAGAGGCGTGGAGAAGAGTGTAGAAAGAAGGAAAATTAGATATGATATATAAAATCCAAAAGGCAAAATGGCAGCAGAAAGAACTACCCATACAGTAATAACACTAAATGTTAATGGATTGAACTCCCCAATCAAAAGACATAGACTGGCAGAATGGATTAAAAAACAGGATCCTTCTATATGCTGTCTACAGGAAACACATCTTAGACCCAAAGATAAACATAGGTTGAAAGTGAAAGGTTGGGAAAAGATATTTCATGCAAATAACAACCAGAAAAGAGCAGGAGTAGCTATACTAATACCCAACAAATTAGACTTCAAACGTAAAACAGTTAAAGAGACAAAGAAGGATACTATGTACTAATAAAAGGAACAATTCAGCACGAAGATAAAACAATCATAAATATTTATGCACCGAACCAGAATGCCCCAAAATACATGAGGCAAACACTGCAAACACTGAAAAGGAAAATAGACACATCTACCATAATAGCTGGAGACTTCAATTCCCCACTGTCATCACTGGATAGAACATCTAGACAGAGGATCAATAAAGAGAGAATTTGAATATTACAATAAATGAGCTAGACTTAACAGACATTTATAGGACATTACACCCCACAACAGCAGGATACACCTTTTTCTCAAGTGCTCATGGATCATTCTCAAAGATAGACCATATGCTGGGTCACAAAGCAAGTCTCAAAAAATTTAAAAAGATTGAAATCATATAAAACACTTTCTCAGATCATAAAGGAATGAAGTTGGAAATCAATAATAGGCAAAGCGCCAGAAAATTCACAAATATGTGGAGGCTCAACAACACACTCTTAAACAACCAGTGGGTCAAGTAAAAAATTACAAGAGAAATCAGTAAATATCTTGAGGCAAATGAAAATGAAAACACAACATATCAAATCCTATGGAACACAGCAAAGGCAGTGCTAAGAGGGAAATTTATTGCCCTAAATGCCTATATCAAAAAAGAAGAAAGGGCAAAAATTCAGGAATTAACTGTCCACTTGGAAGAACTGGAGAAAGAACAGCAAACTAACCCCAAAGCAAGCAAAAGGAAAGAAATAACAAAGATTACAGCAGAAATAAATGAAATTGAGAACATGAAAACAATTGAGAAAATCAATAAAACCAGAAGTTGGTTCTATGGGAAAATCAATAAGATTGATGGGCCCTTAGCAAGATTGACAAAAAGAAGAAGAGAGAGGACGCAAATGAATAAGATCAGAAATGGAAGAGGAGACATAACCACTGACCCCACAGAAATAAAGGAGGTAATAACAGGATACTATGAACAACTTTATGCTAATAAATACAACAATGTAGATGAAATGGACAACTTCCTAGAAAGGCATGAACAATCAACTTTGACTCAAGAAGAAACAGATGACCTCAGCAAACCAATCACAAGTAAAAAAATTGAATCAGTCATTAAAAAGCTTCCCAAAAAGAAAAGTCCAGGACCAGACGGCTTCACATGTGAATTCTACCAAACATTCCAGAAAGAATTAGTACCAATCCTGCTCAAACTCTTCAAAAAAATTGAAGAGGGAGGAAAGCTACCTAATTCATTCTATGAAGCCAACATCACATCACCCTCATACCAAAACCAGACAAAGATGTTACAAAAAAAGAAAACTACAGACCAATCTCTCTAATGAACGTAGATGCAAAAATCCTCAATAAAATTCTAGCAAATCGAATCCTGCAACACATTAAAAGATTTATATAACATGACCAAGTAGGATTTATCCCAGGTATGCAAGGATGGTTCAACATAAGAAAATCAATTAATGTAATACACCATATCAACAAATCAAAGGAGAAAAATCACATGATCATCTCAATTGATGCAGAGAAGGCATTTGACATAATTCAAAATCCTTTCCTGTTGAAAACACTTCAAAGGATAGGAATACAAGGGACCTTCCTTAAAATGATAAACGGAATATATGAAAAACCCACAGCTAACATCATCCTCAATGGGGAAAAACTGAAAACTTTCCCCCTAAGATCAGGAACAAGACAAGGATGTCCATTATCACCACTATTATTCAACATTGTGTTGGAGGTTCTAGCCAGAGCAATTAGACAAGAAAAAGAAATACAAGGCATCAAAATTGGAAAGGAAGAAGTAAAACTATCACTGTTTGCAGACAATATGATACTATACGTCGAAAACCCGGAAAAATCCACAACAAAACTACTAGAGCTAATAAACGAGTACAGCAAAGTGGCAGGTTACAAGATCAACATTCAAAAATCTGTAGTGTTTCTATACACTAGTAATGAACGATCTGAGGGGGAAATCAAGAAACAAATTCCAGTTACAATTGCAACTAAAAGAATAAAATACTTAGGAATAAATTTAACTAAAGAGACAAAAGACCTATACAAAGAAAACCACAAGAAATTGTTAAAAGAAATCACGGAAGACCTAAATAGATGGAAGGGCATACCGTGTTCATGGATTGGAAGACTAAATACAGTTGTCAATTCTACCTAAATTGATTTATAGATTCAATGCAATACCAATCAAAATCCCAACAACTTACTTTTCAGAAATAGAAAAACCAATAAGCAAATTTATCTGGAAGGGCAGGGTGCCCCGAATTGCTAAAAGTATCTCGAGGAAAAAAAACGAAGCTGGAGGTCTCACGCTGCCTGACTTTAAGACATATTATGAAGCCACAGTGGTCAAAACAGCATGGTACTGGCATAAAGATAGATATATTGACCAATGGAATCGAACAGAGTGTTCAGATATAGATCCTCTCATCTATGGACATTTGATTTTTGATAAGGCAGTCAAGCCAACTCACCTGGGACAGAACAGTCTCTTCAATAAATGGTGCCTGGAGAACTGGATATCCATATGCAAAAGAATGAGAGAGGACCCATATCTCACACCCTATACAAAAGTTAACTAAAAATGGATCAAAGATCTAAACATAAAACAGTTAGAGGAAAATGTAGGGGAATATCTTATAAATCTTATAATTGGAGGCGGTTTTATAGACCTTACACCCAAAGCAAGAGCACTGAAGAAAGAAATAAATGGGAACTCCTCAAAATTAAACACTTTTGCGCATCAAAGAACTTCATCAAGAAAGTAAAAAGACAGCCTACACAATGGGAGACAATATTTGGAAATGACATATCAGACAAAGGTCTAGTATCCAGAATTTATAAAGAGATTTTTCAACTCAACAACAAAAAGACAACCAATCCATTTACAAAATGGGAAAAAGACTTGAACAGATACTTCTCAGAAGAAGAAATACAAATGGCCAAAAGGCACATGAAGAGATGCTCAACATCCCTGACCATTAGAGAAATGCAAATCAAAACCACATTGAGATATCATCTCACACCCACTAGCATGGCCATTGTCAACAAAACAGAAAATGCAAGTGCTGGAGAGGATGTGGAGAAAGAGGCACACTTATTCACTGTTGGTGGGAATGTCAAATGGTGCAACTGCTGTGGAAGGCAGTTTGGCAGTTCCTCAAAAAGCTGAATATAGAATTGCCATATGACCCAGCAATACCATTGCTAGGTATCTACTCAGAGGACATATGGGCAAAGACACAAACGGACATTTGCACACCGATGTTTATAGTAGCATTATTTACAATTGCAAAGAGAATGGAAACAGCCAAAATATCCATCAACAGACGAGTGGCTAAACAAACTATGGTATATACTTAGGATGGAATATTATGCAGCTTTAAGACAGGATAAAGTTATGAAGTATATTAACAACATGGATGGACCTTAAGAATATTATGCTGAGTGAGACTAGCCAAAAACAAAAGGACAAATGCTGTATGGTCTCACTGATATGAACTGACATTAGTGAATAAACTTGGAATATTTTGGTGGTAACAGAGACCATCAGGAGATAGAAATAGGGTAAGATATTGGGTAACTGGAGCTGAAGGGATACAGACTGTGCAACAGGACTGGACACAAAAACTCAGAAATGGACAGCGCAATACTACCTAATTGTAATACAATTATGTTAAAAGACTGAATGAAGCTGCATGTGAGAATGATAGAGGGAGGAGGGCTGGGGACATAAATGTAATCAGAAAGAAAGATAGATGTTAAAGATCGAGATGGTATAATCTAGGAATGCCTAGAGTGTATAATAATAGTGACTAAATGTACAAATTTTAAAAATGTTTTTGCATGAGGAAGAACAAAGGAATGTCATTACTGCAGGGTGCTGAAAATAGATGGTAATTAATATTTTAAAATATCACCTTATGTGTGAGACTAAAGCAAAAAATGTTTGTTACAAAATTTATATTTTGACTAGTGCATTTCCTAATATAACTTATGTAGATAGTTTGATTGAACACCATAAGTACTTGGAATCTCAGGTAGGACATGAGATTTTGTTGGTTTGTCCAGAGTGATGCCCCGATGAATCTCAGAGTGATTCGATCAGTGAGTGGAAAAGTATTTGCAAAGCCCCCTTTGGGGAATGGTGAGAACAGGGAGAAATTCAACTTCCCCAAGTTGAATTCTTGATATTCTTACAAGCAGTGTGGACAACCAAAGCTATAGGCTGAGCCCCCAGTCAGCCTGGGGTTTGTTCAAATGAAACTTAACTCCAAAAAGGATAGGTCAAGTCTACTTAAAATTAGGCCTAACAGTCACCCCTAAGAGAGCCTCTTTTGTTGCTCAGATGTGGCCTCTCTCTCCAGCCAACACGACAAGCAATCTTACCACCCTTCCCCTGTCTACGTGGGACATGACTCCCAGGGGTGTGGACCTTCCTGGCAACGTAGGACAGAGATCCTAGAGTGAGCTGAGACTCAGCATCAAGGGATTGAGAAAACCTTTTCAACCAAAAGCAGGAAGAATGAAATGTGACAAAGTGTCAATGGCTGAGAGATTCCAAACAGAGTCCAGAGTCAAGAGGTTATCCTGGAGGTTATTCTTATGCATTAAGTAGATATCATCTTGTTATTCAAGATGTAATGCGGAGGCTGGAGGGAACTGCCTGAAAATGTAGAGCTGTGTTCCAGTAGCCATGTTTCTTGAGGATGATTGAATAATGATATAGCTTTTACAATGTGACTGTGTGATTGTGAAAACCTTGTGTCTGATGCTCCTTTTATCTACCTTGTCAACAAACGAGTAGAACATATGGAATAAAAATAAATAATAGGGGGAATAAATGCTAAAATAAATTTAGTTTGAAATGCTAGTGATCAATGAAAGCGAGGGGTAAGGGGTATGGTAGGTATAATCTTTTTTTTTTCTTTTCTGTGTTCTTTTTATTTTTTTCTATTGTCTTTTTCTTTTTCTGAATTAATGCAAATGTTCTAAGAAATGATGAATATGCAACTAAGTGATGATATTGTGAATTACTGACTATATATGTTGATGTTTTATTTGGTTTGTTAATTTTTTTAATTAATAAAAAAAAAAAAGAACCAGGGATTGTTTTGCCAGAGAATGAGAATTCTCAAGGATGAAGAGATGGCAGGGGGCCCTGTGCTTCCCAGTTGGGTCCCAGCCACAAGGTGGGAAGAGCACCACATGTTCTGCCTACCAGGGGTCAAACATCAGCCCCACTACATGTGGGAGGCCTGAGCATGATGTGCCCCTCCTCCGGGCATAATGCTCCCTCCACCGGATAGAGTGCTCCCCTCCTCTGGGCAAAGTGCTCCCTCCACCCGGGTACAATGCTCCCCTCCACTTGAGCATGGTGCCCCTCTCCACCCAGACACAATGCTCCTCCTCCACCCGGGCACAGAGCTCCCCCTCCACCCAAATATGGAGCTCCCCTCCACCTGGGCACAGTGCCTCCCCCTCTACCCTCAGTTCTGTCATCTATATGTGGGGAACTAAAATGCCCACTTTGCAGGATTGCTGGAGAGTTAAGGAGGTTCTGTGTGCAGAGTGGATGTGTCATGTACTGCTGCCTTTTGAAGCCTTCACTTGTCCATCCAGTGCGTCCTTGAGCACCTGCTGCCTGAGGGCTGCTGTGCTAGCTCAATTGTCCACTCACCCAGCAAACACCTACAACCTGGCCAAGGACCATGCAGAGGAGAGACTGTGCCTGTCTTGCCAGTGCCATTTGCCCAGGGTTGTGCCTGCAGCCTGGCACACAGCAAGTGCTCAAGATCTGTCAAATGTCGGCCACCCAGGGTGCAGCTGCCGTGGTGGCACTGAAGGAATGGCACAGCAGAGGGCTGTGGTCCCTCAAAAGAGCTCAAGTCCAGTGGGATGGTCCCGGGGCAAATGGTGATGGCACCACTTGCTTCAGGGCTCAAGAAGGAGTACTTGGTGCAGGAGGTACTCGACAGAGGGGGGCTCGACAGAGGGATGCTCAGTGCACGGGGGAGCTCGATATGGGGGGCTTGGAGTGGGCATGGCGGCCCAGGAGGGGGCAGGGGGTTGACACTTGGCAAGTACAGAGTTTCCTCTGGGGAGAAAGATGGTGGTGCTAGTAGCACGACACCCTGAAATGTAATTAATCCCCCTGAATCACACACTTAAAAATGGTTTAAATTGCAAATGTTATGTTACCACAATAAAATTTAAACAGAGAAAAGAGAAGGTGTGTGGGGCGGGGGCCATGGCAGAGCAGGGCTGGGGGTCCAGAGACCAGAGGACCCGGCTCCCGGGAAAGGAGGGTGGCGGGTGCCAGGTGGTGGTGGGCTCAGGCACCTCGGGACCCCCTCACCACGCCCTGACCTGTCTTCCAGCTCGCGCCTGGTGGGAGGGCCTGTGATCCCCGCCTGTCCCAGACCACTGCACGCTCTCTCGGGGAAGGGCCCACCTGCCTTCCAAGGGTCTCCTACCAGCCCCATGAGCAGAAAGGGTGGGCTGAACAGGGCGGCCCTTCCTTCTAAGGATGCGGAGGGACTTCTAACCTGGGCTGACAGAATTCAGAGGCTAGGTGCCATGCCAAGGGGAGACTATTAATACATTTAGTGTTACCTGTTTTTCTAGAGTGAGCCAAGACCTTTTTTCTACTTTTCTGTCTGTTTGAATTTCACTTAACTGGGAAAACGTGAACCAGGACTTCAGAAGTAAATATTGATTTATTTCACTCTGAAAGAGTGTGCCTGGCAGAAACTTGCACAAGGGAGGGAATAAACAATAAATGTTTTTCTCTTCACCAACAGGAAATTCTACACAAAGGAAAAGGAGAGGGAATGGGCAGTGATTTACGCAAGGTCCTGGGACCACACACGCGCACACCAGCTTCCCACCCTCTGGGTGAAAGGACGATGGGATGCGTATGGACAGATGAACGGACACACAAGCTTTACGACACACTCACGGGCACGAGTCCATACTTGGACACAGCGATTTCATGAGGGCCTAAGACAAGGAACAGACACCGGCAGAAATTTCCCACTGGCTAAGCGGCTTCCGGTTTAGACAACAAGCACCACGTGCCCGGGTGCTGACAAGGGCGACAGGCAGTGCCAAGGACATGAGGAGCCCTGCCCCGGCCTCTGACCTCCCACTCCCGACACTCCCCGAGTTCTCTGAGCCTGCCCTGGAAGACAGCAGAGACCCCGGGGCCCAGGGACGTTTCGTGGGCGGTGGCACTGCCCGCCACGGACCCTGGTGGCGAAGGCACTGCAGGCAGAACGATGAGAGCGAGAGAGCAGCAGAACCAGACGGCCTGCCAAGGCCACCGGCACCGCCCAATCACCAAACCCACTGGGTTCCAGAACATTCTGTGCCGTCCAAACTGCTGCCCCAACCCTGAGCTCAGCTTTCCTCCATGAGGCCCCGTCATCTCTGACTCCCACAGTACTCCGCTGTTTACTCCAAGCCCTCTCCCAGATTCCAGAGTCTTCCACTGCTTCTCCTTCTACTCATGTGCCAACCCGGAAGATTCCTGTGTCTCCACCCTGGACTCTGCCTCTGGGCCCCTCAGCTCTGTCAAGGCTTCCGCACCCTGGGGGTCCAGGCCCCGGCCCCGAGCCCCGGCCCCGAGCCCCGGCCCACACGTCCACACGCCCACTCCCTGCCACCTGGAGGAGGTTCTCGGGGTGCCCGTGAAATGGATAATGAGCAGGATGGTGCAAAATTGATGGGCAGGGGAAGGGGGGCCAGGGGAGGCCCAGGGGAGGCCGGCAGCCAGACCGTGAAGAGCCTCTCACCAGCGGGGAATGTTTTACCAGCAGGGAGGAAGGAAGGGTTTCAATGAACGGCTGCGGCATTTGATCTGCAGCACTTTATGAATCAAAACGTACCCAAACGAGAAGTTAGGACTTACTGAGCATTACACTTTGCTTATATCCCTCTAAGTATTTAGGTTTTCTGCACATTATTACTTTTTTTTAAGTATTAAGGCTATTTAAAGATAACTTTTCTTCATTTGTTTTGTTTTGTTTTCTAATCTCAGTTCTAAGGTTTTGTTCAACAGAAATCACCATTAAATCCATCCACTGCTAATTTATAGGGAAACCAATAAAGTTCCCAAGTCCTGTCCTTTTGGCTTAATTCAGCAGACAAAGCAGTGGAGCCAGGGTTTGGGTTTCCACGCAGGTGTGCAGTGTGTCACGCAGCAGCTCTGCCCTTCCCTGGGTGTGCCACGCCCCGGCAGCAGTCCGGCCCCCAGGCCCCAGCCGGCCACAGGCCCCAGTCCCTCCCAGCTCCAGCCCGCCGGCCCCGGCTCCGCTCCCACGCTCCCATTCCCGCGGAGCACATTTGCTGTTACATAAAGAGATTTAGGAGGGAGGGTGGTTGCCTTGCAGAGGGGTTTATAAAGCTTTCTGCAAAGAGCGAGCTGCGTCTTCACGCATTTCAAGTGTTACAGGATTCACAATCTGTTGGTTTTTATCCAGTTTTTGCAAATCATGCTCTTTCCTCTCCCCACAGGACCTGACATCCACCCAGCTCGTGTGGTGACTGACATTCTCCCACACCACATCCCGACCGTGTACACACAGCTTCGTGGTCTGGACATTTCTGTTCAACCAGAAATATGGACACAGCCTCCGAGTGTCCAGTGACCCGTCTAAGGGCAAACAGCTGGAAAGAAGCAAAATCAGGAACTTGGTCTGGGTGAGCCCAAGTCCAGAGACCTTCAGCAGCTGCCTCCAGGGTGACAGTGACGAAGCATCAGGATTAAATTATCACTTTCACTTGTCCCAATCCGTTCATGGCTGGCTGTATAACTCCCAACCATCTCTTTGTTCAAAACGATCACACTCTAGCAGCTTGATCTATTAGCGCAGGCTTAAGATTGTTCTCTGCGGGAGAAAGAGTATAGCTTTCACAACGTTATTATCCTCTGAGATGGCTACTCCGTTTCCCCAAATGCTGCACGTAACACATCTCTCAGCTAAATTATTAGCAGCACAGAGCGCCTAATAGGAAACCTTAACCCGTGGGACTAGACAAATCACCCTCTAAATTGTGCGCCGCGCGCAGCAATCGCCTCCGCCTCAAGTGCTCTTCCCGGACGGGGACCAGCTCCTCGCTGGGCGGCCACTCTGCTGGGCTAATCCGAGCTGACGGACATCCCATCGACATGTCACGTCTCCCCTGGCGTCCACCTCGCCTGCCCCCTCATTCAGCGAGCACAGACGGAGGCACCAGGCAGCGGACCCCTCTCTAACGGCCTCGCTCACCGGCTTTTCGCCCACTCCACGCCCTGTCCTGCCCTCTCCTGATGCCCCACGCACTCCCTGCCGGCTCTGCAGAAGTCCCCGCCGGTAGGCTACACTTTCTCCCTCCCAACTTCCAAGAAAACTCCCCGAGTCCCCTAGCGCAGGCGGCTGCCCTGGGAGAGGGTGCACCCGGTGCTGGGCTCGCCCTGCGGGCCCCCCGCAAACCTGCAGCTCCTCAGGCAGCCCAGGCCGCCCGTCCGGCCAGCTCAGCACCCACCCTCGGCTGCTGGGAGACCCTCGATGGCACCTTTTCACAAAGTGATAAAGAGAACGCTGTGGGGCCGCTGCAGTGCTGCCTGCCAAGCAGCCCACGGATTGGGGGAGAGGGAGGCCGGCACGTCAGCACGGAGGAGGCTCCGCAAGCCCCTGAGGGTCCATCCCTCACTCCACTCTGAGGGGCCAAGATTCAGAGAGTACTAGCCCCTGGGCACACTGGGGTTCCCCACCTGGCCTGCAGGATGCCCCGAACCACACAGCGGTGAGGGTTTCCAGCTACACCAGCCACCAGGGCACCCAGAGGGGGCCAGCCCGGGAGCCGCCACCCTGTCCCGCCTGGGGGCTACCGTGGAGGATGGACGAGAGCAGCGGGCACCCACGCAGGGACAACAGGGAGTGTTGGCTGCGCTAGAGGCCGTGCTGAGCATTTTAGTGTATTGTTTCCTCTTTACCACACCCTGAGAGCATCATTCCCTGACTTCTAGGGGGATGGCCTCGGTGGAGAGGAGAAGACACCCCAGGGGGCCCCTCCAGCCTCCCCAGCATCTCCCCGAGGGCATCCTGGTGCCTTGGTGGAGTCCCCTCAGCCCTCCTTCCAGTGCAGGGCTGGCCAGGAGGGGATGCAATGCCAGGAGGCCCTCCCCATCCCGGCCCCCAGGAGGCCCGCCCCCTCCCGGCCCCCAGGAGGCCCTCCCCCTCCAGGCCCCCAGGAGGCCCTCCCCCTCCAGGCCCCCAGGAGGCCCACCCCTCCCGGCCCCCAGGAGGCCCTCCCCCTCCCGGCCCCCAGGAGGCCCTCCCCCTCCCGGCCCCCAGGAGGCCCTCCCCCTCCCGGCCCCCAGGAGGCCTGCGCCCCCCCCCCGCCCCCACTAGCCTCTGGCACTTGACCCCATTCTTCCACTTTCCACGTCACAACAGCATACTGATGGACTCCTATGCCAAGTGCCCCTGCCTCAGATGCTCACAAACACTGCTCCAGTGTGGCAGAGACGGGGACAGCACTTGCTCCACAGGCCCAGCCCATGGGACAGAGATGGGAGGAGCTGGGCTGCCCCCCAGGGAGAGCCCTGGACAGAGGGTGGGGGCCCCGCGGCCCGGCCGCCAGCCCGAGCCCCTTACACACTGTCCCCTGCCAGAAGCCCCAGCAACCACCACCCTCCTCGGGACATCACAAGAGCCGAGGCACGTTCAAGGGTGTGGCACGAGGACAGGCAAAGGCCTGCTAAGGGACTGAAGGACAACCTCACAGCCGCAAGCCCCAGAAGCAGCAAGAGAGAAAGGGAAGGCTCAAAAAGCCGGGCGTTTCAGACAACATCTTTTAAAACCGAGGGCGGAAGCACTAACACATCAGAACCGCACCTCTCAGCCTGAGCTCTCACAGCACTGTGCGAGCAGCTTCAACAGACGGCGCAAACCACGGTGTGGAACCCCCCCGCTTCGTGCCGGGGAGCTCGGGTCCCCGAAAGAGGCCGCAGTCCTGGAGAGCTCAGCTACCCACAAACACGGCCTGGTGTGGTGGGGCCCTGGAATGTCCACGCATCCTTCGGGTAAGGCCAAGGAAGGGGCACAGTATTTGAACTTGGCTTTCAGCACATAAGTAAGCGATGAAGAAAGAAACATAAGCCTCTGCACTCGCTTTTCTTAATGATGTTTAGGAAACTTTCCAGAATGATGCTTCTCAGATGGCATCAGTTTAATACCCCTCAGGTTTTAACCCTTTGGAATGAAAACTGCTACCAGCGCCTCTCCGTGTAGACGCTGCCCGTATCTCCTGGCATCCTCCCCTGATCTGTCACCCTCGTCAGGGCAGAGACAGTGGCTGCCTTCCCTGCGGGGCAGACTCATCTGATGGGTCTCCTCAGACAGGGACACCCTTTAGGTTTTGGGGGGAGCCACCAGCACCGCTGCCCCATCCTCTCAGCCACGGGGCCACCTCCCAGAGATGGTTCTGCTTCAGGCACCTTCACCTCTCAAGTCCATGTTTGAGTTGAACAGGGACCTATTTATTGAACTGTGTCTTGGGACACAGCCCTCTCTCCAGTGTCACTCTTGTCCCTGAAAGGGAAGGGCAGTGAAGCCACGCCAGGGTCTCCCCTCACCGGCACTCCTGCTCTACGCAGGGCAGGTCCCACGGGGCGGCTACTCTGATCCAGCCCTTAGCGTTTGGGGGAAGAAGCCAGGACTCGGAATGCCAGCGCCACAGCCATGGTCAAGATCAACACCTCCAAGTGTGACCCACTGATGTGCAGGGCTGGGACCAGGCACAGAGGCAGAGAGAACTAAGGCAGAGCCAAGTCCCACGAGGGGCGGGGCCAGACGCGTGCAGTGTGCGCGTGAGCATCTGTAGAGGTGTGGGTGAGCGTGCGCGTGGGGGCCTGTACAGTCTGTGGGTGCACTTATATGCAGATGCCTGTGTGTGCACATGTGCAGGTACAAAGAGTGCACGTGTGCACGTGTGTATGTACATGCACGTGTGCACACAGGGTATGGGGATGGTGACGTGCATGTTTCTATACATGTGCCTCCATCACTGTCCAATTTCTAGCCCCGTCTCTATCTGTAAGTCCCAGGGGCCTCCAGGTAGAGGAAACGTGTCCTTCCTCACACTCCTTTTCATTTCTCTGTACTCAGGATACCACTTCTCTCCCTGCGTGACAGTCACATCTAATAACGACCTCAGCAGGAGGCCCTGCATGGCTCCCTGGGCGCCTGCACACCACTGCCTTGAATTCTTAGGCAGCCCGTGAAGGCAGTGGGGCAGGGAGGACTCGGCCGTAGGTCCCTGAGAAGCTGGGTGTCAGGGAGTTAGATAAGTAAAGTCCCCTCTGCTAGGAATGGTGGTTCTGGAACTTGAGCCAAGCAGAGTCTCAGGCGTGGGGTCTTTCTGGCAGGTTCTGTGTGATGGTCAGCAGCTTCCCGCAGCCCTCAGGAAGCCTGAGCTGGACGGGCAAGGAAGGCCCTCAGCCGGCCCGCTGCCACTCCAGCTCCACTCCATACTCAGCTGTGTTTCCTGAGCACCTGCAGCACCCCCAACCCCCGGCCCTGGACATCTGCCCTTCTGCTCCACCTGCCTCAAGCCTCCCTGCAGCCTTCCCAGGATGCCCTTTGCCTGGAAGATTCCGTCTTACCTCTGAGAACTCAGGTCAGTGCCCTCTACTCCAGGAAACCCTCTGGCCTCCCCAAGCTGGGGCTCCCACAGATTGATTCCCATCACAGAACCCCCAGTGGGCCTTAACCATCACTTCCCAGCCTTGGAGAAGGCGCAGCCTGGCCTTTACTCTCCCATACCTCAATACATCGGCAGAAGGTAAGCAGGGAGTCCCTGCTCCCTGAATGAGTGTGTCAGATTTTCTGAATGAAGCACAAATGAGAAGATGGTGTGACAGCTGGGCGTTCCCGACAAGCCTGCTGGTGCAACACGGACCCCTGGGGCGGCATCTATCACACCTGGGGCCACTGCAGCCTCTGGGCTCCTGGCCATGCCTGCGGGCACCAAAGTGGATGTTTCCAGACAGAACCAGGCTGGGGTCGCTGTCCTTGCTCCAGTCTCACCCTGTCCACAGCTGCAGACGCTGTCAGACGCCGGGGACTCCCCAAAGATGCAGAGAAGGGGAGTTGGGAAGCAAATAGGGGGTGGGGTCTAAATCTAAGCCTGCACGTGTCCACACGGTGACCCAGATGTACAGAGATGGCCACTGCAGAAACATACTGAGCATTTAGCACATGCTCTAAAATGTCTGATAAATAAGAAAACTGCCGCTGGTGTGAAGGAAAGCAGCATGCAAAGCCACGCCTGCCACGCTGAGCAAACCCAGGGGTGTCCTTGGGAAGGCCCTGCGGATGCACCGCCCCCACCCTCTCAGGCCACCTCCCCCACTTACTGCCCTGCCCAACCTGATTTTGTCCACCTGGGGCCTCCTGCACACACACGCCTGCCCGCTGAGAGCGTCCCACCCCAGGTCCATTGCTCTGCTCACACCCTCACTTCCTCAGGCCCAGCTTGGACGTCACCCCCTCCAACAGGCCCTTCCAGGCAGCCACTGTCACTCTTGCTTTCCATTTCCTTCCCTGCACCAGCACTGCCTGAAATCGCATGACCCATTTACCTGTATGTTATAAGCTTCATGAAGGCACGGGCCCTGATTGCACCTTTGCCCACTTTATTCCCAGCACCTAAGCTGCAGCTGGCATGGGGCAGGATCGGGCACATAAGTGCTGACTAAGTGAATTTTTAAAACCATGACAAGTAAACCTGGGAGGAAAGATATCAACATTATCTGTGTGCATTTTTTCTTTCTTTCCAGTTTTTCTGTGTTTTCTAAATTTGGAGAATGATATAGTACCTTATAACTGGGAAACATAAAGAAGACAAAAAAAAAGAAAGCAGGAAAGTGAAGAGGAGGGAAAGGGCAGAGTCACAGAAAGGATACAATGGGAAAAGGCCAGTTAGGGGAAAGCATGAGACATTTCCAAATGCTCTGGGATGCCTCAAGTCCACTTCTGAAAACCACAAGTATAAATGGCATTTGGGGTGAGAAAATGCTTTCCTTCAAAAGCAAAGAACTTTTACCAGCACCGTGCAAGGCAGGTGCTCTAAAAAGTGCTGTGGGCAAAGCCGAACGTTCTGGAAGCAACTCACCAAGTGGAGAGGCAACAGATGATGGCTGGTGCTCAGCCAAAATATTCTCTCCAAAGCCCTGGAAGAGAGGAGGGAAGGAGTGCCCAGCCTGGTTTTTACTTCTGTTCAGCTCCAACAGGAATAAAGGAAAGTTCCTCTGGAGCGTGAATGCCATGAGCTCCACGGGGAGCAGTTACGGACACGGAGGCTCTCGAGGCAGACTTCCTGAGGGAAGGCAGAGGTCTGACGTCACGAACGCTGCATGGAGAAGGCCCTCGTGCGGAAAAGGGCTCAGTGAGCCTTTCCTCAGCTGTTATTTCAATGGGGTTGGCAGATGGGCAGGCTGGTGGCTGCCTCAGAGGTGGCTGAGAAACCAGAGGATGGCAGGTCTTCGGGAACAGCCCTGGAGGACTGTGCTTTCCCGGAGCTGCCAGACAGTCCACAGGAAAAGCATCCCGTCATGCTCCTTGGTTGGAAATAAGGACAAGCAGCTACATAAGAGTAACATTTGCTTTGGACACCTCTCAGCGTAAGCCATGCATGCAATCAGCCGTCTGACAAGCCATCCACTCTCTGCCTTGGAATGTCACATTTCTCCCGTGCTGAGTTCCCAGACACCTCGGCGTATTCTGGGCTCTCTGTCCTGTTCCAACGAGAACGTACTTTGTGTCACTCTGGTGGAGGCTGGAAAGAGAACTGCCCCCTTCGAAAGACCTGCCCTGCTACTGCCCAGCTCTGCCTGGGACTATACAGCTAAATCATCCTCGGTTCTCTTAATCTCTTACAGGGCTGCTGCTCTTATTTCCATCAATTGATTCATGTCTTATTTCTCATTTGGCGCCAAACTCAAAGGGTTGACTGATTAATCCCTCCCAAACACTCAATATCTTCTAAGGTCCCTTTCACCTCAGAAATTCTCAGACTTGACAATATGGTAAGAATGAGAGGGCTGCAGACAGAAATCCAAACAACTGAGTGACAGAATGAAAAAGAGCACTGCAGTAGATTCTTTTAGGCAGAACAGCCCCCTGTGGGTTGAAGCTCTGGGAAGGAGCCTTATTCTCTCCAGCAATCAGGGTTTCACTCACTGCTTAAATAGTAACCAAGCAATAGCTTCCTCTAAGCTTCTCCAAAGGGGGCTGACGGAGCCATGTGCAGGGCTAACAGCAGCACACTTACCTTCACAACCCTAGGTTAAGAGTGAAGTCATATGCATTGGAAATGAAGAGAAAAGGTACATACTATCCTGAATTTACAGTGGAAAGAAAAGGTACGCATGAATGCAGTTAGTAAAAACATCACAAATTCCTAACTCTAGAAATGTGTATGTATATACCAGACAAAAAAAAGAGGGGAAGGTATTATGCGCAAGAACGTGGAGATATCAAAATACATTCAGAGACAGGAAGCAAGCATCCCATACATCAGCTGAAGAGTCATGGCCTTTTGAAAAGGAAGGTAGCGTAGGGGCCTGGGCTGCTTCATCCCGCCGCAGCAGCCATCGTTCACAGGGAAGGTGGCGGGCGCCCCCACCCGGGTTTTCTCTTGGGTGCTACTTTTTCCTTCCTGAAAATATAGATCCCATCAACGGTCCAAACCCCGAGCTGCCAAGGCTACTGGCCACGGGCGGCCGGGCCTCTGTGGTGCTCGCACCCACGCCTGGCTGGGTGCCACAGCGGCTGCTCCTGAGCTCAGGTGCGCCGGGCCGTTCTGCAGGGGCCCCACCTCACCGCGGCCCTGGACCGAGGGACAAAAGGCCAGCTGTCTCTTAGGGCGCTCAGGATGGTGACACGGGCTGCGGCCTTTCTGCCCGACACCCAGCTTCGGGTGCGCCATGGGCTTGGCCAGGGGCGTGAGAGCAGAAGGGCGAAAAGGCATGGGCAGAAGGCGTCACAGGCAGAGCACAGCGTCCATGACGGTCAGGCAGACAGGCTGGACACAGGCATCCCGGGAGGCAGAGAGAGGCAGCCCCCAACTCGGGCACCCTGTTTCGAGTTTGCCAAGGGCCAAGCTGCAGCATAGGTGAACTCCAGGGAAAAATGAGCCTTCTCTCACACGCTGCGGTAAAACTGGGACAGTACCATGGTCCCCGAGAGTGAGTGAGAATGCAGAGGGGCAACGGGGCCCAGCCTGGTGCAGGGCAGGTGCGCAGCGTGAGGACTGTTGCCGCACGACACAGCTCCCAGGGCCTGGCTGACCCCACCCCGTCTCCCAGGCCAGGGGGTCCAGCCTACCCCACCCCTGCCCCCCGTGCTGCCCTGACCATGGGAGCGGGGCTGGCAGCAGGTGCTGGGCAGCCATCTGCGCCGAGTTATCCTAGCGCCAGCCCAGGGCACGTTACAGCGGATCCGCCAGCCCCGGTGCTTGTATGAGAGGAAGGGAGGCAGGTGGAGGCTGCTTCGTGCCTGTGAACCTCTTTTGCTATTTAGACGAGTTTGCTGTGCATGACCCTTCATTTCACTGACCTTTCAGCCACATATACTGAGTTCCCGTTCTGTTCAGTGCCAGGCATTAGGGGACAGGGTGCTCGTTGCCAGCACGTGCGGCTGTGTGTGAGCGTGGGGGGGATTTGAGTATGTGGGGGTATGTATCTGTGTGTGTGTATGTGGGGGGGGGCTGTGTGATACCCGTAGTGTGTGTGTGAGTACGTGGGGGTGTGTATGTGTGTGGTGTGGCTGTGTGAGTATGTGGGTGTGTGAGTGTGTGTGGGGATGTGGATGTGTGAGTGGGGGGGGGCTGTGTGATACCCGTAGTGTGTGTGTGAGTACGTGGGGGTGTGTATGTGTGTGGATGTGGATGTGTGAGTATGTGGGTGTGTGAGTGTGTGTGGGGATGTGGCTGTGTGAGTATGTGGGTGTGGGTACGTGTGTGTGGGGATGTGTATTTGTGAGTATGTGGGTGGGGGTATGTATGTGTGTGGATGTGGCTGTGTGAGTATGTGGGTGTGTGAGTATGTGTGGGGATGTGTATTTGTGAGTGGGGGGGGGGGCTGTGTGATACCCGTAGTGTGTGTGTGAGTACGTGGGGGTGTGTATGTGTGTGGTGTGGCTGTGTGAGTATGTGGGTGTGGGTATGTTTGTGTGGGGATGTGTATTTGTGAGTGGGGGGGGGGCTGTGTGATACCCGTAGGGTGTGTGTGTATGTGTGGGGATGTGTATGTGTTATATGTGTGTGTGGTGTGGCTGTGTGAGTCTGGGGGTGCCCTCACAGCTCCTGGGCCTGCGCCCCTGCTCCTGGAGAGGGGAAGCTCACTGATGTCCCCAGCATCACTGTTACCAAGTGCCACACTGGGGATGTCATGCAGGGCTCCCCAGAGAAATGACCTGAGACTTATCCGAAGCGTTGGCTAGCAGGACCGAGGGGTTGGCAATGTGGCACGGAGCAGCAGGAGGCAGGCTGGAAGCTCAGGCCTGGTTTTATGTGCGTGCCGAGGAGAACTTCTCCTCCAGAAGGCTCGGCTTCTGCTCTCCAGTCCTGATGTGACCCACCTCTCCAAGTAACTCTGTGTAACTGAGAAGACTGACCGCTGCTGTGACCACAGCCACCAAGCACCCACACCCCACCAACCGCGGGGCTGCCCAGGTCACCAGGTACTGCGGCCATGCCCTGTAGTAACAAAGTGCTTCTCTGCTCCCAGGTGGCGGGTCATTTGCACCTGTGTTAATTTCCTACCACTGTGAGATACGTTTCCACAGCTGGAACAGCTCAAACCCTCACCCTTCCTGTGCCGTCAGCCCTCTCACCCGACTCAGCTCCCAGGGAACCCTGTGACTACGTGAACCTCATGGACAATGCCTGTCTCAGGTCGGCTTGCCAGACAGCAGGTCCTGGGGCTAGGGGTGCTTCTGGGACCTCTGCCGGCTGCTGGCCTGGCCTCGGCAGTGGTGGGAGAAGCTGTGGAGGGGAGAGTGCACACGGACGGACTGGAGTGTGGGGAAGACCCTGGCAGCCACACAAGAGGAGCACACTGGTTGAGGAAGAAGCGAGAACAATTCCTTTCATTTCAATTTAGCATGTATTTACCTGGCGGACACCTACGACCGGGCTCAGAGCAAGATGTAGCACTAAACATGACAGCCACGACCCCTGGGCTCACATGGGACCCGGAAACTCGGTAGGAGTCAGCCTGCTTGCTGCCCACAGGCTAGGAGGAAAGAAAGGATAGCAGGTTCTAGAAGCTGCAGCAAGGTCACGTGTGCAGAGAGTGGGTGGTGATGAGAAGAGGCAGGGGGGACAGGCAGGGACTAGGTTGGGTAGAGCCTTGTCCCCGTGTCACAGGGCACAGATACGGTCGCTGGCAGTGGGAGACAGTGCAGGGTTTTAAGTCTACTGTAATATCAGCATTTCCCATGCATTCATTTAACACACACATACTGAGCATCTACTAGAATCCCAGAATGGGGGGGCAGCATGATAAAGAAGACAGAGGCAGTCCTGCTCTCAATTCACTGATAACTCGGGGTGAGAGGGCCTATAAGTAAGTAAAGCAAGACCATTTCTGACAGTTGTGAGTGCCAAGAAGCCAGCAGAACAGGGAGGCGAGACTGGGTGTAAAGAAGGGGAGGAGGTGGTCAGGACAGGGTAGGCGGGAGCAGCCAGCAAAGGGCTTGAGTGTCAAGGTCGTCACATGTCAAGGTCCGAGTGTCAAGGTTGCCATGAAGGGGCTGGGCAGGACCCCGGCAGGCACAGATGGTGCAAAGGCTGGATTGTGGCTGGAGCTCCAGCAGGCCACGGCGAGGTTTTGTTCAGAGATTATGGGGAGTTCCTAAACTACTGGAGGGTTTCATGTAAGGGATGCTGTGATCAGACTTGCAGCTTTAAAAGATCACTGTGTGTGCTGGGTCAAGACTGGGTGTGAGAGGGGCAGGAGGGGAAGCATGGAGCCCAGGAAAGGGCAGCTCCTGTGTGCCTGGGGGAGGGGACACACTTGGGGGAGGGGGTGTGGCTGGGGGAGGGAATGTGCCTGGGGGAGGGGGCATCCACTTCCCAGGTGCACACGCTGCCTCCAGGTCTTGTTAAAGTTCAGATTCTGATTCCCAAGGCAGGGGGCTGGAGATTCAGCATTTCTAACATCTTTCTGACCCCTAGGCTACTGGCCCGGGACGCCCTTTTGAGTTGCAGGGGCTTAACCATGAGGGCAGGGGGCCTAATGGAAATAAGTGGTGAAGTGGGGGCAAGAGAGAGCAAGGTGAGACCAGGTTTCAGCTTGGTGAGGAGTGGCAAGGGCGCCATTCAGCAGAGGGGAGGGGAGGGCGGGTGGGGAAGCAGGGAGGGGAAGGCGGTGTGGACGGAGGCTCTCCTGGGGGAGTTCTCTCGCCAGGCTGAGGCCAGGGCACAGTGGGGGTGGGGAGAAGGCCAGGATGTCGCATACTGCCCAAGGTTGGAGGCAGGCAGGCCTGCGACACACCCCCGTGACTGGCCACAGCGCTGGCTCCTGCCCACACGGCCGCCACAGCCTGGCCTTTGCCGCGGACCCAAAATGGACCCACTGTTTCACCCGCAGGGACAACCCCACGTGAAGCTGTAGAGAGGAAGGGAGCAAATAAAAACCACCTGCCCTGGTCAAGGGGCTCAGGAAATGGGCACCCAAGCAAACAGTAATACACTCAACAGTATTTTAACTCAAATAAAGCAGGAATTTGCAAATAGCACCCATCAAGCTGCGGCTTCTTGGGGAGCAGGAAAAACTCAGGGCTTTTCTCTAAAAGCAAAGCAAAGTTCAATAGACTGGCACCCTTGGGCTGGCTAAACATGTGTTGTCTGGAACAAAGTACCAGAAAAGCATACCAGAGAAACCTTCAGCTTCAATTTTTCAGGCCTTTTCCCATATGGCCAAGTATAAATCATGGAATTTATTTTTACTCTAAAACTTCACAAAGAAATAGAATTTTCAGTAGCTACTAAGGGATAAGGAGGCTCAGCAAGTAATAAAAAGCTGTGAAACAGGATGCAGTCTGGAATATCAGCCATCAGAAATCACACCAGAAACAGAAATCTCCAAAAGCAGTTTTATTTCGGACAAGGAAAAAGAAAAGGTATTGGCGACTAAGGAAGAGCCAAGGAGGGCTTACAGAGGACAGGGGTTGGCACTAAGTGACAAGGAGAGTGGCCCATGGCCAAGCCCTGCATGATTTTCTTCGTCTCTGAATCTGCGTGCTGAAGGTCACAGCCCAGTGACAGCAGAACAAGCGTTGTGTAAGGAATGTGAATTACGAAAAACATTTAAGTGGCGACCTGTATGTAAAATTACGCACTTGATATAATTAAAGTTGGCAGAGCCCCAGGATCAAACAAATTGTACCACCAAGTTCTTTAGGCAGAAGCCAAACCTGGCTGATCAAAACAAATGTGCAGTTGAAAACCGGCTATTATAGCAAGGCTTGTGATAAGTGAGGAAAAACTAAGTAGTCAATGAAGCTTTTGTATTTTACAAAAGATCAAAAGGACTGGGAATAAAAGATAAGTGTCAAGCCTGTCTTGTGACAGGAACCCAGGTCACGGGCCTGTGAGTCCAGTACCGGGTCCCCGGAGGGCATCGGGCGTGCCGGGACACCTGTGCACTTGGACCCTGCAACACGCAGGACACTTGTGACCCCTGCTCGGGTCGCCCAACAGGCATCTGGATCCATCCTGGCTGTAATTACACTACAGTCAGTAAGCATGGAATGGAAGTGACATTCCAATCACACAATGAGTAATAACAGCAAACAGAAGCAGTCCAAAAGGAGAGAAGCCACAGCTACTGCCAGTCCCTTCAAAATGTAATATAAATATATCCTTAATCTTCTCGGAAGGGTTTCTTAGATGAACAGTGACAAAAACCATAATGGAAAAATAGAGTAAATGACATCCCAAAGATGCTAGGGTTTCACGAGGTATAAGAGAACAAAATCAGCTATTACGAAGTATCACACCAACAGGCAACATGATCTGAAGTCAGAAGGGTTGAGACGGGGAGAGGTGAACAGAGAGGAGAGCGTGAGACCAGCCAGGAGTGGCTCTCCTCTTATCTCCATCCCATGGACAGCACTGAAGTCACTGACAGATTTCTCTGCAGCATACGACAAAAAACTGTCTCTATGGCAACCAGAAAAAGAAAAGAGAAACTCATGAACTCACAGTTACTTGAGGTTAAAGGGACAATCAAAAGGAAGGTCTTCCCTCAGGCCTTGCTGTGGGTGGGACGAGGGAGGAGAACTCAGCTCAGCCACACCTGAGGGCAAGCCCAGTGGCCGGCACCTTCGGTCGGTCGCATCACCTGGAAAGGCTCAGAGCCCTCAGGCCAGTGCAGGGAAGCAGGCAGATTACCCATACACCGTAATGCTTACAAAGGAATGGGACACAGACTGCGGAGTGTCACCTAGAGCTCTCCAGATCCCTGTTCCCTTATTTTGCTGAAAGTCTTATGAAATGTTCAGCACCTGCCCCCAGAGGGCAGCGGCTGCGTCTGGGCGCCCCTTTCAGGCTGACCACGGGTGGAAGGCTCCGCCGAGCCCTCCCTGCTCAGCACCTGCCCCATCCAAGATGCAGGTTCAAGTCGGGATCCTCCTCCAGGGTTCCCCCACGTCCTTTTCAAGGCACTATGGACCTTCCCCGCAGCATTCATTACTCCACACCAGATCTGCCTGCTGAGGTCAGCCTTGTCCATACCGCCTGACAAGTTCTGCTTGTTCTTGATTTTTTTTCAAGTTTTCAGCTTCAACAACAACCAATTCACTTATTTTTCACATCAATGTGGATTGGCTATCTCCCCTAGTTAGAATGTAAGCTCCTCAACTGTATCATTCATCTGTTTTACTCAGTGAAATATCCCCAGGGATGAAAACAGCACCTGGCATGCAGAAAGAGCTCAGAAAGTATTTGTTGAATGAAAAAAATCATTTACATGCCAAGACAATTTGCCTCTTGAGAGCAGGGACTGTTTTATCTCTATAACTCGATGCAGACAGAGTTGCGCCCTCCCCTTCAAGATGCGCATGTGCTAATCCCCGACCCTGCAAATACGTCCACTACTTGGCAGCGGGGACTTCCCAGGTGTGATCAATTAAGGAACTGCCCACAGGGAGATTACACTGGATTATCCAGGTGGGCCTGACGTAATCATAAGGGTCCTTATAAGTGTGAGGCAGGAGGGTCAGCATTGGGGCAGTAGAAGTCAGAAGGACTCAATCACCACTGTCGCTCTGACAATGGAGGAAGGGGACCCTGAGTGAAGGAACGTGAGCGGTCTCCAGACCGGAAAAGTCAATGAAGGGCCTCCCGGGGCTTCAGGCAGGTGGCAGCACAGGGGCCCGGGTTCCGGCCACGTAGCCCACTGGCATTCCTGACCTCCAGAACAGCAGGTAACACAGTCCTGGGGGTTGGAGGCACCAGGTCTGGGTGATGTGTTAGAGCAGCACCGAGGAAATACACCAAGGGGCTCACACTCAGAGACTGCTCAGTAAATGTCTGATGTTGCAATGACTGTAAATTACTAAACAAAACATAGCATTATTTTCAGTCTCCAAAATAAATTTCACCTGAAAGACTTGAACAGAAAAGAGTAATTAAACCTTTGAGCTCAGAGTGATGGTGATTGGTGTTTTACTTTCTGAAGTCTTTGTTTCTTCTAAATAACTAACTTTGACAGAAAGATGCTTATGAAAATATTCTTATGTAGATAGGTCTTACATCTGCCCTACTAAGCAGTTTTATAACAAAAGGCAAAAGAAAAAATCAATTCCAAAAACCCTTTGGTTTTAGCAGTTACACAATTGGTTGCATCTTAAGTCCTCGCCTGTCTCCTTCCGCCAGGGGAAGGAGGTACCTGCACGCATCCTTCTCTCTGAACAGTTCAATCCACACGAACCTATTTTTAATGCTGACACTCAAGAAAACAGAGATGTGATGGGAAAAAAAATGAGAACATGTTTCTGCTTCTAACTTAAACAGTCTAAATCATGGACCCTATGTTTCATATCTTCTTTTAAAAATAAGAAGGACACAAACCAGTTCTATCTAACAGCCCCTCCCTCGGGCAGCTGCGGAAGGTGCAGCCCTGGCTGCAGCAGGTGGGCCCCCACATCCAGGAGCCCAACTGCTCACCAGCGCGGGCACTGGAGTCCACATTTAATTTGCTTAAGCACTCCAAACAGATACCATTTCCTTGCTGAAAATCCTAAACCAGAGTCTAATTAGAAGAAAAAACAGAAATTGAAACCAATCTAATAAAAACAGGCATATTTAAATTTAAATGAGATGGCCATGGACTGAATCCAGGGCTTTCACTTCGAGAGGCTGAGACACTGCAATCCCCTCGCTACAGGTGGGCTGGGCTGCCCGCCGCCCCAACTCCTTCTACCCTCCCTCCATCCTGACCCAGCCCGGGCAGCAAGGGGCCGGGCCAGGCAGAGAAGACAGGGCTAGAGCCCTCACATTTCTAGGGGACATTTCCCCTGGTTAACCGACACTCCATAAACAGTCACATGACTCCTAGCCCTGTGTTTTCTACAAGAAAAGAAGACTGAAGGGTTTCGTTGCTGCGAGCACATCATACCTGTTATGTTAACGCTGCTTTACCAGATGTGATTCAGCATTATCCCTGCCACGCTGTCAGCCCGCCAGCTGGGAGCACACCTAAGCTGCATCCTAACCCCACGGACTCGTGTCATGACACTACCTGGGATGCTCAATAAATCAAGTCCCTGAGAAGCAGCAAATCAACCCAGTTCTAGAAACACCACCAACAGCACCTTCCTCAACTCACAGATGGATGTGGCACGTGTGAAATGTCCAGAGCTCTGCGAGAGCCCGTCAGGGCCCTCCTGAAGCACCAGACCTAGCTCAGGACTCCACACACCAAGACGCAAACAGGGGTTTCAGAAAAGACTTCGAAGACAATCTGAAGCCCGTCATCTAATAATTACAAAGAAAAGCTAAAAGAGCATCGAGTCTGAAAGGGTAGGAATCTGTTCTCAACTATCACAGAACACCAGGCACCGCAGGCTGGAAACATGACCTGCTTCCTACTGCCTGGCTTCTGTCCAAGACCCATGGAGACAAACATGTGCCACAGGGGAGGGCTTTTAGCACACGCAGTCCACACGCTCGTCTAGACACGCTGGGGATCACATCTGGGGATCAAGTCTGTGGATCAAGAAACCCCAAGCCAGACCACAACGTATGGACTCCCCCGAGAGCTTTGCAGCCTGAACGTCTTGCTCTGCACCGGGTCTTCTCTTTGCAATGCCCTGCAGGCATCAGTGGGCTGTCCACACCCGAGCCCAAAAGGCAGGTCGCAGCACCAGAGTCCAGGAGAGCCCTCATTATCAGCCACTGCCGAGCCTCCCTTCCCCTTCTCCCTACAGTGACTCCATGCTCCCTTCCTGCTGGCTGCCATGAAAGTCAGTGCCAAGTTTACAGTCAAACGTGGACCACTCCAGTAAGACACACCTCTCCAGGGCTCTGCTCGAGTGTTACAGAGTCCCCTACAACCTGCACCCCACACCCCTTCCCTGTCTGACTTTTCTCCACGGCACATGTGCACCATTTGACATACTTTGTCTTCCTTATTCATCTGTGTGTTAGCTTTTTACCCACTAGAAAGCAGCCTCCACGATGGTGGTTGGTTGGTTCACTCCTGTGGCCGCAGTGATGAGAAAACTGCCTGAGTAGGCACAACTTACTACTGACCGAATGAATAAAAGGATCTGTCCATATTCAGCCTTCTCCGTGAACTTGAGTTTTGATTCTAAATTGTATATTTTCCCTTATTCTGATATACCCACTGTATTTGTTTTGTTTGTTTTCTCAGTATTTGTGTAAGCCAGCTCAAATCTTTTGGAAAGAGGCAGGAGGTAGTGAGGTAGGTGAACAGGGAAACAGGACAACCTAATTACCAAAGTCACTGCACTTCAGCAGGTGGTAAAGTCCCTCCTGAGGACCGAAAAAGAGGAAATGAGCCAACAGTGTAAATATTAAGTCAAAATAACTTTTATTAAAAACTGACCATTTTCTTACCTATTCAGAACTGCTGTGTTGATTTGATCAGTTAATGTTTAATATTAAAAAAGAAAAAAGACAGACTGCAATGAAACCCTCCCAGCTTCCCCAGACCCCTGCCCCGTGGCTCTCCCTAACCAAGCCCACTGATGGCCTAAGCTTCTCCCATGAGACGTGTAAACCTGTCACCATCATTTTCTTCTTCACTGGGGGATTCTTTGAAAGGAAGCAGATGAAAAGTTTCTGGACTTCCTGAAATATACAATACCTGTCCCAAAATCCCCCTGCAGACAGAGCTATCGAAAACAGAGTCTCATAAGAATTGTATCTTAGATAAGTTAAAACCTTAAAAAAAAGTAAATTAGCTAGAGAAACAGGGGCGGGAGAGGAAGGGGTCACGTGGTTGTGTAAGATGACTATTTAGTAGGGGAGGGGCTGTTACCTGTTTCACGACAGTCACAGTTCCCGGTGCCATGGCAACCACCGAAGCCACGGCAGTGGCATCGTGGGTCTCGGCGCCCAGCTCGATGATCTGCTGGAGGATGTTCACAGCCGTGGGGTCCAGCCTGTCACCTTCCGAGGAAGAAACAAACGGCAACGGTTAAGGCCACGGGAGCTGAAGGCTGCGGAACACACACCAGCCCCGCCGATCTCGTGGATGAAGGCTTCCCCATAGGGTGCACGGGTTCTCAGCCATTGCTCATTTTGACAACAGGAATAATTTGTATAGTGCTGAGTAGCTTGCAAAGCACTTTCTTTAAGGACAAACCACCTTGAGGAGGAAGAGGACATGATAATACGATCACCATTTCAGAGAGCAAAGAAGTGCCTCAAGTAAATGGCCCACTACATCACAAGCGTGGACTGAGGCCCAGGCGTTCTAAATCCAACCTCTGTGACCCCAGACTGTGGGAGACAGAGCTCCTGGGCAGTACCAGCTAACATGTCCAACTGCAGAGGGAATTCCCTTTAACACACACTACATGCTCAATAAAGTCTGCCAAGTCAATGACACAAGCTAAGGCAAAACATCAAGATCTCCCAATTATCAAAACAGTGTGCCTGATAATTCCAAATGCATGTAAGGTCATACTGCTATTCTAGTAATCTAAAAAGAATGGAGTCCATCCCGGAGGGCAGCTGTTTAGCATACCCCACCGGAAGCCTCTCCCCAGCTAGGAGCCAGCCCTCACTCCCCAGGACCCAGCCCACGACCCCCAGCGGTAATGCACTAGAAGGGAAATGACTGCTTGATCTGTTATGTTTGCATAATAATACCATCAAGTCTCACCGACAGCCTTCTGTAGGCCCCATTCCAATGTGAACCCATCAATAAGAGATCAGAGAAGGGGACTCTGAGGAGCTCTGCATACAGGGTGGGACCTGGTATTTGACTGAGATAGTGACAGTAGTGGCTGCATCCTTCCAGCCTCCCTCTCCAGACTTCTCCCCCTAAAGAGAGGTGCTCAAACAGGCCTTAAGGCCAACCATGCCAAAACTCCAAACACAGAAACATTTACCTTTAAAACTTGCTGAGATAAGGCTTTAATTCCTCATGCATTCATTCCTCCAATGACCATTTTGTCAACACCACCTGTGAGCCAGGGCTTGTGTTCCCAGTGGGAGCACAGGCAAGGATCTAACACTCTCCCTCTGCTCCTAGGGCTCCTGGGTGACTGAAGCAGATGTGCAAGCAAACCTTAACGGGGCTCTGGTGGGTTCCAGAACAGGAAGCAGGAATGGGACCCGTGAGGCAACAAGATGAACATGGTAGAAAAGTTAGCTGCATACTACATGACATACCATCTGAGTACTGAAGAGGAGGATGAGCTCGACAGAAAAAATTGCTGTGAGAAGGGAGGCAGGAGGGGGAAAGTGACTGCCCACAGCCCCGGGAGCACTGGAGAGTGCAGTTGGAGCTGAGATGTGCAGGGAGAGGGGATGGGTGGAGCACGCAGCAGGGTGGGGGGCCCAGGACAAGGAGGCAGCACAACCCAGGAGCCACAGCAAGAGTCCTGCTTGCTGAGCTTCAAACCGAATTATATTCTACAAGCTAGGAGGAGACACTGAAGGACCTTGAGAAGGAACAAATAAGAGTGTGTGAGTGTGCGTGTGTGTGTGTGTGTGCGTTTGTGCACACACATGCAGAGCTTTTTGGAGGGGATGGTCTCAAGCAGTCACCAAGGCCACTGAGCCTTCAGGAAGGAAACGCACCTCCAGACAGGCCCTAAGCTCTGAGAACTGCATTGGACAACCAGGACCTCGGCCCGCCTGTCTGCAGGACAGACCCCCTCTCCCAGCTGCAGAAACGAGGCACCATCTCCAGATTCCCCCAAGCTTGGCAGGCAGTGAACGCATCTCTGCCAATTAGTCTTCCCTAAACAGACTAGTGCAAAGAAGTTTTCTGTACAACTTTCCAATGTGGGGCTCAGGAATACAGAAACTGGGAGAAAACGGTGATTGCCTAGGTCTGCTCTGCTGGCACTGATCATGCTAACACTTTCCTCTAGATCCCATTTGTGTGAACTGTGTGAAATGTGCAGGGTTGTGGCATTAGGTAACACTCTCTGTATTTTGTTCATATTTTGAAAAGACCATGAAGAAAAAATGTTTTCTAAGCATAATATGCCTCAATGCCCATTAGGCTGGCATAGTGGTTTATTTTTTCAAATTGATTTAACATTTGAAAATATGACATTTGACATAAACTCTGATATGGGGCTTTTTGGAAGAACTGGGAGGGGGGGGGCCACACCCTGCAAGGCAGCCGCGGGCTGCACCCCTCTGTGGGCACGCAGCAGGCCTGGCCACCCACACTCAACTGAGCCCATGTCACCCGTGTACCCGCCTGGCTCTGGAGGCCTGGCAGCTGTACCCCCAGAATAGGCCGACAGGAACAGGGGGCCATGAAGAGGCACGGAACGGGGAAGATGTCCTGGCAACAGGACACAGAAGTGGCCAGTCATCCCCGAGCACTCAGTGAGGGCGGCTCCCGCCCTGGGGAGGTAAAAGCACAGAAGGCCTGCTCTCTCTCAGGACTGACGCTGAGAGCGCGGGAGGTCTCACACAGTGCCAGACAGCACGTCTCTGCTGTGGCTCTCCTCCTGGGTAATCTGCAGAGGCTGAGGTCTCAAGGGCCTGGCCGGGGCTGCCCCTGCAGGCTAATGCTGGGGTTGGGGGCTGTGAAGTTGACCACCTGTCTGCATCATTCATTCCCAAATCCATTCATTCAAGCATCTACCCAACCTCTCTGAGCATGCCCTCTCACCACTCTCTGAGGTGTATCTCAGGTCCTGGAGCGCGGCCACCGCCGCCTGCGTCCCCTGAACGTCCTCTTCAGCCTCTGTGATGTGCAGGTACTGGGTGGAGGGCTCCTCAGGGCTTTCTATTGTCGGCTGAAAAAAAATATAACCTTGAAGTCACCTTCTAGCAGATGAGCTGGTATCCAGAAGTTCCAAGATAATGTATTATGACAAAACAAATGCACACAAATGCACGCAACCGAGCAACACCTAGTAAACATCACGTTTACCTGGCATCCCTCAGAAATCAGCTGCTCCAATAAATAGACTCTCCAGAGAGAAAACTTCTTTTTACAAGTGCCAAGACTTCTGAAAGCCAGTTTGGGTGGAAAGCTTTGTCCTATACACTCTTACCTTCAGGAACAAAGTCTGTTGTTCATAGTTAGAGATTTGGCACTTAGATATTCCCCTGGGGGCTCCCCTAGCGCTCCTCTGCCTCCTCCCACTGCTGTCAGCACGGCCTCCTGTCCCTTCACAGGACCTCATGCTGACCACACAGGAAGGGCCACCACAGCAGGCAGATGGTGGGAGAAGGGACAGCACTACCTCCACGACACACGCAAATCCCATCGCATAAGTCCTGGCACACGGCCGGAGCTCAGAGACTCTGAGCACTTCACATCCTTCTTACCTTTAGATGAAAGATATAAGAAACAAAAGGACTATAGGAAATATATTTGTACATCAGGAATTGTGTGGGTAGGAGGAATAAATAGGCATCCTCATGTAGCTGGTATCTCAAGGAGAGAAGAGGTGGAACTATTCACAGAAGAGTTAGATATTAATAATGATGGTTTCTGGATGGGATGGGAGACAAAAGCAAAACTATAAGGCAGGAAGCATGAATGTCACTAGTAATTAGAACTAAAAAGGGGGATTTGGGACAAAATTTATAGAAACCAAAGTTACCTTCCTTAAGCCCTTATCAGTAATTGACACAGAGGTTCAGAATAGCGTGTAATTATTCTTTTACAACCAACTGGCCAAGTTCACTTGGGGATTTCCAACCTGACATATACTAGACATCCAGTGACTATTTGATGAATGCATACATGAACAAAGAGAAGCATGATTCCTTTCAAGTACCACTGGGCAACTTGTTAGCCAAGACTGATGGGCTCCAAGGAAGGCCTTCACGTGGGCATAAAGAAAGGGTTCTCCTTCTCATAAGGGGAAGCTGTGCAAAACTCACTCAAGGGAGGGGTGGTGCTGTCCATAAAGCTTTCCTGAGATCCAAGTGACAGTAACAGCTCACACTGCAGGACTAGGCATCATCTTAAAGCTCCCTCTCACGTGCAAAACAGAGTACATGGACTTTGTGTTAACTAATTTTGCTGGGTTCACAGCTCTACAGTTTGGGAACCTAGCAGATATGAGGCCTTCAGAGCACAGGACTTCGTTGCATACACTTATAAAAGCACTGACTGACTAAGACAGATGGAGTTGTCACACCAGGAACGGGTCCTCCGGTGTCCCTTATGGAGCTGTCACACCAGGAACGGGTCCTCCGGTGTCCCTTATGGAGCTGTCACACCAGGAACGGGTCCTCTGGTGTCCCTTATGGAGCTGTCACACCAGGAACGGGTCCTCCGGTGTCCCTTATGGAGCTGTCACACCAGGAACGGGTCCTCCGGTGTCCCTATGGAGTTGTCACACCAGGAACGGGCCCTCCACTGTCCCTTATGGAGCTGTCACACCAGGAACGGGTCCTCCGGTGTCCCTTATGGAGCGGTCACACCAGGAACGGGTCCTCCGGTGTCCCTTATGGAGCTGTCACACCAGGAACGGGTCCTTCGGTGTCCCTTATGGAGCTGTCACAGCAGGAACGGGTCCTCCAGTGTCCCTTATGGAGTTGTCACACCAGGAATGGGTCCTCCGGTGTCCCTTATGGAGCTGTCACACCAGGAATGGGTCCTCCGGTGTCCCTTTTGCACACAGAGGAAATTCTTGCAGTGCGACAGGAAATCCCAGGGGGTAACAGCTTCCCCACAATGGGGACGTGGTGCTGAGGACAGCAGCAGCAGCAATCCTAGCAGCTGCCTCTCACTGAGGACAGGCAGGAGGCCAGGTAGTGCCCTGCCCCATCACACATTAGTCCTCCTTCGGGGCCACTGGCCTCCCAGGTACCAATGAGGCCGCAGATGGACAAGGCCATAGACGTAAGGGCTCAAGGGAAAGCAGTTATGGGTGACAGCGTCGGAGTTCAAAATGACGCCTGCCAGGCTCCCAAGCAAGGTACTCTCCTATTTATTAATTTTAAAATGGAAATTTCACAAGCACCCAGAAGTGGAGAAGGGCGTGTAATGCCACTCCCGATACCTATCACCCAACCCCGACACCGATCAGTTCCAGGCCAGTCTTCCCTCACCTGCCACCAGCCGCCCTTGGATGACTGACGCTGGAGGTCCTGCCACTTCCCCTGCAAATGTGCCTGAATGCATCTCTAGAAGACAAAACCTCTTTCAAAACTTAATTACAACCCCAATGTCACACTCAAAAACTTAATCATAATTCCCTAATAATGTCAAATGTCTAAGCAGTGTTCACATGGCCCTAGCTAGCTTAATTTTTAAGCTTATTTGTTCAAATCTAATTTAAATAAGGGCCATTCATTAGGATCGATTAATATAGCTCATAAAACTTTTTTAATCTATAGGTTCTCCCACCATCTCTGACTTTTTCCTTCTTATACTTTATTTATTGAAGAAAGTGGGTTGTCTGGCTTATAATTTCCAATAGTCAGAATCTGGTATGTTGCCTTAACAAGGAATCATTTAGCATGTCCCTCCATCTACTGTATTTGGGAGTAAATTGGGAGTCAGGTGCAGATCTTGGTTCCCTTTTTGGCAAGACCACTTCGTGGGTTACACTGTGTACCCCCACCAGCAGACAGGTGATATCTGCTTCTCTCTCCCCACTGTGCATGTGCGTGTGACGTGTCAGGAGGTGCAGGCTGAGAGCTGCGAGACACCATTCGCCACTGGATAGCTGCAAAGCGGAAACATTCTAAATCTTTACTTCTTAGCTAGAATACTTCCATAAGGAGAGAGAATCCCTCATCAACTATTGGTAACCTTGAAGCATTTTTTTTTTTTAAGAAAAGTTAGAAGACTTGCTTGATTTGAGTTGATTCTCTACATCTTCTTACAAAGGAGATGGCTGAGCAATTTTTTTTTCTTGTATTGTTATAAACTCATGGATTTAAACCTGTAACAGGTATTTCACTGCAGTGACTAAACAACGACAGCACCCTCAGAATACCAACATCATCTCTGCCACTGACAACAGAATAATTGAAAATATTTTTTTTGTAAAATATTTCCAGACTCAAATCTACACCAGGTATGCTAAGAGAAGTTTAGCATCACTCCTTGTCCCCTCTATCTTGTTCTCTTCCTCCCCTCCTCACAGGTAATGCCCCCTTTTATATCTACTTTATTATGAAATAACTTCAGATTTAGAGAAGAGTTACGTGGACAGTATGTAGGGTTCCCCCATACCCATCCTCAACCAAGGCACAGTGGTCAGAACTGGGAAATCAGCTGGCCCAGCACTAGCCACTAAACCACAGCCTTTATTCAGACCACCTGTGGTGTCACTAGTGCCACAGGCCAACTCAGGATCCCACGCTGTGTTCAGGTGTCACAATTCCAGTTTCCTCCAATTCCATGGTTCCTCTCTCTTTCCTTGCCTTGCATGCTTGCATGGCCTTGACACTTTTGAGAGTTATTAGTTAGGTATTTTGAGAATGACTTCATTGGGGTGTGCCTGATGTTTTCTCAAGATTCAATTAAGGTTGACTTTTGTCAGGAGTACCCTGGAGGTAAGGTGGCCTCATCGCAGCCTATCAGGGGTGTATGCTGTTGATGTCCTTGACCTCTTGGTTAAGGTGGGGCCTGCAAGGCTCTTTCTCTGAGAAGTCATGGTTTTTCCCTTTGTAATTAATTCATAAATATCTAGGAGAGAGATTTCAAGGCTATACAAATATGCTGTTTCTGCTTACTCTTTTGCCTACTAATGTTTGTCCTTGCTGATGGATCACACCTGCTGCAACTGTTACCATGGGGTTCTGATGGGGATCTGCTGTTTCTCTTACTCTTTCTGTAGTTGACTGGAATTCTTCCATGGGGAACGGTTTCCCTTCTCCCCCATTTATTTACTTATTCAATAATTTATTTATGTCAGTACAGATTCGTAGATATTTTATTCTTTGGGTTATACTCCACACTATCATTAGTTATTTTCCTGCTCAAATTGTTCCAACTTTGGCCACTGGGTGCTCCTTCAGATTGGCATGCCCCCGTCTTTTTGTTTGTTTGCTTTTTATGTGTGTGCACATTTCCATATTTATTAGTACCACAAGATGCTCCAGACTCCTCTTGTATGTTCTCTGATTCAGCCCTGAGTCAACCACTCATTCAAGTGGACCTTGGTTCTTTTCAATGGAGAACAGTATTTGAAAGGAAGTCAAGAGCTGGGCACTAGGTGTGATTATTCCCAGTAGGGATCTCTGCTTCTAGGCCCTCAACACAAAGAACCAGGAAATATGTGTGTGTACTAAACTACAGATATACATGCATCTGAAATTATTTCTGTATCTGTTCATCTCTCTCTATATTTTTTAAAATGATTCCAATTTATCACTACAGAGTTCAACCCAGCTATTGCCCTTTCCTTATTTGTAACTCCTTTCTCCAAAAGGTAGGAATCTGGCTCCCATGATCTACCAATATATTTATTTATTTGTTCAGTCCTAATATACACATGAAATAGCCTCAGAATTGTGAGCCCATACAACTACATTCACTAACTAGCTCAGAGTATTAACGCACAGTTCATTTTGTCCCTCACCTTATAGAACACAGTCAAAGCACTGTTTTCTAGTTATCTAAGTCAGCTTCTTTCTTCTCCACTTCCTTCAGAGAGGTTAAGTCATACATCTGTAACACATATCTGCCATACATCATCCTTTTAAAGATTTATCCTTTTTAAAAATAGAAACCACACATGTGCACACATGCACACATACACTTTTCTTCACCTCACTTTTTAACTCAACCATATGCGCACAGACTACTTCATAGAACTGTGCAGGGACAGCCTTCCTTGCTCTGTGCAGCTGTGTGGTTTTTCACTGTGTAAATGTGCCATGATGTGTTCTTCCACGCTTTTGTGGATGCACACTGCGTGGTTTCCAGCCAAGTGTTATTATCAATAGTGCTGCAATAAATAGCCTTTACTAAGTTCTGCCGGTGTAACTTTGGAACAGTTTCCCAAACGTGGGATTGTTTAGTGAATAGGTAATGAAAATGTAATTTTGCTATATATTGTTAAATTCCCCTCTATAGAGATCATACTGTTTTGCATTCCCACCAGCAATGTATTAAATTACAGCCTTGCCAACAGAGATGATATCAAACTTTTGGGTTCCTGCCAGTCTAATAGGTGAGAAATTCTCAGTCTAGTTTTAATTAACAATTCTTCTATTATGTGTGAGGTTTACACAGTTTTCATATATCCAAGGTCATTTGCATTTCCTTTTCTATCACCCTTTCTTATCTCTTTCCCATTTTTATACTGGGTTGTTGATCATTTTAATCACTATTTTTAGAAGCCTCTTATAAAGACAGTAAATCTTTTTTTAGGACATGGCTGAAAAATTTTTGGCTGTCTTTTTACTTTAAGATTTTTTCATAAAACTCTAAAATTTTTCATGTACTCAATTTTGTTTTCAATCTTTTCCTTTATTGAATCTGGATTTATGAGTTAGGAAAGTCGTTGAGATTGTTGCTTACAGATGAATCCACTCATGTTTTCTTATAGTATTTGTATAATTTCACTGTTTGTAAAGTTAAATTTCTGATCCTTTTAAAAATTTGCCACCATATAAATTATGAAAAAGAGCTTCAACTTTATCTTTTTCCACATGGCTATTAAGTTATCTTAATCATTTACTGAAAGACCCATCTTTTCCTCCAACAATCTGCTACAACTGTCTCTATAACTACCATATCCATGTATCACTGGGTCTGTCCTGAATCTCCTATTCTCTCCCACTAAACATTCTGTGTGCACATGCACCAATGGCTTACTGTTTCAGCCAAAGAGGTTCCATACTATGCTTAACATTTGGTAGGACTATGCTCTTACAAAACAGGCTTTCCTAGGTATTCGTACTCCTTCTTCCAAATGAACTTCAGAAATCAACTTCTTTAGCTCCAGAAGATAATCTAGAGGTATTGTTATTTTTTATTATATTATGCTAATAAATGATCTTATAAATTAGTTTCAGGGCTATTAACAACTGTATGATACTGAGGCGTCCCTTCCTTTTGTTTCAGTCTAAGTTTATGTCTTTTTCAGGACATAGTTTCATAGTTTTCCTTACTTACAGTTTGGCCATTTCTTGTTAGGTTTATGCTTGGATTTGTTTATCTGTTTGCTATAAAAACGGAGTCTTTGCTTCCATTCTATCTTCTGTTTATATACATATACGTATACATATAATATACTATATATATTAGTATACATATATGTATATATATTAAGATATTTATGTGTATGCTATCGATTGTTGAATGCTGATCTTTTAATCTGATGCTTATTGTTTGTACTAATTTTTCTCTTATTCTTTTGGATTTTTCAAAAATGTAATCCTGTTATCTGTAAATAGAGATACTTTTATTTCTTCACTTTCAATTCTTATGTCTCTATTTGATTTGCCTTGTCTAACTTCACCAGCTGATGTCTCCAACTTGAGGTTAAAGAGCTACTGGTATCCTGTCTTGTTCCTGACTTTGGTGAGAAAGTCTCTAGTGTTCCCCCACTAAGGAAGATGCTGGCTTTTGGGATGAAATATACATATATATATATATATATATATATATATGTATATTTCATTACAAGGATATAGCTATCAAGCTCCACCTTATCGAATATTTTTAATCAGTAGTCAAATACTTTCTCTGCCTCTATAGAAATGATTATTTCATTTTTCTCTCTAGTTTTATTATTATGATGGGTCATATTAACATATTTCCTCCTAATAAATGACCATTCCTTTGCATTCTGGACTAATTCCCATGCTGCCATGATATTTTCCATGTGTTGCTGGATTTTCTTTTAAAGTTCTTACTCTTAACCACATGCTCTGATGCTGTGCAAAGTTCTCAGCTGAGGGGATTTCGCCCCTCAGAGGACATTTGACAATCGCTGGAGACATTTTTGGTTGTCACAACTTAGAAGAGGGATTCTACTGGCAGCTAGTGGGCAGAGGTCCCTGATGTTGCCAAATCTTCTACAATGCGCTGGACACCCCATGTCAAAGAATCCTTCAGACCCAATGTCAACAGTGCTGAGTCTGAGAAGCGCTGCCTTAGGCAAGCTGCAATTAGGCCACAGCCCTGACATCTGAGAAGAGAGCTGGCAACTAGCTCTTATAATTCAGGTGTTTTCCACCTGAGAAGGAAAACAGTGCTAACAGGTAGGAGCACGTCTTCAAAAGAGGGAGAGTGGGGCCTAGAATCAGGAAATAGAACCCTGCCTGACTCTCCCAGTGAAGACTGGTAAAAACTCCTTGTTCTGCTTTCTTCTTTCAGATGTAACATCTGAAGCCCTGGATTTGTGAATAACAGAGGTAAAAATGGTAATGAGGTCAATACAGACATTCACAAAAGAGTCTTAATTCAACCCAGAGTGAGAATTCACATGCATGACCGAGCTATCACCCAGCACAAGACATGACTGAAACGGTTTCACGTGTTCCCTGATAAGAAATTCCAGTTCTCTGGGGAATAGCTGTTTGTGTCCAGTACTGGGGCTGGCATAATTTGTCATTCATGTCTATAAACAACACAATTGACATGGTATGCTACAAAGTTACCTCCCACTTGGAGTCTCCTTCATTTTCCACCAACTTCAAGCCATGTTTGTTCTTCAAGTGCCTGTTGAACTCCCATTTGGTGCCATATACAAAGCTGCAAACAGGACATTTCAAACCACCTGAAAGTGCAGAGGCAAAAAGAAGCATTTACAGCACATGAAAACGGAACAGTTTCTCCTTCCACCCAAATGCCTCAAATTGGAGAAAAGCATTATTTTGTTTCTAGCACTTACATTCAATTAAAGCTTACCTTAGTTTTCAAGAAAAATAGCAATGGTATACATACCTTCCAGGAAAGAAAGCTTAAAACAATATTTTTTTCATTTATTGAATAAGCATTTGCAAAGAACCGATTATGTGCTTGATTTTTTGAGTGCCAGAGAGAAATAAGATAAGTAAGGTTATTTCATTGGCCAAGTAGATAAGAGGTTTTTAAATAATTCTCTTCCATTTTTTCCTTTGTAAGTAACAAATAATTTAGGGAAAAATAACTGAAGGACAATGGCTGCTTTTCTTAATCTCTTTTGCCCCAAAACATTTGAGAACAAGAGCCAGATTCTCAGTCTCCTTCACATTGTTAGCTAAGTCATTGGTGCAAATTCCCAGTTGAACTTCCCTGTAAAGAACAAAGTAAAAGGCTGGTCACATCCTGAAATGTCACAACTCACTGAACCAATTAAATTTTGCAAGTGTTCTGGGAAGTGTCTGGATTCTTTAGCAATGAGACTGCAAAGCTCTGAGTAAAACTACTGGGGAGTCACACAAAAGACTATCTTTCTAAAATTATGTCAGAAGCAGCAACCGAACTGGGGTCTGGGCAAAAGTGACTTATACCTGGTTGTGCCCTCACGGGCAAACCCCAACCTCAGGACACTAGCTCCCGACCTGTCATCGGGTCCCCAGATTTGCCGGGACCTTGCCCAGGCCAGGCTGCCCCTCTAACTGGGGCAGTGCTGGGGGTCTCCACCGATGCCTCAACTGTCTGGAATTGGGGTGCCTGATCCCGGGAGTTCAGCCCACACCGCAGCTCTGCACACCACTCATCCAGTCTCCCACGCCCAATTCTGCTCCAGGTTTCTCTACTATGACCCAGGTGCTTCTCCTCTTCCTCTCCCCACACACTACAGGCCCAGAACCCACAGGCAATAAAATGCCCTGACCTCACCTCCCCATGGAGAACTCGCTCCTCTCCCTCCATCCTAACTAAGCCTGGCCCTCTGCAAAGTGCTCTCAAGTGGAGGCCAGTTACATTCATGAGCCGCAGGGAAGGAAGGGGGCAGGAGTAGGAAAAACTGCTATGGCAGTGTAGGAGCATTTTCCCGTTCTGGTTCCTCCCACTCCCAGTGCCACGAATGTGGGTGCCTGAGCCCTCTGCACCCGAGTCCCTCAAAGTCTACAGAGTCCGTTGTCTTAGTCTCGAAGCGTCACAAATCCCCCTCCCTTCTATGGCTCTCATGTGCACACCCAGTGATACCCAGAAGCATCCCTTTCCTCCAACATATACATGACCTGAAATAATTACTAGCAGGGCTCAGATGTAGACAGCCAAAGGGCCGAGCTAAACACTGAACGCCCCCCAGCCTGCCGCATTTATGTATTGCTTATTGGGCACTAAAGAGCCAGTACAGGAATTCTGTCCTGACACTGAGGTAACCTTGACAAGCTATATAAGAACCAGACAAATCTCATGGAGATGTATCACCCCGTTTAAATCTCTCCCAGATGCAGTTACAATGTGCTCGATCTCCCACAGCAAGTCGTCCCCAGTGGACTCTGCACAGAGCCATGCCCACCAGCTGAGGGGTGGGTAAATCTCCAGATAATCACTGGCAGAAATGGAAATGGACCCAGGTGGCCGCAGCGCCTCCCCCCCACCCCCAGGACCCTGGGCTCACCACACAGCCTGCCCACCTGGGAAGTGCACAGGACAGCCTGACAAGTCCAGCAGGGACAAGAGGACACAGGCAGGCAGGCAACAGCCTCCAAATGCTCAAATTCCAGAATATTCTATAGTAAAGCAGCTCAAATGGGTGCTTATTTTCTGAAAGTCAAACACACTGCACTGTTTTAGGCAAAATCAAATGCTTTTTCTTGCCTAAGAATAATTAAACCGATTTTAGCCTTCTTTGTTATCACATCACTTATCATCTAAAAATGATATATTTTCCTACAATCATCTTTAATAAACCCCCATCATGTGGCAGAACATTTTTGCCTTTTCCTTTGGGTAAACTGATGCTGCTTCTTCCATAAAGACTTACTATGGTGCGGTGAGCCAAAGCAGACTACCTAGGGTTAAGCTTAGGTTTTAAACAATGAAATGAAAGATTCTTTCCAGGGTCTTCTTTAAATGGAAACTAATTTAGGGAGGAAGACTTCCTCGTATTATGCTTAAATTAAAATTAATATGGTAATGCCCCCACCCTAATTAAAACTTCAACCTTTGCCATGGCGACTTTAATTAAAGAACAACAAATGGAAATATGTAATCTCAACTGAATGTGTGACTGTGCCAGTTAATTGACATCAAAGCTGAGGGAAATTCATTTCTATTTCAATTTATTACATTCTTAGGCAATGCACAGTAAAGGTCACTGGATGACTTAGTGAATTTACTTCCAGCACTGATAATAAGTGCACACCATAAAAACCACTATATCCCCAAATCATGATTTCCCCACATGGACTGATTAACTAGGCAAAGCACAGAATTTTAGGGACAATTTTAAAAATCAATCATGGCTTCTCTTGCTCTTTTTCGACTGCAATATATTCTGGAGGAATTTCAGGCATTAAAATATTTGTACTGCTCTGGGGGGTAGTGGATGTTATTGAAAAATCAATTTCATTTTCAATGATATTTAAGTCCTGGGATGGGACTGAACACAAGACTGGGCGGTCAGAGGACCTGAATCTGGCACTTGCTCATGTGGCCCAAAGCCACTTCCTTAAACTCCTGGGTCCCGGCTTCCCATTCAGGCAACAGCATTAAAGCCCACCCATTCAGGAAAACCAGGCCCCACAAAGACGTCCAGGTCCTAATCCCTGCAATGTGGGAACAGGTGACCTCACACGGCAAAGGGGCCTCTGCAGGTAGGAGTAAGCTGAGGCCCCCGAGCCGGGGAGCTGGCCCTGATAATCCGGGGGGCAGGCAGTGGCCCCGCATGGCACCAGAGGAAGCAGGCCTGGAGTTGCGAGGATGCCACGAGAGGAAGGCTGGACCGGCCGTGGCTGGAGCTGAGTGTGAACGGGGCCACGAGCCACAGAACGTGGGCAGCTACGAGAGGCTGGAAAGGCAAGAAAACAGCTTCTCCCCAAGGACCTCCAGGGAGGAAGACACTCTTGTGGCATGACTTTCATCTGGTGACAGTCGTTTAGATCTGACCTTCAAAACTGTAAGATAAAGGTAGTTTTAAGCCAAACTGTTTGTAGTGATTTGTCACAGCAGCCACAGGAAACTAAACTAGACCCTGAAGGGAACTGGAGCAATAGCAGCTTCATGATCAGGGCGGGGATGCAGAGTCATTTTATTTTATAATGTGAACAGGTGAAACAGGGACTGAACTTGGTTGACGTTCTTACCTCCTCCTCCTCTGATGAATCTTATCTCAGTGCCTGGCCTAGAGCTGTGACCAGGAAACGTGTGAAGGGGCAGTAAGCAATGGGGTCACGTGCACGCCCCCAAGGAGGGAGCTCTTGGGGTAATGGAGAGCTCTTAGGTCCTATCTGGCCATGGGACCCAGATCTCTGACTTCTGTCTCAAACCCCAGTTCCCCTCCCCACAAGGTCCTGTAAAAATGCAGAATAAGAGAAAATACAGCAGAGAAAAACAAAGTGCATCTTGTTTTGGCCCTGCTGGTGCCCAGACCCAGTGAGGAACACAGAGTGAAGTGAGTGCAAGTGAGGCCTCCACCGACCTCCCCCAGAGCAGGGCTCTGGGTGCTCCTGGGACAACCACAGCGAGAGGCAGGAAGAGGCAGAGGCCCCAGGGTCTGTGCTGGCATTCCAACCCCAGCCAAAGAAACAAGAGGAAGTAAACAGTGACCCATTCGGGTGGCCAAGGAGGCCTAATCAGAGTCCCAGAGCTGGACCACGGCTTCTCCTCCTCAGCCTCCTCTGCCTCCTCCTCCTCCTCCTCCTCCCCAACAAGCACAACAGAGAACAAAGGACAAAGGTGGGCATGCACTGTGGGAGGGCAAAGCAACGCCCCTGAGCACGGAGCCCAGGTGTGGCTCAGTTCATCGTGACCCTGGGACAATCCTCAGCCCTCCCTTCATTGCTCATCTTAAACAGGACTGAAGACGCCGTCCTCACGGGCCACTGTAAAGATAAATTAACACGCACAATAACCATCAGCGAGTTGACAACGTAACATCTCATCAGTGGAAGCATCTACCAATAATTCATTGAATCTGGGCCCTAATAAAAACAATTTTAAAATAAAAATGTCCCCAAATCAAGTAAATGATTTTTGGGTTACCTGAACATTTCTGTGATGCAAATATCTTCTCTGACTGGCGTAAAAAACTAATACAAATACACATTCAAGGCATTTAGGCACACATGTTTACATTATTCTAATACAGCAGTTCAAAATGATGTATCAAAAATTTTAGTGCACACCATCAATGACTCCTCCTTGGTCCTCACCCTCTCACAACCTCTCTCATCTCAATTACCCCTTAAAAGTGGAGGCCTTGACTAACATTAGTGAATGAACTTGGAGAATTTCAGTTAAGAACAGGGACCATCAGGAGACAGAATTGGGTAGATAATTGGGTAATTGGAGCTGAAGGGATACAGATTGTACACCAGAACAGATAGTAAAAATTCAGAAATGGATAGCTCAATACTACCTAACCGTAATACAATGATGTTAGTACACTGAATGAAGCTGAATGTGAGAATGATAGAGGAAGGAGGGCTGGGGGATTAAATGAAATCAGAAGGAAATACAGACGATAAAGACTGAGATGGGTATAATCTAGGAATGTCTAGAATATACAATGATAGTGACTAAATGTACAAATTAAAAAATGTTTTTGCATGAAGAAGAACAAAGGAATGTCACTATTGCAAAGTATTGAAAATAATAATTCATATTTTAAAACTTTAACTTATGGGTGAAACTAAAGCAAAAAATGTTTATTTGGTACAAAATTTATATTTTGATGAGTGCATTTCCTAATATAACTTATATGGACAGTTTAATTGACACCATAAGTACATGAAACCTTGAGTAGGGCATGAGATTGTGTAGGTTTGTCCAGAGTGATGCCCTGATAAATTCCAGAGTGATCTGAACAGTGAATAAAAAAGTATTTGCAAAGTCCTTTTGGGGGAATGGTTAGAAAGAGGGAAAATTCAACTTCCCCATGTGGAGAATTCATACAAGTAGTGGGGACAACCAAAGCAATAGGCCAAGCCCTCAATCTTGGGGTTTGTTCATATGAAACTTATCTTTGCAAAATATAGGCTAAGCCTACTTAAAATGAGGCTAAGAGTCACCCCCAAGAGAACCTCTTTTGTTGCTCAGATGTGGCCCCTCTCTCTCTCAGCCAATACAAGAAGCAAACTCACCGCCCTCCCTCTCTCTATGTGGGACATGAGTCCCAGGGGTGTGGACCTTCCTGGCAACATAGGTCAGAAATCCTAGAATGAGTTGGGACTCAGCATCAAGGGGTTGAGAAAACCTTCTCAACTGAAAGGGGGAAGAGAGAAATGAGACAAAATAAAGTGTCAATGGCTAAGAGATTTCAAACAGAGTCGAGAGGTTATCCTGGAGGTTATTCTTATATAGATACCACCTTTTTAGTTAAGGTATATTGGAGAGGCTAGAGAGATATGCCTGAAAATGTAGAGCTATGTTTCAGTAGCCATGTTTCTTGAAGATGATTGCATAATGTTACAGCTTTCGCAACGTGACTGTGTAATTATGAAAATCTTGTATCTGATACTCCTTTTATCTACCTTGTCAACAGACGAGTAGACATATGGGATAAAAATAAATAATAGGGGGAACAAATGTTAAAATAAATTTAGTAGACTGAAATGCTAGTGATCAATGAAAGGGAGTGGTAAGGAGTAAAGGAAAAAAATAGGGGAAAGAAAGGCTAAAATATATTGGATAGATGGAAATACTAGCAGTCAATGAGAGAGAGGGGTAAGGGGTATGGTATGTGTGAGTTTTCTTTTTATTCCTTTTTCTGAATCGATGCAAATGTTCTAAGAAATGATCATGGTGATGAATATACAACTATGTGATGATATTGTGAGTTATTGATTACATACTAAGAATGGAATGCTCATATGTTAAGAATGTTCATGTTTGTATGTTGTTATGTTTAAAAAAATAATAACAATAAAATAAATTAAAAACAAACAAGCAAACAAAAAAAACTGGAGGCCTTGGAGGAGAGGCAGCACCGGGGAGCAGCAGCTATTCTCCACCTGTGAGCAGCTTGGGTGTAAATGAAAGGAGCAGTTTCTTCCACTGGGTCAGAACACAGAGGTCTGGAAAGGGCTGCCCAGCCTTTGTCTCCAGATTAGGCAGTAACAGCAACAAATGCTACCACGCAGTCACCTTGTTTGACACCATATCCCTGTGCCCAGCACTCTAGGAGCTCAAGAAACATGTGCTGAAAGAAGGAACACGTGAATAAACATAATTGTAGATTTGAACTATTTATCAACACCTACTATGTGCCAGGCACTGTCTGGGACTCTTAGAAAATAGTAACTAACCTCTGCAATTACCACTGACATAGTTATTAGTCCCTCTTCCTTGCAGAAATGCAAACGGAGATGCAGATACGATGATTAGGTAAGTGGTCCAATGGCAAAAACTCTCAGTGAGACCTGGGTCCATGGCCACATGACTCCCCACCCATGCTTGTCCCCAACCAGCAGTGGCTGGAGGGAGTGTCCTGAAGGCCAGTGGGAAATGACCAGCCTGTGAAGCCCCATCTTTATTCTGGTATGAGCTCCAACAGAAAGATGATCATTTCTGAAGCCTGGCACCAAAGCAATTTATGCCTCTCACAAGCAGTTGTGGGGCTAGCCTCATCAGGCATATTTTAGAAGGGGGATGGGGGCAGACACACTGAAGCACACAAGGATGCCTTCCATAAACAACAGGAAATGGGATTTGTGTGGCAGAGTGCTGTAAATCCCTACTAATGATCACAGACTGGGCAAAGAAGAATAAATAAGAGATTAGCTACCCAATCTTTCAAAATTATCAGATGGGCCAAAAAAGATAAGCTGGGAGTGTAACATTTACATAGGGCTCATTACAGCTCTAATTAACAAAAGGCGCCGGAGTTCTGGGGGAGTCAGCGAGTCCTAAAGGTTGCCAGGTGGCTGTGGGACCAGGACTTACGGACACTGGCTTGTACCAGCTCCTAGACCGCCTGGGCCCATCTCTTCCCGGCTGCATTCAGCAGCATCACATTGGGTAAGAGGTCTGAGGGCAGTAGTGGGGGCAGGTACACCATGGAATTGGAAAACAGCACACGCCAGGGCTTGCCCTCCCTCCCCCAACAGCCAGCCAGCTGCTGAACATTTACCAACACACCCTTTCCAGCAAGCTTCCAGACCACATGAAGATGACCCAAGCACCTGCCCTCAAAAAGCCCCGGAAAACAGAAATGTGTGAACTGGGAAGATCCCAGCCCCTTCTGGGCCACCTCCCGCATATCCTCAACATGCCTGTGCATTGACATGTGCCCCAGGCTCGCCCAGGCAGGGCGGGAGGGGCACAGCCTCGGCCACCGGCAGCGTGGCGCTGTTCAAGCACAGCGGATAGACAAGGAACCCCGCCTGTGGCTTAAGGAGGCTGTAAGACCATGTGCGGGAAAACGGTATTGTATTCATGTTTTTCTGTGACATCATTATTTTAACTAAATACCCCTTTGTCAAAACAAGAAATTATAAAGCCCCATGAAGATGTTTTTGGGGAACGACTAGGGAAATAAAATCCAACAGATTATCCATAAAATCCAATAGGGAGAATTATTTGAAATGAAAAATTACAGTGGTAGCAAACAACCCAGCATCGCCAACACAGTACTTTAACGCAGTGTCAATTCCTCCATTTCCCTCCTTTCCTCTCCCAGACACGAGACGTGCGAGTTGCGGTTCCGAGACGCCTAAATTACATTCACACGGAACCAGCGACCGGGTTTCAGAGACTGTTCTCTCACAAAAGCCCAACAGCACAGAGGCTCTTAAGAACCAAGAAACATTGCAGAGTCTCCCTCCCCAGCATGTTCCCTTGAAGGAAAAAGGCACAAACGTGTGAAAGAAGACCAGAAATACCCCCTGCAAAACTGAAATGTAAAATCGAGTCCTGTCAGGGACCGCCAATTGACTGCAGAAAATCCAGGAGAGTTCAGTGGAAACGAGGGCGAGAAGCAGTTCAGCCTCAGCACATCATCTTCAGGGCAATGAGGGAAGTTTGGGAAGCAACAAGACAACGAGTGTCATCGGTCAGGCCCCGCAGCCTGTCCCCGCAGCCACAGTAATGTTTATTTCCTGCCATCCAATCTAGCAGCAGGAAGGATGTTAAAACAAATCGTTCGCCTGCAGCTCCAGTTGCTTACTGTGACTCTAGGCAAACCCACTCACTCCTCTGTGATTTCTGGGCAGGGTTGTCATCGAAAATAATACAATGGCTAGGGAGGTAGTGGATATTATCAGGAAAAAGAAAAAAAAAAGGAATGAAAATATACTGAGTCCAGGTGCTTTACAAGCATTTCCTCACTGAACGCCCGCTCCAAACTCGACAGGCCCGAGGCAAGTGGTTAACTGACCTGCCAAAGATAACACACTAAGGAAGAAGGAGGCAGGAGCTAGCCCAGCCCTCTCTGCCACACTGTCCTGCTCGCCAGGTCCAAGAAGCTGCCAGCAAAGAAAACACACACCTGTCTGGTACCCCAGAGGGATGACTTTAAAATTACCCTGAGTTTTCTCTGCTGCTCACCTATTTCTGAGCATCAGCACTGTCAATGAAAGGACACAGTCGAGTCATCTGTTTTACATTAAGATGCATTTTATGGCCTTTACAGCAAACACAGCTTCATGCTGAATCAGAACACTGAGCATCCCCAGCTACAGCAGAGTTTAAAATCTCAATCTCCATAAACTGGGGGCAGATTTCTAAAACCGTCTTCTACTTCAAATAGTGGCAGGAATTGGGAAAAAGGAGTAAAGGACATACTGCATGCTGCAATCGGTGACTGCACATGAGCTCAGTCCTCTCAGTCAAGGAGGTGTGACCATTTACTGAGAAAAGAAGCAAAAAAAAAAAGGCTTTTGACAATATTAGAGATTTCCATCTATTCTCATTAGTGGAAATGTTTCAAATTGATCTTACCCTTCAGCATGAGTAAGTATGAGTAGCCAATAAATATTTTTAGATAATCCAAAGGAGCTCACCTATAAATATTGCTAATCATTGCATTATTCATACTTAAGAAGAAAAAATCTGCAAATCCCACCATGCTCAACAACAGGCAAATGGTTAAATAAATCAGGGTGCTTCCATTCAGTGTTATTTACAAATAGCCTTTAAAAATAAAATTAGGAAGACCAAGCACCAAAAAAACATGCAGTGTTAAGTAAAGAAAGTAAACTATGAGCTATCATTTATGCAAATCCATGCATGGACAAAGAATGGAAGGAAATACTGATAAACGAACATTGTTAGGGCACTAACATTTGTGGGTAAGGTTTTGCTTCTCTTGTTTTGGATCTCCATTAAGACTGGTATGCTATCTTCTGGGCAATAAGAAATGGTGATAAATAATAACATGCAAGAAGACGACGAGGGAGACAGCGATCATTATGATCAAGAATTAACAAAACTCTACGTGCTCGATTAGCACGGGGCTGGGAGAGGCCGGTGGCAACCCCGCGGGAAGAAAGGGGCTGGGCACTCACCTTGCTGGATGAGCACATCGGTGGCCAGCTCCCCAGTGCCCGCGTTGGCGTACTCCTCGTTGGGGTGCTTCCTGTTGTAGTGCCGCTTCAGAGAGCCCGAGATGTTGCAGGAGTAGTGGCAGTGGGCACAGCGGAAGGGCTGCAGGGCAGGAGCAGAGTTAGGGAAGGTGAGTCCGGCGCCACCAGCCCCCAGAGCAAAGGAACAGGCCACAACCCCTGCGACGCTCTCCTTCATGAGCTCTCCCAAACGGCTTGGATGCCTGTGGTCCTGGGCTGAGCCCTGGTGGCCTGGGCTGTGCTGCAGGGAAACCAGCAGCCTCAGGAGCCCCAGGCCCTGGTGCCCAGGTGGGGGATCCCACAGCGGGCAGAGGCGCTGCTGGGAAGTGGCTGCTTTCACTGCTTTTCACCCTTGCTCAAGAAGAAAACAAGAACCCAGTGACCTATCACTTCTCCATGAAGTCCTCTCAGAAGGCTGCCCCATCGCAACCCCGCGCCGCCTGCTGCTGGAGCTGATGCCGCTGGGCCCACGTGCACACCTCGCTGCACATGGCACCTGCCATCGCTGTTCACTGGAGCAAAACCCTCGCGGTCAAGTCCATCTCCACCTGCCACCCCCCACCCCAGACAAGATAAGCCACGTGAAGAACAAGGACACGGAACGGGTCATGGAGACTGGGCTGCCATCTCACACACGGCCTCTGGGGAGTCATAAAGAGCAGGAAAGGGGCGCTGCCTGGGCCCCTGGAAGACTTCAATGAGCAGTGCTTGCAGGGAGGGCAGGGATGCTGTATCCGGTCACTGGCCATTCTGCGTCCTTATCCCCAGTCAGGACCACACTAAGGCATCATCCTAGACCATGTGCTGTGCGATTCTGACAGCAGAAGGCCAGCCACAGAAATTTGCTTTGTGTCCAGAGACCTGTCTGGTGACACCAGTAGCCTCGCTGCCTGGGGGGTAGGAGCAGCGTGGGGATGGCACAGGGAATCCCTCCAGCAAGCTGTACCGCGCTGCTGAACTCACCGCCAGGGAACTCAGGAGAGTCACAAAGCTTCTCCAGGCACTGGTTTTCTCACCAGTAAAATGGGGCAATGATACCTACCCTGTAAAGTCGCTGTGGGACTTAAATGATGTACATTAAAACCTGCTATCCAAGGTGCCACTTAAAGAGCTTCTTACTGATTTTATTATCAATTTTGGCACAACTGTTGCTGTGTGTTTGGGACCAGATGTGCTACTGTGTCTAATAAGACCTCAAACACCTTGACTCCTGGACTGTTCGACTCATCAGTCTCTCTCACCAGCAGAAGCGGTAAACCCAAAGCAGCAGCAGCTCTGAGCGTGAGTGCACCAACAGGCAGGGGGACATGTCCTCTCCTCTAATCAGTACCTTCTCTTTCAATGCTCTCTTCCTTTCAGGCATACGAATGTGCTCAAGTCTTCCCAAAGAGAGAGAGATAAAAGGGGATGGGAAGCAGAAGGCAGAGAGAGAGAGAGAGAGAGAAGAAAATGAAAAGAAAACCTGCCCTGTCTCTCGGCTTCATCACCACACACCTTTCTCTTAGGCCCCCTGCCCTGCACCCACCTTCTTGAAAGGTACTTTCTGCCCACTGCCCTCCCCTTCTCACCTCCACTCACCTCTCAGGCCTCTGCAACCTCACAGGCAATCAACTCCTGAAGGGATGGCAGCCCTCCCTCCTCAGACCACATGCTCCTCCTGTCTGCCTCCTTTAGCTGGGACATGGGGCACAGTCTCGCTCCTTGACTCTGCACTGTCACAAGCTCTGGGCTTTCCTTCTTGCTCTCTGAACTTTCTTTCTCTGTTTATTTGCTAGACCTGCATCTCAGGCCTAAGGTTTAAAGGCTGGCTTTCTCCCCGGTTCTCTCCTTGGGCCTGCTTTGTTCTTCTGCACTAGTTCCAATGATCATTTTACACCGACCACTGCAGAATCTACATATACTGTTATGTTCTCTTGCCTGAACCACAGGCTGTGGTTTTCAACTGCTTTCTGTGAAATCAGCTAATCACCCAAAATCTGAAAGCTGAGAGTCAACTTGACTTTTCCTTCTCTCACGAATCTAGTTACTGCGTCTTACCCAGTCTTACTCTGAACCCTCTCCAGAACTCACCCTTTCCTCTTCGTCTGTCACTCCAGCACAGAGAAAGCTTATAAAGCAAATGCTGTTTTCCCCAGGAGGGCCATTCCTGGAGGGAAGGACACAGGAAGTTAGCCTGGTGAGGGCCAGCCTGCGGTGGAATCCCCAGGGACGCTGCCTGCGTTGTGGCCGCATCGGGCCTGCAGGGTGCTACGTGCTACCCTGACTGTTTCGGTCTAGCCTTCGCCTGTGGTGGAATCCCCGAGGATGCTGCCTGTGTTGCAGCCACATTGGGCCTGCAGGGTGCTACATGCTACCCTGACTGTTTCGGTCTGGCCTTCGCCTGTGTGCAGTACTTCTGGTTAGGCCCACAGGGGTCTGCTAAGAGAAGGACCAGAAACCAAAGCAAAAATTAGTCAAACTTTCCCATCTAGTTACACAGCAGAGAACAGAAAGCCTTAAATTCCAATATGTGATTATTTGCAAAATTAAAATGCAAGATAAAACATTTCCAAGTGCTTTCATCTCTAGATAGTCACATATTATAAGATTACTATTTGGAATTAACATTCCAAAATTTACAAAAAAATCAAAAAGAAAAATTGTACAAATACTGTATTTATCAATGCTGGGTGGTCAGTTGGAATCAGAGCAGAAAGAGAAGGGGCAATTAAAATGAGAAATGGTCCTACAAACCTAACTTCAGACTCTAGGGTCAACTTCATCTTTCTTCTGGCAAAGCAGGTAAATTGCCTCATGAAACCTTCGTCCCTTTTCATTCCCCTCATCCACTGTGGTAGCTGCTAATGAGGAGGAAAACTCCCATAACGTGAGCACATAAGCAAAACTACGACGATAAGCCCAAATGAGAAATCAGCCCATGAGCTACTAATTTCTGTTGAAATCTTCAATTAATCAACTTGGAACGAACCCTTGATTTTGACTGATCTCCCCTCCATTAGGAAACTTTCTTGCATCTTGGACAGTCTGCATCTACCTCACCTTTGCTTAGATGCAGGAAGGTCACAGGTCCCCAAGCAACCCTTTCACTGCTGAGCAGCTCGGAGGGTTTAGAAGGAGCAACCCATCTCCTTCATTCCTTGGTCTTTGCTCCTGCTCCCTTGTGCACATATAAGCTTTTACATGAAACCCATCACCACCAAACTTTTACTTGGCGTCCTCTACTTTAACTGTGGTCACTGAGTCACATCTGGGTAACCCCTACAGCAAAACAAATTCTGACCCATTAAATAGTGCCCCATTTCAACAACGCTATTAGGGCTGTCCCAGGGGTAGAGACAGAGGAGGAGAGGGTGGGTGACACCCATCACTAGACCCAAAGTCTGACTGCGTTATCAATATTCCATGTCTTGAGGTGGTTATTTATGAAACAGGTATTTACTGACTTCCTGCTGTGAGTCAGGCCCAATTCTCTAGCCCTGGCAACTCAGTGACAAACCAGAAAGATCTGCGATTATCTCACTATCCACGAGTTTTGGGACTCTGACATCAACTCTTAAAATTAAATGCCTTCTACGGGTTCGGTTCCCACTGCATACCCATGCAAAAAAAAAAAAAAATTTTTTTAATGCCTTCTAGACAGACAATCATAAAACCTGGTTTCTTAGTCAGATACTCACAAATAGCAAATGACACTAGGTTCCAAAATGGAAATTATTTATTGAGAGCTTTCAAGTCAGAATATGTCCAAAAGTTAGGAGGAAGATGTAAAGTATACTATACTATAGTAGGGTAGTACAACTGGGAAAAAGCACAAAAGTTGTCGCTATGTCCAAAAAGAAATGGAGGGGGTGCTAGGCTAGTTCAGCAGGTATAAGGGTAGTTCAGGGGGTGCGAGGGTAGTTCAGTGGTAGAATTCTTGCCTGCCATGAGAGAGACCTGGGTTCAATTCCCAGCCCAGGCGCTTTCCCCCAAAATAAACAAAAAACCAAACAAGCAAAAATTCAATAATTATGCTGCAATAAGAGGATACTCACATGAAAAAAAGAATGAAATGTGACCCCACCATACAGCATACAAAAAAAACAAAAAGAAAGAAAGAAATGGAGAAATTGAAGCAAAAATAAGGCAGGGAGCTTGTTGTCACGCCTGTTATTCAATGTTGCACTGGAGCTATTAATCAAAGTAGTGAGATCTGACATAATAATTACCACTGAACTAACATTTACTGTTAGCTACCATAGAGCAAGAATTCTAAGTGCTTTATCTCACAACAACCCCACGTGGTGGGTTACAAGTATTATCCCTACTTTATAGATGAGGAAACTGAGGCACAGAATGGCTAAGGAACTTGTCCAGTGTTTCACAGGCTCCTACCTGACCACTCAGTCTGCACTGGAATTTGAAGTCCAGGTCCAGTTAACGATACAGAGATGGCTTAGTTTCCCTTTGTCATTATCTCCCCTGAGAGCCTCATTGGGAGAGGTATGGTTTGGTATTCTTGGATTTCCTGGACATAAGGCAGCCAAGATCTAACAACTAACCTCCCATAAAAGGAGAAACAGCACAGTGACCTGGGCAAAAAGTAAGCCATCGTTGGATAATCAAGCAGGAGGCAGGGATTGGTGGGAGAGGAGAAGACGAGGGCACTCAGCAGTCAGATCACCATGGCCACGTAGGCCTATTAGAAAGTGACTTGAGCTCATGGGAGCCACCAGGAGGTGTCAGGAAGAAGACTGACGCAGCCCACTCCACGTTTTAGAACTATCACTCCAGCACTAAAGCAGAGGATGGGTTTGAAGGGAGCAAGACTGGAAACTAGGAACCAATCTCATGGTGTCTCAGTGTTAAAGAGCTACCGAGAGCCTGCAATGAGGTCATGGAACAATGCTAGAAAAAGAAGAGATGGTTTAAGAGACACGGAAGAGGTAAAATTAGCCAGACCTAAGGACTGAGTTCATGTATGAAAACGGAGACTCAAGAATGACCCCAAGTTTTCAGCATCCATGCCAAAGCGGACAGGAAGGCCACCAGCTGAAGAGGAGGTTATTTGGATTAGGCAAGTGAAATGGTGAGTTTATAGAAATTTGGTTATCAGGAAGGGAGTCCAGAAGGTGGTTGGAAACATGAGCCTGAACCTTGGGGGAAAGTTCCACGTGGGAGACAGAGATCTGAGCACAGGCAACTGGCAGATACATGAGTGAACACATCCATTGTAAGAGAGTTTAAAGCAAGAGAAGCGGAATTAGAACAGTACCCTGCAAAAAAGGAGACAGGCAAAAGACGACGAGCTCACTAAGGAGGACAAGAAAAAATCACAGCAAGGTGCAGGGTTTCTGTTTGGGGTGACGGAAAGGTTCTGGTAATGAAAGGTGGTGAGGGTAATACAACACTAACACTGTGAATGAGATTAATTCCAATGACTTGTATGCTTGGGAGTAGTTGAGTTGGGAAAGTTCATGTTCTATATAGTTCTCCACAATTTAAAAAGGAGAGAGAGAGAGAGAATAAAGAGACCATAAAAACTAAATACCATACATGATCCTGGACTGGATCTAATATGGAGGGAAAAATGCCCAAAAGGACATTACTGGATCATGTGAAAAAATTGAATATAGACCGTAAGCATTATATCCGTGTTAAATTTCCTGAACTTGATAACCACACTTAAGGTAGTTACATAAGTGAATGCCCTTACTCTTAGGAAAGTAGATGGAATTATTCAGTGTTCAGGAAGCACAATCTATACAACCTGCTCTCAAACTTTAGAAAATAGGTGAACAGGAAGATAGACAGACAGGTGAATAAATAGATATAAAAATGTTGTTAAAGAAAGAAGGGAGGGAAGGCAAAATGTCAAAAACTGGTGGATCTGAGTGAGGTTATGCTGGAATTCTCTGTATAGGTTTATTTCAAAAAAAAGTTTAGGAAAGAAGAAAAGAGACAGAGAAAGAAAAAGAGCAAACGGGAGATTCAGGGGAGGCTGGAGCCACAGAAATCTAGGGACTAAAGTCCTTGAAGGAGGCAGGACGACGGAGTCACGTGCACGGAGGGTCCAATAAGACAAGGCTGAACACGCCTGCATGGGATCCGGCCACGAGGCGCTTGCTCAGAGGACTTTCTGTGGCGTGCAGGAAAAGACAGCCAGGTCACAGCAGGCCAAGGAGAGCCGAGAAGGGGCAGGACCTGGGTTTTTGGTCATAGTCCTTTTTCAAAGGGCACGTTGAAGAATCTTTCTCAAAAGATGCACTGAAGATCATCAATTTGAGTTGAAAGAAAAAAATGTAATTGAATTTGTTGAGGCTCAAACTCTTTACGTTCTCTGACTTCTATCAAGAAAGCTTGTAAAATCCACTTTTCCACAATTTGAGAATTCACTGTTCTGGTTCTTCAAACAGAAAAACAGAAAAAAAAATAGAAGAAGACAGGATGTCCTGTCTCACAGATGAAATTGGGTTCTGAGAAACTTGATTATAAAACTTCTAAGTACATTAAAGTAAGGCTAATCCAATTTCCCACTGGCATCAGAGAAGGGACTTTGAGTGATGTTTTAAAATGATGAGGTAATGCCAAGGTCATGACACTGGTAACCGATTATAAAGCTCAAGGATGGTTTTTTAGTAGAGAGGCTGCTTTGCTTGATCCCATTCACAGCAAGCAGGAAGTCACTCATCAGGTAAGATTCAGCTGTCTAATTTACACATTTATTGTGGTCATGGAACTGCGTCTAAAGTCTCAGAGATCCAAAGGTGAGGCTGCCCTTTGTGGTGGGCCTGTGCTCGCAGTAAGGGCTGGTGAAGGAGAACACCAAAGAACCTGGCGACATGAGTGGGAAGAAGCTTGGGGCCACCCATCCAGACTCCATACCTTCAGCTGAAAAACCTGGCTGATGTAGAGACAGAGACACAGTAGGAGACGAACCACAGGTCTGATTGGTATCTAAGTGAATTTGGATCCAAAATGCAGAAAAGGCTCATTTAATTATCATAAGCTACATAAAATGGACTAGCTGGTATAAGATAATTTAGACTTGATAGAGGCAGGGTATTGCAATGTGGGCTTCTTTACAGTGTAGAGAGACCTTTGTGATGACATGATACCATATTTCCATCAAGCAGAGGTGCAAAAAGGTGGAGTGAAAAAGCACAAATTTGTTGCGCCTGCCACAAATCAGCTAGCTTACCCTAGCAATGTCATTGTTTTTGACTCTGTATCTGTGAAATGGGTAAACAAATCTTCCCCACCTACCTGATAGCATTTAAATGTGGCTCCAAAAAAGAGAGAATGTGACTGTGCTTTGGAGAAGCATAAAATGCATCAGGTCTCCTCACTGCTGCCCTTAATTAATTAATTATTATATGTGGTCTTTGGAGCCAGGAGAAATCTCCCAGTGGGTACCAACCCATTATCCCACCTCAAAGATGAATGAAGAATGTTTCCTTCCCTTCCAGAGATGCTCCCTCTTTATGTTGCCCAGAGACCCCCCAAGGCCGGTTTCTACCCCACACTGGCAGGGTCCTTTCACCACTTACATGGGCTCAGGCAGGCTCCCCGCAACACTACAGCGGCTGGAATTCATTCCTAAAAAAAAACTAAGATTTTAATAATGTTGCTTTTTAATTTATTGAGCAACACTATCCGCCACCCAAATATTTCATGATTTCTTAACAGCCATCAAGCAGACTTGAGAACTGTGAACAAAGTGAGAAAATCTAATCTAAAATAGTTTTCAAAAGCCCTGACATTTTTATGAACAATATTTAGCTACCAAAGAAGTTATGTTTTACTCTGTAGACATTTAATTAAGCATCTACTAATTTTGATTTTATAGTTTTCTTATAGTGTGGAGTCATTGTTTTTAGGCTCATGAGAAATGTGCCTAAAGGGCCAGACAGAACCAGTGTCCTACCCACTGGTAACAGAGGCGAGAAGGGCCCATCCTTGCAGGGTCCAGCAGGGACTCCAAAGCCCTAGGCTGTGTGTGGGCAAGGAGGGAAGGCTGTGTCAGGACCTTCCTTCTTCCTATGGCCCAAGGACATCTCAGACTTGGAGACTTGGATATAGATAATCATCAGTCTCTATCTACCCAACCAAAAGTAAAGAAGAGAATTAAAAAGAAAGGAGGAACAATATTCTGGAACAGCTAGAAGGAAAAATCTGAGAGGATCATATGGCAGCCCATGATAAACTCTGGAATCTAATGTAACTACTTGTTGAAGAGAGCTTTGAAAACTATTGCTTTTTTCTTTCTTTGCTTTGTATATATGTTATATTATACAATTAAAAAAAGTTCAAAAAAAAAAGAAAAAGAAAGGAGGAGGGACAGAAGGATGGAAGGGAAGGAAGGGAAGAGGGGAATGGGGAGAAAGAGAAAAGAAAGAAAAAGAAAAAAGGGAAGGGAAGAGAGGGGAGGGGAGGGAAGAGAAAAATGTCAATGTTTGCATCTGAGAAATGACAATTGATTACAGGCTCCATCATAGAGACAAAATCCATCGAAAATATATAAAAATTCAAAACATGCAATCATCTTATTTAAAAATTAAATGCCAGGTAGTACAATGGTGGCTCAGTGGCAGAATTCTCGCCTGCCATACCAGAGACACAGGTTTGATTCCCAGAGCTTGCCCATGCGGAAAAAAAAAAAAAAAATTAAATGCCATAGTCTAAATACCCCTAAGGAGTGGGAGAAAAAGATCAAAGGTGATAGTGGAGTTAGACAGAGAAGGTAGGATATAACAAATGAATATGACTGCTGAATCATTAAATTGATATTTCTTTTAGCCTCCACTATCTCAGAGCAGCTAGAAGTAAAAACCTAAAATTGCAGAATTGTAATCCATACCAAACCCTGAAATCTGTTCTACAACTAACTGTTGTGCTGTGCTTTGAAAGTTATTGCTTTTTTGTACACAAGTTATTTTTCACAAAAAAGAAAAAATAGTCAATTGCGATGATAAAAAATATATATATTTATTCCTTCTAGCCTCCCATGTCCTGAGGCAGCCAGAAGGAAAAATCTGAGCTGATGGTAGCCCATGACAAACTCTGGGATCTTCCTATAACTACTTGTTGAAGAGAGCTTTGAAAACTATTGCTTTTTTTTCCTTCTTTGCTTTGTATATATGTTATATTATACAATTAAAAAGTTAAAAAGAAAATAAATGCCAAACCACACTGTCACAGCTTTCTTAGTAAATCCCTTGCCTTTACTCAGAAAGTATTCAGAAGTATTATGTGCCAGACACTGCTTCAAAGACACAGGTAAGAATAAGACAGCACCACACTCAAGGGGGTTTCCACGGAACCTTCTTAGGTTTATCACCTTCCACCTGGTACCCTGGATATGATGCAGGCGTCTTATCTTCTCCCTCTTAGACTATAGGTCCTTGAAGGCTGGGCCAGTTGGTAATTTACCCCCTACCTCAGTAAAGGGCTCAATATGTACCCAAGACAGAAACTTCTATCAATTCTTCCCCAAAAAAGTTCTCCAAACTCACCATCCTTTCCAGCCTCATCCTGGAGATGACCAGGATTCTTGCCAGAGTCACACACAGCAATGATGCCCCTGCCTGTACTCCTGCCCCTAACACTCCCCACTCACTCTACTCTCCATGCCACAGACAGAGTGATCTCGCTAAAGAATAAAGTTTTCTAAAAACACTTCCCATTGGATGGAGTCAAGCTCCTCAGCCTTGCTCACTTCCCTAACCTCAATTCTTACCAGTAAAACTGCACAAGTCACTTGCATCCTGTTTTTAAATCCCCGTTACCTTAATCTAGCCACAGGTGGGGCATGGCAAGGAGCTCTCTCACCGCCTTTATCTGGCTCTCTCCTCCGCATCCAGAAAGTCTCAGTTTAGCAGCATCTTTCTCTGCCAAGCTTTTCCTACGCTCAGGTCTGAGCTGGGCCCTCCACAGCCCCTGTGCTGGAATCTGGTACACGATTCCAACCACTCTGTACTTGGGTGTGTCCACCCCTGGTTCACAAGAGCCTTCAGGGCAAGGAGGGTCCACTGTGGTATCCAACACGGCACCTGCACAGTCCATGAATTTAGGTACTGATTAAAACATAGACTTGTGAAAGATTTCCACCCTCAAGATCTGATCATGTGCAGATGTCAGGTATATACAAGACACCATAATGGATGCTTTACATTCATTACTTTTCAGTCTCACAACAATCCTGCAAGACTGGAAACACTATCCCAGTTCCAGGCAAGGAAACTGAAGTTAAAGAGGTTATGTGAATTGCTCAAAGTCACACAGTTTACAAACGGAAGTGCTGAAATTCGGACACAAGCTGAGTGGTCTTCAAAGCCTTCTGACCAAGTAGAGATGAAGGACTCCAGTTATACGTCCTCAAGGAGTCCCACACATCTCACTCTACAGAGCCAGAACTACACAAAGACAAGGGAATTAATGCACACTGGACTGCTGCACGAGTTGAAGAGATTTTCCACTTGAGAGGAACTATGTAAGGCAGCTGGCATAATGACTGTGAGGGATGCTCTGAGGTAAACAGCAGCTCAAATCCCAGCTCCACCACTCACTAGCTAGGTGCCCACGGGCAGATCTCTTAACCCATATGTCTCAATCTACTCATCTCTAAATGAGACCATAAGTGTTTCACAAATTTTAGTTATTGTCGTTTCAGAGTCAAAATTTTATAGTACCAATTGGAGAAAAAATTAGAATATGAACTGTAAAACAAGAAACAGCAGCAACAACAAAACAATATACCCCACAGGAATTGCAAGGAACAATAACAAAGTTTTAGTAAAATCCAGAAGAAAAAGAAATGCTGAGGACACAGCGGCTTTTTTTCTATTTAGGCAAGGTGCAGGGGCAAGCACATTAAAATCATATTACTTTCCTTAACTGTAATCACACAACCCGAGACACTAAGTCTTAAATTGGACAAAAAGGAGGCTCAGTGAACTTAACAATGGCGCCGTAAAATGCAACAAGGGACAGACTGCAGGAGAAGGAAAACGAAGCAGCTTTGGGAAACTTTCAGAAAGAGAGGAAGGTAAGATGGCAGGACAGCTCCTGGTGAACAACCTCAAAACCCTCATGGAGGCTCCAAGAGACTCGGCGGAGCTAAACCAGCCTTTGGGACAAAGCATCGACCAAGGTGTCTGAGCTCCAGACACAAGCAAGAGATGCTGCTGGGAGAGAAAAAAACTCCATCGGTGTCTGGCCTCAACACCTCCTGAGGACATGGGGTCTCCAAACCCCACCACCCACTGGCTAGCTCTTGAACTTCCCAGAGACTCAGCTTTCTCATCTGAAATGGGATGATGGAAACACTGCCAGCAGCGTAGCATTACTGTGAGGAGTGAGGGAGACTATACACAGTAAGAGTATTACTAAGAGTACAACAGATACTCACTGTGCTTTGGCAGTGATGATTATGATGGTTATAGAATTATGCTGTAATGCTACAGAATTAGATGGCCACAAAACACAGACAAAAGAAATTAAAGAAGACCTAAATAAACAGAAGAACATTCCCGTGCTCCCAGGATGGGAAGACTAAATATTGTTAAATTGTCAATTCTACCTAAAAGCTATTTATAGATTGGAAATCAATAATAGGCAGAGTGCCAGAAAATTCACAAATATGTGGAGGCTCAACAACACACTCTTAAACAACGAGTGGGTCAAGGAAGAAATTACAAGAGAAATTAGCAAATATCTCGAGGCGAATGAAAATGAAAACACAACATATCAAATCCTATGGGACGCAGCAAAGGCAGTGCTAAGAGGGAAATTTATTGCCCTAAATGCCTGTATCAGAAAAGAAGAAACAGCAAAAATTCAGGAATTTACTGTCCACTTGGAAGAACTGGAGAAAGAACAGCAAACAAACCCCAAAGCAAGCAAAAGGAAAGAAATAACAAAGATTAGAGCAGAAATTAATGAAATTGAGAACATGAAAACAATAGAGAAAATCAATACGACCAGAAGTTGGTTCTATGAGAAAATCAACAAGATTGATGGGCCCTTAGCAAGATTGACAAAAAGAAGAAGAGAGAGGACACAAATAAATAAGATCAGAAATGGAAGAGGAGACATAACTACTGACCTCACAGAAATAAAGGAGGTAATAACAGATACTATGAACAACTTTACGCTAATAAATACAACAATGTAGATGAAATGGACAAGTTCCTAGAAAGGCATGAACAACCAACTTTGACTCAAGAAGAAATAGATGACCTCAACAAACCAATCACAAGTAAAGAGATTGAATTAGTCATTCAAAAGCTTCCCAAAAAGAAAAGTCCAGGACCAGACGGCTTCATATGTGAATTCTACCAAACATTCCAGGAAGAATTAGTACCAACTCTGCTCAAACTCTTCAAAAAAATCAAAGTGGAGGGAAAGCTACCTAATTCATTCTATGAAGCCAACATCACCCTCATACCAAAACCAGGCAAAGATATTACAAAAAAAAGAAAACTACAGACCAATCTCTCTAATGAATATAGATGTAAAAATCCTCAACAAAACTCTAGCAAATCGAATCCAGCAACACATTAAAAGAATTATACATCATGACCAAGTAGGATTCATCCCAGGTATGCAAGGATGGTTCAACATAAGAAAATCAATTAATGTAATACACCATATCAACAATTCAAAGCAGAAAAATCACATGATCATCTCAATTGATGCAGAGAAGGCATCTGACAAGATTCAACATCCTTTCCTGCTGAAAACACTTCAAAGGATAGGAATACAAGGGACCTTCCTTAAAATGATAGAGGGAATATATGAAAAACCCACAGCTAATATCATCCTCAATGGGGAAAAACTGAAAACTTTCCCCCTAAGATCAGGAACAGGACATGGATGTCCACTATCACCACTATTATTCAACATTGTGTTGGAGGTTCTAGCCAGAGCAATTAGACAAGAAAAAGAAATACAAGGCATCAAAATTGGAAAGGAAGAAGTAAAACTATCACTGTTCGCAGACGATATGATACTATACATCGAAAACCCGGAAAAATCCACAACAAAATTACTAGAGCTAATAAATGAGTAGAGCAAAGTAGCAGGTTACAAGATCAACATTCAAAAATCTGTAGTGTTTCTACACACTAGCAATGAACAAGCTGAGGGGGAAATCAAGAAACGAATTCCATTTACAATTGCAACTAAAAGAATAAAATACTTAGGAATAAATTTAACTAAAGAGACAAAAGACCTATACAAAGAAAACTACAAAAAAACTGTTAAAAGAAATCACAGAAGACCTAAATAGATGGAAGGACATACCGTGTTCATGGATTGGAAGACTAAATATAGTTAAGATGTCAATTCTACCTAAATTGATTTACAGATTCAATGCAATACCAATCAAAATCCCAACAACTTACTTTTCAGAAATAGAAAAACGAATAAGCAAATTTATCTGGAAGGGCAGGGTGCCCCGAATTGCTAAAAGTATCTTGAGGAAAAAACACGAAGCTGGAGGTCTCACGCTGCCGGACTTTAAGGCATATTATGAAGCCACAGTGGTCAAAACAGCATGGTATTGGCATAAAGATAGATATATCGACCAATGGAATCGAGTAGAGTGCTCAGATATAGACCCTCTCATCTATGGACATCTGATCTTTGATAAGGCATTCAAGCCAACTCACCTGGGACAGAACAGTCTCTTCAATAAATGGTGCCTAGAGAACTGGATATCCATATGCAAAAGAATGAAAGAAGACCCATATCTCACACCCTATACAAAAGTTAACTCAAAATGGATCAAAGATCTAAACATTAGGTCTAAGACCATAAAACAGTTAGAGGAAAATGTAGGGAGATATCTTATGAAACTTACAATTGGAGGTGGTTTTATGGACCTTAAACCAAAAGCAAGAGCACTGAAGAAAGAAATAAATAAATGGGAGCTCCTCAAAATTAAACACTTTTGTGCATCAAAGAACTTCATCAAGAAAGTAGAAAGACAGCCTACACAATGGGAGACAATATTTGGAAATGACATATCAGATAAAGGTCTAGTATCCAGAATTTATAAAGAGATTTTTCAACTCAACAACAAAAAGACAGCCAATCCATTTACAAAATGGGAAAAAGACTTGAACAGACACCTCTCAGAAGAGGAAATACAAATGGCCAAAAGGCACATGAAGAGATGCTCAATTCCCTGGCCATTAGAGAAATGCAAATCAAAACCACAATGAGATATCATCTCACACCCACCAGAATGGCCATTATCAACAAAACAGAAAATGACAAGTGCTGGAGAGGATGTGGAGAAAGAGGCACACTTATCCAATGTTGGTGGGAATGTCAAATGGTGCAACCACTGTGGAAGGCAGTTTGGCGGTTCCTCAAAAAGCTGAATATATAATTGCCATACGACCCAGCAATACCCTTGCTAGGTATCTACTCAGAGGACTTAAGGGCAAAGACACAAACGGACATTTGCACACCAATGTTTATAGCAGCATTATTTACAATTGCAAAGAGATGGAAACAGCCAAAATGTCCATCAACAGACGAGTGGCTAAACAAACTGTGGTATATACATACGATGGAATATTATGCAGCTTTAAGACAGAATAAACTTATGAACCATGTAATAACATGGATGGACCTAGAGAACATTATGCTGAGTGAGACTAGCCAAAAACTAAAGGACAAATACTGTATTGTCCCACTGATGTGAACCGACATTAGAGAATAAACTTGGAATATGTCATTGGTAACAGAGACCATCAGGAGGTAGAAATAGGGTAAGATAATGGGTAATTGGAGCTGAAGGGATACAGACTGTGCAACAGGACTGAATACAAAAACTCAAAAATGGACAGCACAATACTACCTAATTGTAATGTAATTATGTTAAAAACTGAATGAAGCTGCATCTGAGCTATAGTTTTTTTGTTTGTTTGTTTGTTTTGGTTTTTTGGGTTTGTTATATATTTTTTGTATTTTTTATTTTTATTTTTTTCTCTATATTATCATTTTATTTCTTTTTCTGTTGTCTTGCTATTTCTTTTTCTAAATCAATGAAAATGTACTAAAAAATGATGATCATACATCTGTGATGATATTAAGAATCACTGATTGCATATGTAGAATGGAATGAGTTCTAAATGTTGTGTTAGTTAATTTTTTTTAATAAAAAAAAAAAAGCTACTTATAGATTCAACACAATCCCAATCAAAACTCCAAAAACGGTCTTGGCTGGAGAAATGAAAAAGCCAAACATCAAATTCACATGGAAAGGTAGAGGCTCTGACTCACCAAAATCATCTTGAAAAAGAACAAAGTTGCAGGACTTGCACTAAGCAATTTTAAAACTTGTTACAAAGACAGTTATCAAAATAGCATGGTACTGGCACAAGAACTTAGAAACCAAAGGAACTGAACTGAGAGTTCAGAGACAAACTCTAACATCTATGGTCAACCGATTTTGAGATTTTGACCAGGGTGCCAAGTTCAGTCAATGGAGAAAGAATAATCTCTTTAATAAATGGGGTCTGGAAAACTGGATCTCCAAATCCAAGAGAATGCAGGTAGGCCTCTACCTCATACCTTATATAAAAAGTAACTCAGGACAGATCAAAGATCTGAATAGAAGAACTAAAACGTATAAAACTCCTAGAAGAAAACATAGGGAAACATCTTCAGAAGCATGTACTAGGTAATGGTTCTCTTAAACTTTACACCAAAAGCACAAGCAACAAAAGAAAAAAAATAAAAAAAGGAAGGAATTTCATCAAAATTAAAAGTTTTTGTATATTAACGGATATTATCAAGAGAGTAAAAACAACCTGCAGAGTGGTAGAAAATATTTGGTAACCATGTATATGAAAAGGGTTTAGTCTACAGAATATATAAAGAACTCCTACCATCAACCACAAAAAGACAAACAACCCAATTAAACAATGGGCAAAGGACTTGAATAACATTTCTCCAAAGAAAACACACAAATGGCCAAAGAGCACAAGAAAAAATGCTCAGTATCATTTAGCCATTAGGGAACTGCAAATCAAAACAACAAAGAGATACCATTTCACACCCTCTTAAATGGTTGCTATTTTCTCAAAACTAGAAACTAAGTTTAGTGACGATGTGTAGAAACAGGAACCTCACGCACTGCTGATAGGAATTGCAATAGGGTAACCGCTGTGGAAAACAATTGGTGGTTCCTCAGAAAACTGGGTACAGAATTACCACATGACCCGGCAAATCCACTTCTAGTAATATACCCAAAAGAACTGAAAGTAGGGACTCAAACCTATTTGCTCAATGATGGTCAGGGCGGCATTGTTCACAATCGCTAAAAGGTAGAAACAACTCAAGTGTCCAACACAAGAATGGATAAATAAAATATGGTATAAACATACAATGGAATATTTATTCGGCAGTAAAAAGGAATGAAGTTATGACACTTGCAACAATACCGATGAATCCTGAAGATATTGTATTGAGTGAAATAAGCGAGACACAAAGGATATCACTTATATGAAATAATTAGAATACGCAAATTCGCAGAGTCAAGCGCTAGAATATAGGTTACTAGGGGCAGGGGTGGGGACAGGGAATGGGGAATAGTTAATGTTTGATTAGCACAGAGCTTCTGTGTGAGGCGATGGAAAAGCCTTGGAAATGCAGGGTGACGGTGGCACCACACTGTGAAGGCAGCTAACATCACCAAACTACATCCTTGAAAGCGATTAAAAATGGGACATTTTAAACTGTAAGTATGTCACCAGTATAATATATATATATATAACTATACAAAACAAACTACAAACCCTAATGTAAACTCTGGATCATAGTAAAAAATAGAACTATAATAACATTGCTTCACCAACTATAACAAAGTTACAGTATTAAGGCAAAGCGCTAACAGGGAAAACTGTGGCTGGGATATATGGGAACTCTGCAATTCCTTAATGTTTTTTTGGTAAGCCTACAACTGCTCTAACAAAAACAAAATAAATTAGGAAAGAAGAAGCTACCACAAGAAAGTCGGGCAGGCGCGTGACACCGTGGGGGTCCCCGCTGCCTGGGAGACACCCGGCTCCTTGAGGGGGGATCACGGTGGGCCGCCTTGCCAGGGAGTTCTCCCCTCCCTCCCCCAACACTGCTCACAACTCGTTCCCTGTTTTACTTCTTTCTGCCATATTAACTAACTTCTACCATAATGTGTGGTTTGGCTCTGTGCCCCATCATTCACCAGCTCCTCCTGGGAGCAGGGGCGCGGGGGCAGGGCTGCGGGGGCAGGGCTGCGTGGGGCTGCCCGCCTGTGAGGGGAGCACCGCGCACTGCACGCGGGAACGATGTCTGCAGACAGCAGTGCTCAGTCCTGACCACGCGGACTGGGCCTGCATGCTCCTTTCCCAGCACCTCTGGACTGGGAGGAGAAGATAAGAACAACAACTTTATATTCTCTGGAGATGCGGAGAAAAAGAGAGATGCAGAGAAGCCACTGCACGGCCCCAGCCGCGGGCTGAGCTGTTACCTGCGAGAGGCTGGTCTGGCCCTGTGTGTCCTCTCCAGGCGTGTCTGCATTGCAGACACTCGCGAACGGGACTCCGGTGGAGAAGAGCCACAGTCGCAGAGCTCGGAACAGCAGCAAACAGAAACCAACCAATCATCCGCCTGCAGTCAAATGGACTAACGCATCCTGCAAGGTTCACACATGTAAATGAACTACAGCTCCGGGCAAAAACCTCATTCAGTCTTACCAACATGATGTTAACTAAAGAAGCAAAGTTTAAAACAAATAGCATCCAAACAAAACAAGATAAAATAAAATCCGGTATAGTTAGAGTAACAGAAAATTCGAAATCATACAATGTTAAATTACTTTGTCTGGGGACATATGCATGGACTGTAGAACTATTAAAGGGGGGGGGTGGAGGATTTCCACATATGTTATTTTTCACGATAAAAAAAAGTATTCCCAGGAAAGTCAGGGAAGTGGTCACGTCTGAATGAAGAATGGGTGGTCTGGAAGCCCTGGGAGGGGTCTGATGTCCGGCTGTGGACACTTCTGGGCAGAGGTCACAGGGATGTTTACTATATAATTATTTCTTATGCTACATTCATGTTATAAACAGTTTTCTGCATTCCATTCTATTATTTCACATAATAAAGAAACAAAAAGGAAAAGGAAATAGACAGGGCTATTATGATTATAGAAAATTTCCTAATTGCCTGGAATGATAATTCACAGAGAGCATCCAACCAATAGGAGCCTAATATTAATGTCACTAATAACAACAACACTTATATCCAGGCACGCAAAGTGACTTTTAGACATATTTTCTTTCATCTGTGTGGCAGAAATTACACTGATACTGGAACAGCGCTCTAACAGAGCCACCCTAATCCAACACGTCCAGAAAGGATGCCGCAGCACAAGTTTCTCTCTAAAGACCTGGTGACAGGCTTGGAGAAAATATTAACCATAACTCTGGAACTGCCACACTTAAATCAAGCTGCACTGGTAGCGAGACAGTCTTGGATTATGCAAGTGCTTCCCGGGGGTTTTGGCTGTAGGACACCTATAAGATTTACGTACGCGCTGCTGAAGCTAAGAAAACTTTCAGGAAGACACGGATTTTTTTCATTAATATCTGAGATAGCCATAAATTCCCTAAAACGCAAGCAGGCCCCAAGCCATCCTGAGAACAATGTAACTGGGAGGTGGGGAGGAGGAGGTCCTGAATTCTTGAGAACTTTTAATTCAGGGTTCTTCTCCCTCATAAACTTAACTCAGTTACAGCTTCTTCACAGACTAAACTCAATTTCACCTGATATGAGCCTGGACAGGAAAAGGTAAAGAGACAAATTCTTCAAATTGAGGTCTTACCAGGAAAAAAGAAGAAATAGACACTTCTGATAATTTTTCCCCATTTTGCAGGAAAGAGCTATGAGGCCACAGGACAGTTCTCTTATACCTCTGAGAAGCAGGGGTTTCTGGAATCAGACAGGTCTGGTTTTAAATCAGGGTTCTACTGTTTGATGGCTTTGCAACTCTGGGCAAGTTTCCACATTTTATTGCAAGGATTAGTGATGATATAAATAAAGTAGCTGGCACGGGGAACGCTCATTCTATGATTAGAATCAGCTGTTTAGACACAGAAACTTGATGTGGGATGCACCAGTTAAAGGAAAAGAACGGTATTCTTCATTGCCTGAAAACATGCTTTTGGAATCTGAAAATTTCCACATGTACATCTACACACAGCAATGGAGAAAGTGTGCTGGTAACAGTGGTAATTATCGCTAAGTCTGTACTACGAGCTTCACGTACACCCTGCGTGGGAATACGCTCATTTTATAGAAGAGAATGCTGAGGCCTGGGAGGTGGGTGGCTTGCTGAAGGACACACAGTCCCCCACGAGCCCAGCTCAGATCTGAGCTAAGTAGGGTCTGTCCAACCCAGAGACCCTGAACCCGCGTCCGCTGCAAACAGGAACTGTTTCAGCCACAGTTACTCTCACTGATGGATTAGAAAGGCTGATTCTCCATCTTGCCCTACTCTATTTTCAGACTTGTGAAGGATTTTGTGTTTCAAATCACAAAACCAACAAGATGGTACTGCTTTCTGACTAGTGTTTGCACAGCAAGTCCCAGGAGCACAAACTCCTCACCATTCGCTCCCCACTGCTCCCTATTCCTGCCTCTGGGTCTTGCCATGAGCAGTCCCACCCCTCCACCAGTGGGACAGGCATGGGGTCACCTACTCCACAGCCAACCCCTGGCTACCCTGTGGCCAGCCACCTGCTACCCAATGGTCACCAAGCACACAGGTGTGCAGAATGAAGGTCGATCATTTCTGTATTTTCACAGATTTCCAGAGAACACACTAGAACCAGTGACACACTCTCCTTTACAGGAAGCTCCACAGAGATTTCTTGAACATACAATCATGAAAGCAAGGCTCACTGGGCCCCAACATAGGAAAACAATACACTTACAGATAATAAAAGCCTGCTCTTTGCTAAGAAAACGTCCCTGGCAGGCGGGCTGGGCCCTTCTGGTGACTCCCTTTGCCCAGGCCGAGACCCGCCTCCAGGAGTCAGTAACACTGAGTGAACGCGAAGGACCATGTGGGCTGTGGGACCAGGGCTCGGCCACCCCAGGGAACCTGTATCTGGCTTCCAAAACAGTGAGGCTTTATCTCATTTCAACTGACAGAAGGGAAGCTCTGAGAGGCCAAACAACTTCCCCCAGCCACACAAGGAGCTGGCAGCAGAAGGAAGAGGCTGCCAGGCCTGGGCAATGGAAGAGCCGTCAAGCTCCAAGCCTCAAAAGAGCCCAGGGACCAGCCCACCTGCAAGTCTTCCACACTGAATGATTAATCTACTCTGACACTCACAGAACCCATTCATTTGCTCACAAACAAAGGTTTGCTGAGTACTGCGCCATGCTGGGAACAGAACAAAAGCTAAATCAAAGTGCCTTACAGAGCTTATACTCTAGAATGATAAAAACACTAAACAGACAATGCGTCATGCTAGACACCATGGAAATAAACTGTGAAGGGAAGCGAGTAAGGAGCGTCGCAGCCTCTCTGGCCAGGGAACATGCATGCCAAGGCACCCGAGAAGAAGGAGAAGCAGGTCCTGCAGGGCCAGGCAAGGACACAGTGTGGCCTGCTGGGCCTCAGACAGGGGGTACAAAGAGCAGGCATGGGGGCCTGGCGGGTGGGCACTTGTAGTCTGCTGGGGCTGGGATTTAGCTGAGTGTGATCAAAAGACACTGGAGTTATACATGGGCTGGGGGGGGGGGGTGGCGATCTTTACACCATTTTCTCTACTTTTGCTTTCTCTGATAACTACTATTTCTCAAAGTCTGCTCACAAAACCCAAGTGCTGGGAAGTCCTTGGGGAAACTTTTTTAAAAAAAGAATTCAAACGGGGACTTCCAGGAAGATGGTCAACTAAAGTAGCCCTGCTCCAGAGAAAACATAGAGAAGGGATAGGCAGGCAACTGAGGTGGCAATTCAGGAGTGCGGCTGACCCGGGAGAGCGTTCAGCATGTGGCAGCCCTAGTTGCAAAGGCCTACAAACTGAGAGGCAAAATGCTGGAGCCGGGTACAGAGGGGCAGAGCCACAGAGCCTGCAGGAGTGCACGCACAGGAGACCAGGACTAGAAAGTAAGCCAGGCCGTGTTCCTCGGGCACTACCCTCACCAGTGCAGTCCCATGACTTGGGACTCATCCCACATCCCTGAACCCCATCACTCGCTCCCACTGCCCGTGCTCCAGGTAACCCCATCCCATCAGCCTCCAGTGCACAGACCTACCCCACACCCCACCCCAAGTACAGCCCAAAACACCCTCCCTGCACCCCTCTAAAGCACTACCTCCCGCTCCCTGTTCCGTGCAGGCTATGCCAGTGCATAAAGGCTGTGGCACTAACCTCCATACCTAGGATACCCCCGTTCCCATCCATAATGTCGCACAGCCTCACCCTGCCCTCTCTAAGCTCAGTGCATCGTTTATGGCACTCCCAGCCCACGCATGCTCACGGGTCCCCAATCACGTCATGCAGCTCTGGGAACCATACTTTTACAGCAGTCCTAGAATGGCGCATACACACAGCCCTCAGCCTCACTTCCCAGCTCTGGGAAAATGCTGACCTGCACAGCTGAGTCACATCTGCCCCCAATCCACAAAGGCGTTAACACTGACCTGCTACCACAGCTCTATGCATGCACACAAAGGGTCCTATGCCTTAGACCAGTGCACACCAGGGTTACACCCCCCAGACCGGTTCACCTGTGCAGCTACATCCTCCCTGGCCTCTGGGTGCCCACACTCAAAAGCATCACGTGACATCCCCAACCTGCGCTCATATGTGCCCTGAAACAAATCCCCATACTGAGTGCTCCAATCCATGCCTGGTTCCCTATTGTACAACCATCCCGCAAACTACTGAAAGAAATCAACTCCCAAAGTAAATCAATCAAGATATCTACATGCAATGAAGACAGAAGATCACTAAGCATATCACAATGCAGACAGATAAAGCCTTGCCTAATGACCAAATTAAAACACCAGAGGAGACACAGACATTGGAACAACTAATCAAAGATGTTCATACAACTCTACTTAATAAATAAGTGGGACAGCAAGTGACATAAAGGAGATCAAGAACACTGTAGAAGAAGACAAGGAGGAATCTGAAAGAATAAATGGAAAAATAGCAGAAATCTCAGAGATTAAAGACTGTAGACCAAATAAAAAACATATTAGAGGCACACAACACCAGATTTGAGGAGACAGAAGAACAAATAAGTTATATAGGGGACAGGATAATTGACTTTGAAGGCTCAAAATAGCTAATGACAAAAAAAGATGGAAAAAATTGAATGGGAATTCAGGGATATGAAAAAACAATGTGCACAAATATAAGAACCATTGGTATCCCAGAGGAGAAGACAGGAGTGAAGGGCTAGGAAGAGTAGGATATAATGGAGTAAAACTTCCCAACCCTCATAAAGGACAAAAATATACAAGTCAAAGAAGCCCAAAGAAGTCCAAACAGAATAAATCCAAATAGGTCTTCCCCAAGACACATACTAATCAGACTGTCAAAAGTTGAAGAGAAGGAGAAAATCCTGAAAGTAGCAAGAAAAAAACAATCTACTGCATACAAGGGAAATCAAGTAAGACTGACTTCAGACTACTCAACTAACACCCTGGAGGCAAGAAGGCAGTGGTACAATATATTCAAGACGCTGAAAGATAAAGAATTCTGTACTCAGCCAAACTGGCCTTCTAAATTGAGAGAGAGGTTAAAGTTTTCACAGACAAAGAAGCTCTGAAAGAATTTGTCAACAAGAGACTGGCCCTACAAGAAATAGTAAAAGGAGTTCTGCTGGCTGGAAAAAAAAAACAAAAACAGGAGAGGGATCTCTGGAGGAGAACACAGAATTGAAGAGTACTACTAAGGGTAATTTAAATAATACAAAGAGAAAGAGGGAAAAGAATATATAGATCTGACAAATAAAATAAGAATGATAAGATGGTGGAATCAAGAAACACCTTTTCAGTAATAATTTTGAATGTTAACTTTGAATGACTAAACTTACCAATTTAAAGATACAGATTGGCAGAATGGATTAAGAAACACAATCCACCTATACACTGCTTACAGGGGACTCATCTTAGACACAAGGATACAAACATATTGAAAGTGAAAGGATGGAAAAAGGCTTTCCACTCAAGTTGTAACCAAAAGAAAGCAGGAGTAGCTATACTAATATCAGACAAAATAGACTTTAAATGTAAAGACATCATAAGTAAGAAAGGATACTATATACTAATTAAAGGGTCAATTCATAAAGAAGACATAACAATCATAAATGTTTATGCTTCCAATCAAGGAGCTCCAAAGCACATGAGACAGACATTGACAAAATTGAAGTGAGCGATAGATGTTTCAACAATAATAGCAGGAGACTTCAATACACCACTCTCCTCTATAGATAGAACACCCAGACAGAAGATCAACAAGGAAATAGAGAAGTTAAATAACTTGATAAATGAATTAGACGTAAGAGATATATATATGTCTAATTGGGCTTTGCACCCCAAAGCACAAGGATATATATTCTGCCCTAGGGCTCATGAAACATTCTCCAGGATAGATCATATTCTGGGGCACAAAACAGGTCTTTACAAATTTAAAAGCACTGAAATTATTCAAAGCACTTTCTCTGATCACAGTGGGATGAAGCTGGATCTCAAAAATCACCAAAGAATGAGAATATTCACACATATATGGAGGTTAAATAACACACTCTTAAACAACCAGTGGGTCAAAGAAGAAATTGCTAGAGAAATCAGTAGCTACCTGGAGATGAATGAAAATAAGACTACAACTTATCAGAACTTATGTGATGTGGCAAAGGCTGTGCTGAGAGTGAAATTTATTGCCTTAATGCCTATATTAAAAAACAAGAAAGAACAAAAATTGAGGACTTAACAGTAAACTGGGAGGAACTTGAGAAAGAACAGCAAACCAACCCCAAAGCCAACAGAAGAAGAGAAATAACAAAGATTAAAGCAGAGATAAATGAATGGGAGAACAAAAGAACAACAGAGAGAATCAATAAAACGAAAAGTTGGTTCTTTGAGAAAATCAATAAAATTGATGGGCCACTGGCAAGACCAACAAAGAAAAAAATAGAGAGGATGCAAATAAACAAAATCAGAAATGAGAATGGTGCATTACCACAGACCATGAAGAAATAAAAGAAATCATAAGAGGATACTATGAACAACTATATGCCAAGAAACTAGACAATTTAGATGGAATGGACAAATTTCTGGAGACACAAACAAGTAACACTGACTCAGGAAGAAAAAGAAGATCTCAACAAAACAATCGCAAGTAAAAGGATTCAATCAGTCATCAAAAATCCTCCTACAAAGAAAAGCCCAGGGCCAGATGGCTTCACAAGGGAATTTAATCAAACATTACAGAAAGAACTAACGCAAAATTCTGCTCAAACTTTTCCAAAAAACTGAGGAACAAGGAGATTTACCTACCTCATTTTATGATGTTAATATCATTTTAATACCAAAACCAGGTAAAGATGCTATAAGAAAGGAAAACTACAGGCCAATCTCCTGAATAAACGTAGATGCAAAAATTCTCAATATAATATTAGCAAATCAAATCCAACAGCACATTAAGAGAATTATACACCATTACCAAGTAGGATTTATACCAGGAATGCAAGGATGGTTCAACACAAGAAAATCAATTAATGTAATACAACACATTAACAAATCAAAAGGGAAAAATCACATGATCATCTCAATTGATGTAAAAGCATTTGACAAAATTCAGCATCTGTTTCTGATAAAAAACACTTCAGAAGATAGGAATCAAAGGTAACTACCTCAATATGATAAAGGGAATATATGAAAAACCGATAGCATCATACTCAATGGAGAGAGACAGAAAGCCTTCCCCCTAAAATCAGGAACAAGACAATAATGCCCACTGTCACCACTATTATTCAACATTGTGCTAGAAGTTCTAGCTGGAGCAGTCAGGCAGGACAAAGAAATAAAAGGCATCCAAATTGTAGAAGAAGAAGTAAAACTCTCATTATTTGCAGATGATATGATAGTTTACTTGGAAGATCCTGAGAAATCTACAGCAAAGTTACTTGAGCTAATAAACAAATACAGCAAGGTGGTGGGATATAAAATTAATGTGCAAAAATCAGTAACATTTCTATACACAGCAATGACCTAGCTGAGGAGTCAGTTAAGGAAAAAATTCCATTCAAAATAGCAACTAAAAGAATCAAATACTTAGGAATGAACTTAGCTAGGGACATAAAGGACCTGTACACAGAAAACTACATAACACTGCTAAAAGAAATCAAAGGAGACATAAACAGGTGGAAAGACATTTCCTGCTCATGGATAGGAAGGCAAAATACAGTTAAGATGTCAGTTCTCCCCAAATTGATCTACAGATTCAATGCAGTACCAATCAAAATTCTAACAACAGTCTTTGAAGATTTGGAAAAGTTAACTACCAAAATCATCTGGAAGGGAAAGAGACCCCAAATAGCTAAAAGCATCCTAAAAAAGAAGAACAAAGTGGGAAGATTAACACTCCCTCATTTTAAAACCTATTATAAAGCCACAGTGGTCAAAATAGCCTGGTACTGGCACAAAGACAGAAGCAATGGAATCAAATCAAAAGTGCAGAAATAGACTACCAAACATATGGTCAACTGATTTTTGACGAGGCCCCCAAATACTCTGAACTAGGACAAAATAGTCTCTTCAATAATTGGGCACGGAAGACTGGATATCAATAGCCAAGAGAATGAAAGAGGACCTCTATCTTACACCCTATACAAAAATTAACTCAAAGTGGATCAAACACCTAAATATAAGGCCTAGCACTATACAGCTTCTAGAAGAAAATGTAGGGAAACATCTTCAAGACCTAGTAATAGGAGATAGCTTCCTAAACTTTACACCCAAAGCACAAGCAACAAAAGAAAAAAATAGATAAAAGGGAACTCCTCAAAATCAAATGCTTCTGCACTTCAAAAGACTTTATCAAAAAGGTGAAAAGGCAGCCAACTAATCGGGAGAAAATATTTGGAAATCACATATCAGACAAAGGTTTCATTTCCTGTATACACAAAGAAATCATACAACTCAACAACAAAAGAACAAACAATCCAATTATAAAATGGGCTAAAGATATGAATAGGCATTTTTCTGAAGAGAAAATACAGAAGGCTCAACAGCACATAAAGAGATGCTCATTTTCACTGGCTCTAAGGGAAATGCAGATCAAGACTACAATGAGATACCACATCAAACCTATAAGAATGGCTGCAATTAAACAAACAGGAAACTGTAAATGTTGGAGAGGATGTGGAGAAACTGGGACACTTATGCAGTGCTCCTGGGAAGGAATAACGGTGCAGCCACTATGGAAGACTGTTTGGCAGTTCCTTAGGAAACTAAATATCGAGTTGCCCTATGACCTAGCAATAACACTACTTGGTATATACCCAGAAGAGCTGAAAGCAATGATACAAACAGATATTTGCACACAGATGTTCACAGCAGCATTATTCACAATCACAAACAAATGAAATGCCCATCAACAGATGAGTGGATCAACAAAATGGGGTATAGACATATGATGGAATATTAGCAGTAAGACAAAATGACGTCCTGAATCGCATGACAAGATGGATGAGCTTGGCGGACATAATGCTGAGTGAAATTAGCCAGACACAAAAGGGTAGGACTCAACAAATATGAATGCTGAATCTTTAAATTGATATCTCTTTTAGTCTCTAATATTTTAGAGCAGCTAGAAGTAAAAACCTAAAATTATGAAATTGTAACCCATGTCAAAGTCTGAAATTTTTCTACAACTAATTGTAGTGCTATGCTTGGAAACTTACAGCTTTTTTTGTATATATGCTATTTTTCTCAAAAAATGAGCAAAAAAAGTCGATTGTGATGTAAAATATTTAGGCCCTCTAGCCTCCTATATTCTGGAGCAGCTATAAGAAAAAATATGAGAGGATCGTATAGTAGCCCATGACAAACTCTGGGATCTGTGCTGTAATTACCTTTTGAAGAATGCTTTGAAACTATTGCTTTTTTATTTCTTTGCTTTGTATATATGTTATACTATACAATAAAAAAAGGTAAAAAAGAAAAAGAATTCAAATGAGTTTGGAAATCGCAAGCTGTATTCCGTCCATTGACACCCATGAACATCCTGTAGAATTCCTGTTCCAGGGAACACTCCTTGGAAAACACTTCCTCATCCTGTCCCCCAATGGCCTGTCTCCCCAGGCAGACCAGGAGCTTCCTGAGGGTCTCACCCATAAGCTGTGTGGCCCACTGTACCCCATGAAGTTCTGGGCACTGAACACACACACAACACCAAACTCCAAAGGGGTGACTGCTGGCATGTTAAGTGTGCCCAAGAGAAACTTCTTTCCCACTCAGAAAAAATCCAATAACTGAATGTCTGGAATCTATTACCCACACAGGATCACCCATTAAAGGTCACAAGCTGTGTGCTCTGTTCTGGACAGTGGCAGAGGCTGGCAGATGGTGGGTTTCACAGACACCAGACATATCCCCAGAGCCTGCTCCCCGCCAAGGAGGCCTGTCAGCAGAGCCATGTTCCCGTGCCCCCCTAGCACACCCTGTCCCCCCCAGAGTGAGAGAACACTGGCCCCGACAACTGCCAGCATGCATTCACACCATTTAACTGGGAAGGAAGACACTTAAAGAGAAATATATGCAGGCACAGTCATAGGAATTGAGATGATAAAGCCCCATGAGACACGTGCCTACGCTTATGAGGGAAAGTACTGAAGCACACTTACCTGGAACACTCCCCTTCCTGGCCCGAGCTCAAAGGTAAGCGTGAACTGCACACACTGACCAGGAGGGGTCTGGCACACTGCGCCCCAAACCGACACGTCTGCAAGGAGCCTCTGATGCAGGGACAGTCACAGGGAACAGACAGGTGGCAGAGGACTCACCGAGGCAGAAGCAAAGGGCTATACAGGGCCCCAGACACAGAGGAAATGGCCCACATGCCGGGCGCCCAGAGGGAAGACAGCTTCCACGGACTTGCATTCTTGACGTTTTGCCTTTAGAGACAGCTTACTAAGGACTTCAAAGCAACGCCAGGTGCTTACTGCCTGGCACCATGGAGGAGAAGATCATTCCCTTCTTGTCTCATGGCCAGATCCTGTCCACACCTGAACCCTTCTGACTGCTGGGCAGCTTTGGGCCGAATCCTCCAGGCACCACCCATGACTGGCAGAAGGCAGACACCCTCCCTGTCTTGAGAATCTTTTTGTCCTATCTCTTTGGAATTCATAAATGAGAGACTATGGAGCTGGCACTTATTTCTAGGGTCAGCCACAGCAGAGACAAAACTAAGGTGGGGGGTAACGACCCAGAGAGAAAAAAAGCAAGGTTGTCATCTCGTAACAAGCACAAAGTTATTTCTGTCTTACAATAAGGCCAGGGACAAATTAAACAATTTAAAAGAATAAATGTTTTGAAACCTTGGAGTACCACAAGTTCAAAATGGCTCATGTTAAGCAATTATCTCATCACAATAAATAACAGTAAATCATTTCCCACTAATTGCTTTTTGTGCAAGAGCTTAGAAGACTCTTTAGCAGTCCCTGATTATTGATTTTTTATAATCACTTGTGCTGTTAAATATGAAATATTTCCAGAGAATATACTGCAAACTAATTTAACATAAAACAACTCAATTTCCTTTTATTTTATTAGAGGTGCTTTAAAATCTAAAATATAAGGAAGCAGAAGATGGCACAGAGGTTCTTAGTGAAGACATTTTCAGTTCAAAACACCTTAATAAATGGCTCCTCTGACTGCCGCCCCCACGCCACTCCTCCTACCCGCCCCCATACACACTCAAGGAAAAAGAGAAAAGCACGCCCCAGTAATCTCACATCACGCAGATTCAGACCTGAAAGGCAAAGCAAACCACACCAGTAGAAACCCTATATTTCAATTTTTACCCGCTTTGCCTCTCAGTTCAGTAATTTCCACTGAACTTGGGAAATGTTCCGGCTGCTACATTTACACTCAACTCAACATTTTGCTTAGAGATTTTGCTGAAAGAGTTTTGCTAGCTAAACCTCTCACTTCAGGTTACATAATCAAGGCCAGTAAAGGGGAAAGGACAAGGAGGTGTGAAGTGTTCCTCTACCTTTCACATGGGGAAGTGGGGGCTAAGGGAGAGGAAGGAGCTTCGTCACAAAGTGATGCAGATCAAAATCCCGGCCCACCACTTACTAGCTGCATGGCTCTTGAGCATGTTACTTACCTGGACGCTGAGCCTCAGGTTGTTACTCTGTATAGTGAGGGCACTAGTACCGACTTGGTCAAGGCTGTGAGAGTCAGATGAGGTAAGACATGCAGAGCACATGCTGCAATACCTAGCACTCGGCCAGAATAAAAGGGACCAACTCACCTGCCCTCTTTATTCTAACTCCAGATACTTAACTAAACATTCAACCTTGTGGTGGAAACATCTGGTGGAAAGAAGCAACCATCTCCTTGGTAACAGGTAAAGCTGTAGGAGAGATAAAACCATAATCCCAAAAGCAATGGCAGATGCTGCACCAATCTTGGGCTGAGTGTAAACCTGAACTGTTTATAAATGTGTGGCTTCCAAACATTCTGCTGCTGGAAGATCATTTCCTCACTCTCACTCCCTTGGATCACTCTGTTTAGACTGAAAACTAAAAGTAAATTACTTAGCACATCCTTGCTTGACCTCATCCAAACACACCCTTGCTCCATTTGGCATCTCAGCCCCTGAGACATCCTCTGTGCTCAAACACCTGAGGTCTTTTGTACGGTTAACTGGTTTCAGTCACAGGTGACATGCATCAGAGAGCCACCTTACTCTCAGGAATGCAGTCAGAGACTGCACACCTTTGCCTTGCGGATATCGGTCAGATAACTTTCAATCTATAGGTTTCATGCTATAGGATAATACCAACCCAATTAAAAGATGACTTTAAAAAACTAGCAAACTTGGAATAATTAGTCGGCCTTCTGGTTTCCCACAGGACTTTGCACATAACTTTCTGGTAGCACTGAAGAGACCTGCACATGCCTCTCCTGAGACATAAGGAGCAAGCAGACAGGGGGCTGGCCTCATCCTGAAACCCCCTTCACAGCGTCTGGCACACAGTGGGGGCCCGGTCTAGATATGCGGAATGAACCAATGGTCATTTCATTTGCTTTCCATCAAAACATCAGATGACATTTTATTACTTTATTTGTATTTACATTGTCTCTTGAAATTCTAAATGCTAACTTATGATATATGCACACGACACAGAAAAATTAGGAGATATCCATTGATGTTAATGAAATCACGATTGAAATCTTCCTTATTTCTCACCAGTTTTGTGAAAATACTTCAGTTATGCAAATTTTAAATTGACGGCAAGCAAGAGATAATTCAGGTTTCATGATACAAATTTTTGAGGATTTAACACTTCAAACTTAAATTTAATACCGTCTTTTCAAGATGACGGTCTGGCTGGTTTCCCTTCTGAAAGAACACGCTCCTCTACAACTACAAGGAATGTGGGCATGAATGAGGCAGCCAACCCTCGCCTTCTGAAATCCAGGCATGGGGGGTGATCAAAGCCACTGATGGAACAGATCAGTGGCTGGTTACAGTTTAGAAATTAGGAATTTGAAAATAAGAAGGAAGGATGAGCACTAAGTCACACTGAACAGTTTCCAAAAAGCAAAGATTTCGAAAGCTGCTGATTTCAGGCTGAGGCTTTTTTGTTTTTCGTTTTCAGCAGACTGCATGTCCACACACCAGATTCTCGACTTGCTTTCTAGAAGTCAGGGACCTGTCAGTGCACGTGGAACCTCACAGAGGAAGACCCAAAGTGCAAACTCCCTTCCACATTGGGGCCTGTGACATGTCTTGGTGCCATGCAAAAAATGGTGGGAGGCAGTGAAGAGAGGATGACCTGGGGCAGGCAGGGCTAGACCCCTGGATGGGAAAGTCAGAATTTTTAGAAACCCAGCCAACAGGTCCAGCCAGCAGGGATGGGCAACATCATTCAACAGAGAAGGTCACTGTTAGAAGAAGGAGAATGCAGTAAGAACGCCACGTGGAAAAACGCACCTTGCAAAATGTTCTCTGTGTTAAGTGGCAGGTTTATGCGGTCAGGCATGTTTTGAAAGAATATGCCAAATCAGTGGAAGTAGGAGATGATGACCCAAAGAGCAAACAGCACATGTCACAGTCATCAAGACACTTAGACAAGGGCATGATAAAGAAGAGACTGCACACTCTGACAATCTTGAAAGCAGGAAGGAAGAAACTGGGACAGAGCTTGTGCAGAATGACCATCTGAGAACTGTGTTCTCAAGCCCTCTTTCAAGCCTACCTAGCTCATATGCACCCATGCATTCATCCCTTGTTACAGCAGGTTACTGAGGCGAGTGACTTGCCCAAGGTCACACGGGTAGTAAACAGCAAGCTGGACGGAGATAGTCTGACTGTAGAGCCACAATATCTAAGGTCAAAAAGGCAAGGGCTTGCACTATAAGGGTTTACCTGCATACTTATTTCTCCCCCCAACACATTCCCAGGAATCTGCATGTAAGGGGTTAGGGGTTGAAGATGCAGGCAGGGCAAGAAAGAGGAGAGAGATCATCTAAGGAGAAGAAAGCAGGGGTGAGGGGTGAGAAACAGGAACTCTCTAGCAACCCAAATCTATGTCAGCAAGCTGAAAGAAAATCCCATAAGGTTAAGCCAGCAGGTGGAACTGTAAAATGCATAGAGATTACTACAGTGTCACAGGTGATCAGACCCCCAGTCTTACTGAAAGGAAAGTTCTGATAATGTCCTTAAAACATTTAAGGCAATGGAGGACCAACTCTAGAGTTGTACAATAGTCCCAACACAGCTCAAATACAGATTAGATTTATTCACCCCAAAAGCTAATGGCCTGACAGAGAAGAGGTGTATACTTTCCCAGAGCCAGCTTTCATGTATCTCAATTCCTACTTTTACATGCAATATCCAACATTCAGTTAAAATTACGGGAAATGCAAAGAAGCCTGACCCCAAACTAAGGGAGAGAAAAGCCAATAAAAGCAGATGCACAGATGACTCAGATGTTGAAATCCCTAGACAGAAACTAAAATAACTACGATAAATATGTTAAAGGCTTTACTGGAAAAGATAGAAAACATGTGTGAACAGATGGTGAATGTGAGCAGAGAAATTAAAACTACAAAAAAAAGACTAAATAGAAATACCAGAATAAATAAAACATCAGAAATGAATAATTCATTTGATGGGCTTAACAGATTTCAAATGTTCCAAGAAAGGGTGAATGAACCTGAAGCTAGGTCGATAGAAATCAAATAAACCAAGACACAAAGAGAAAGAAGAATTTTAAAAAGAGATTATCTGACCACTGTGAGATATAGTTTAATATATGCGGCATTAGATTCCTAGAGGGTAAGGAGAGGGAAAAGGGAGCAGAAGCAATATTTATAAACCTATGGCTGAGAACATTCTGAAACTAATCCAAGATATCATCCTGACCAAGGTAAACACAAAGTAAACCCCAGCTAGACCTGCTGATGTCAATACAGTGAAAAACCAAAACAGCCAGAGGAAAAAGGGTCTTTACATACAGGGGAACACTGATCAGGAATAGAAGTAAGATCAAACTGGAATACAACAATATCTTTAGAGTAACAGCCTCTACAAATGTATAAACACCAGGAATATTCAAACTTGAAGACAAAATACAGTTTAATCAGAAAGCTGAGAGAATTCAACTCCAACAAACAAACATAAGAAATGCTAAAAGAAGTTCTCCAAGCTAAAGGAAAACTTCTTAGATGGAAGTCCAAGCCTGCAGGAAAAAAAGTAAACAACACTAGAATAAATATGCACTTAAATATAAAATATTTTTTTCTCAATTATCTTTCACATGTATCTTTTAAATATTGCTTTTTTGTTTTTTTGGCATGGGCAGGCTCTGGGAATTGAACCTGGGTCTCTGGCATGGCATATGAGAATAAATGTTTATATAATATTGAATGCTTAAAGCAAAATATAATAACACTGTACCGAGAAGTTCATACCACAAATAGAACAAATAGAATATATATGAAAACAAGAGTACAAAGACTAAGTTCTTATAATGTTCATGAAATAGTATATTATTTGAAGCTAGATTGTGCTAAAGATGCATGTGATAATGCCCTTAACAACCAGTTAAAAATGCAAAGTGGCATAGTTAAAAAGTAAAAAAATCCTAATTGAGGGACATTCTGTAAAATACCTGACCAGTATTCCCCAAAACTGCCACGGTCATCAAAAAAATAAATAGTCTGAGAATTTTCACGGCCACAAGGAACGTAAGCAGACATGACTACTAAATGTAATGTGATATCCTAAATGGGATTCTGGAACATGGAAAAGAAAATTAGGTAAAAACTAAGGATATTTGAAAAAAGTGTGGACTTTAATTAATAATAATGTATCAATATTAGTTCATTAATTATAACAAATGCACCTTAGCAATGTCAGATGGTGTTCTAGTTTGCTAGCTGCCAGAATGCAATATACCAGAAATGGAATGGCTTTTAAAAAGGGGAATTTAATGAGTTGCTAGTTTACAGTTCTAAGGCCAAGAAAATGTCCCAATTAAAAACAAGTCTATAGAAATGACCAATCAAAGGCATCCAGAGAAAAATACCTTGGTTCAAGAAGGCCAGTGAAGTTCAGGGTTTCTCTCTGAAGTGAGAAGGCACATGGTGAACACAGTCAGGGCTTCTCTCTCGGCTGGAAGGGCACATGGCGAATAGGGCATCATCTGCTAGCATCTTCTCCTGGCTTCCTGTTTCATGAAGCTCCCTGGGAGGCATTTTCCTTCTTCATCTCCAAAGGCTGCTGGCTCGTGGACTCTCTGCGTCTCATGGCTACACCGTTCTGCTCTCTCTGAATCTCTTTCTCCAGAATGTTTCCTCTTTTACAGGACTCCAGTAAACCAATCAAGACCCACTCAAATGGGTGGAGACATGTCGTCCCCTAATCCAGTTTAACAACCATTCTTGACTAAATCACATCAACCAGAGAGATGATCTCACTAGTTTCAAATATACAGTATTGAATAGAGATTATTCTTCCTTTAGGAAATGGGATTTATGTCAAAACATGGCTCTTCTTAGGGGCCATACTTCCTTTCAAACCGGCACAGATGGCACTAATAAGAGAAATTAGGTGGGGGGTATATGGGAACTTACTGTATTATCATCACAATTTTTCTGTAAATCTAAAACTACTAATAAAATAAAAAATTGTAAATAGAAAAAATATTTCTATTCTTCAGGGGGGAAATGGAATTTTTATTATTTGATTCATTGAAAAAAAGCCAGGAAAGAAGAAACTAGAAGCAAATAACTGACAGATATTGACAGACAGAAAATAAATATAAAGAAGATGCTCGTAAATTCAAACACGTCAATAACTGCACTAAGTATAATGAACTAAATCCTACAATTAAAAGGCAGTGATTATCAGACTGGTTATACAGACATACACACAAACACACATACACAATCCAGGTATATGCTGTTTACAGTAACATACTTTAAATATAAACTTAGAAATGGCCTTTTATTCACAGATTTAAAATCCAGTGCTCTGGTTCTTAGATTATGGTCTGTAGAGCCCCGTATCAGAGACCCAAGGGAAAGTATTCAAAGTCAAAGATGGTGGGCTGAGCTGCAAACCTACTGAAAGTATCCTATGGGTGTGGAAACCCACTATAATCCCATTTATTAAGAACCCCAGACAATTCTGATGCTGACTAAAATTAGAAAAGAATGAATCTGGTGGAAAGCATGACAAGAGGCCAAAGTTTCTCCCTTTAAGAAAAAAGTCTTCAAGTTCATATTAATGAAAGCCTAAGGTGGCTCCCCTACCCAAGATTATCTATGGCAGGGCTGAAGGCCGTGGGGAGACATATTTTTCTGGTCTGTTTCCTCAAATCGACCTCTCCTAAAAGTAGCCCTTGAAATAATTAAATTATTGTTCATATCTTCCAAATAAGGAGACAGAGGCTCAAAAGGCAAAGGAATCCCCTAAGGTCAACTTCAGGAGGAGTAGCGTCTAAATTACTAAGCCATAATTTCTTTTAAAACATAGTAAAATATCATCAATATCTAAAAATACATAAGGAAAACATAATAACTGGAAAACTATTACTTTGAGTGCTTTATAAACATAATACTGAAAAGAAAATAAGATGTGATCAGACTGATTTTCTAATCTTTGCTTTGGTTGTTTTGGGGAGTCATGCTCAAGAGATAAAAGAGGCACAAGAGCCAACATGTGTGGGCGATGGTGGCTCATCAGGAGAGTTCTCGCCTGCCATGCCAGACATCTGGGTTTGATCCCCAGTGTCTGCCCATGCAAAAAAAAAAAAAAAAAAAACAGTCAACATTTTTGTTCACCTACCACATACCTTACCCATTAATCATACAAATGGTACTACTTTCAATATCCCCGGGGAGATAAAATGATCATCACCATTTTAGAGGCAATAAAATCTGTGCAAAGAAGTTAAATAACTCCTCCTGAGGGAGTGGTGCAACCAGGACTTGAACCCGAGTCTCTCTAGTTCTAACTCTTGGGTTTTTCTAGGAGATCTCATTGCTCTCAGAGATTTTCAAATGTTAAACAGGATCTCCATGAAATTCCAAAAGGAGATTCATCACTATCTTCACAGGGTGACATGATAGAACAGAAACTTGTTTATATTGTGCTTTGACATTGGGTTGCTTTAGATTATAATTTTTATTTGTAGCTTTGCTGTTTTTATGTAAATGTATCAAATAAGTAGAACATTTAATTCTCACGGCTCAAAAATTATATACAAGGAGAAGTCTCATTCCCAGCCCCATGTTCCCATCCATTCAGTTCCATTTCTCACAACCCCAACAGGTAACGCTTCTTTGTTTTCTAAACCTTGTTTTTTTTCATCATATACCTTAAGTAGCTTTTCACAGAAGTAAGTAGAGTACTTCCTTACTTTTCATAGTTACAAAAAATTCTGCTTTCTGGATGCATGATTGTTTATTTACTCTACTCATGGGCATTTCTAATGCGTCTAATGGATAATCTTGAACAGTCATCATTTTGCACATTTACAAGTATATTCGTAGGATAAATTCAAGTAAATGGTACTGCTTAGTCAAAAAGAACACACGTTTAAATTTTTGATAGATTTCACCAAAGCAGTCCCCTGCAGTGTGTATAGCCACTTACACTTCCATTGACAATGTATGAGAACAGCTATTTTTTCACAGCCTCATCAAGTAATGAGCTATCGAACTTTTTAATATTTATGAATCTGATAAGTGAAATACAGTACCTTAGTGCTGTTATTTGAATTCATTTTATTATCAGTAAGGTCAGACATTTATCATACATGCCACAGCTATTCCCTTCTCTGTGACCTGTTCTGTTTAAATCCTTTGCTACTTCTCAACTGGGCTACCAGTAGTAGTTCATTTTTAAATATAAGACGTGGGTGGGCAACGGTGGCTCAGTGGCAGAGTTCTTACCTGCCATGCCAGAGATTGGGGTTCATTTCCCAGTGCCTGCCCATGTAAAAAAAAAAAAAATTCTTAATATGAGACATTCATAAAAAAAGACAAATATTAAAAAGCTGACACCAAAGGATAAGAAAAATAATTCCAGCTATTCAATCAACAGTCTCTTCCATTTAAAAAATAAAATCTTGAAATACCATGTTCAGCCTTCAATATCTAAAATTACACTCACACAGAGAAATCTAGGAGAGTTTGCTAGAATGATTGGGTGACTCATGCAAGGAAGCAATCTGGAAGGAGGCAGAGTGACCAAAACCAGCTAAATGGTAGATCTGTAAAGCCATTTTTCTATGGGGTTGTGGCGTAAGTGCTACCTTGCCTTTCCCCTGACACTCAACTACTTCTCTCTTTCTCTCTCTCTTTCATTCTCTTGATAAACAGAGAGATAGTTTTCATTGGTATCTCTCATCCCAACCTCAATGCCTCTGATGACAGGAAAGAAAACAGCATAACTATATCAGAATCAGTCATTACAATCCGATTTCACAAGATGCATGAAGTCCAATAATGATAAACATACAACTGTCAAACTACATATGTCATGACATATGTAAGGCTAGTGAAAGAAGTGTTTGCTTTAAACACATGCCCCTTTTAAATAAAAAGGTAAGACTTGATTTTAAAATAGTCACTTTTGATTCATGTGCAAAGAGATGGCACCGAACCACCCAGCCCTGCTGTTCTTCTGAGTAACAATCTAATATCACAACCTATAAAGGGGAACATTTCTGTACACAGTTATGGGTCAGCATGAACCTAACAACAGAGAGAAAAGCTACATGGTGATCCCTGCCTACTGATCGCACTGCCTTTCATACGGTGTGTGCCTATTCATTTGCAGGAAAGCAAAGATTGGAACACCTTGACTGAAGGAACAAGCCTATTTTTGCTGAGAGATTCCTGGCTCAGCGGCAGTTCAGTATGTCCAATTATCTTCTCTGGCACTTCTTGAAGGCTCCACCGAGGAATGCACTTAAACTGGATTTACAAGAACAGCATATAACACCTTCACAATTTTTGAATTCTCAGTGGACTGGTGGGTCTCATCAGTGTTTATTAAGTCCTTAGAATTTACAATGATGGGGGAATGCTTTTGAAATGAAAGTATCCACTGCATAGCAAGAAATGGGATTGACCTATCACCCAATTATGTGGGGAACGGTTAATTGCCCTATGGTGCAGTCATCCTTAAGCAGCCAATAGATATAAATGCAATTTCATTAAACAGGAAAATGACTATGAAATGATAAGTAAAAAAAAAAAAAAAAAAGGCAGTATTTACAACTGTATATAGACTCTCCAGCACTGCTTTGACAGTGAGGTTACTATGTCCAACTCAGAAGTAAAATATTCTCCAATAGAGGTTTATCAGCAATAAAGCTGACCTTTTGACTTCCATCCCCAAAAACGTACATTTATAGTATGACTTCAACTACATCTAAAAAAATCAATGCATCCAAAAACTCTCTAAGGAAAGGGATCAAAAATCATTTATCAAATCCTATCTGTAGGATTACACATTAATTTTTTAACATTAGAGATATTTATTCATCTTTGCTTCTACAGGAGAACCAACAGAGAGTCAACTTAATAAATAATCTTACTTTGCAGTGGCTGAAACTTGTTATTTTAAACATATTTTACAAACAATAATGATATATAACAATTTTGGAGAAGTTAATTGGATGAGCATTTCCAAATTCAAACAGAAACACCTAAGAAACTACAGTTTTATGCCTCACAACTCAAGACACTACTGGTGAAAACCTGGCTGTGACGCCTTCGTTCTCGTCTCAAGGAGGCCAGAGGAAGAGACTGATAATTTATGTGTCTCTGAGGAAATGTCTACACTACAGAAACTCTTTGGGACATTCAGTAATTCTCTACAGAGATTTTAAATTGTATTATAATGGTCCAGATGGGGAATTTATTTCTAAATAATTTGGGGGAAAAAAAAGTAGGGTTTTAATGCAGAGCAGCCTCTAGAGGAAACTTCCCTGGGGAGCCTCAAGTCAATAGGACTGAACCTGTTTCCTTCCCTCTGCCTGACTTTACTGGCATTACCTTTATTTTAAAAATAAATATACAAATAAAAATACACAATTTTAAAAGGTAATACAGGTGTGTGTTAGTTTGAAACTGTTAGGTACCCTGGAAAAGCCATGTTCTTTCTCCTAATCCCACCTTGTAGGGGGTAGACCTATTGTTTAGGGTGGAAACTTTGATTGGATTGCTTCCACGGAGATGTGACACACCCAGTTTGTGGGGTGAGATCTTTGATTAGATTGTTCCATGGAGATGTAATCCCCTCAATTGTGGGTGTGACCTCCTGACTAGATGGAACTGTGATTCCACCCATTTAAGTTGTGTCTTGATTAGTTTATTGGAATCCTTTAAAAGGGGAAACATACTGAAGAAAGCTCAGAAGCAGCACAGACAGACATTGGGAGATGCTTGGAGTGCCAAAGAAGATGCTGAGAGTGCCAACAAAGAAAGCTGACACAGGCAGAGATGTTTGGAGACGCAGAAGGAAAACATCCCCTGCGTAAGCTGTTTGAAGCCAAAGGACCAGCAGACGCCAGCCGTGTGCCTTTCCAGCTGATAAAGGTGTCTGGATAACATCAGCCTTTCTTGAGCCAAGGTATATTTCTCTGGATGCCTTAGTGTGGACATTCTCAAGGACTTAGAACTTGTAACTTAATAAATCCTCTTTATAAAAATCAACCCATTTCTTGTATATTGCACTCCAACAGCATTAACAAACTAAAACAAGAAGTTCGTCCCCTTATTACAGCATTTCCCAAAACTAATTTATATTGTAAATTATATATCTAGGTCTAGAAAACCAAACTAGTTTCCTCTTACAAACCAAATGCAACAGATTAGCAGTATCTACATGAGAATTTTAAGATTTTCATTTAAAATTTATAAAAAAGACAGCCTTGATTTCTTAGTAAGGTTTGCTATTGGTTTGTAAAGGGGATGTGGGAGTATTGGAGAATACTATGTGTTTTCTGGCATCAATGAAAACTTTCTACCACTGGGAAGATATGGGAGGAAAAAACAAGTGGAAGAATGTGGGTGTATGATGGCCCCCAAAGATGTCCACATCCTAATCCCCAGAATACATAAATATGTTACCTTACATGGCAAAGGTAAATGAAGCATATAGACAGAAGTAAGGTTGACTCTAAGATAAGGATATTATTTTGGGTTGTCCAGGTGAGCCCAATGTAATCATGAGGGTCCTTCTGTCTGATAGAGGCAAGCCAAAGAGAAGAGAAATAGAGGACAAGATGAGATGCTCCTATCTCTGAACTTGGTGGAAGGGAGACCATAAGCCAAGAAATGCAGGAGGTCTCTTGGAGCTGGGAAAGGCAAGGAAATAGATTTCTTCCTAGAGCCTCCAGAAAGGGACACAATCCTGCCATCACCCTCATTTTAGCCCAGTGAGACCTATGTTGGACTTCTGAACTACAGAACTCTAAGGTAATAATGTGTTGTTTTAAGCCTCTAAGTCTAAGGTAAACTATTACAGCAGTAATATAAAACTAAAACGGGATGGGGGATTAAGAAGGAGCAATTACCAGTTAGGATGGCAGTGGCTGGCACAAAGTAATATAATTTTGCTTTATTAGTCCCAGTTAATTGAGAAACAGTCCCTAAACTAATTTGTATTAGAAAAGTAGCCTATCTTTTAGGAAGAATGTAACCAAGGTTTGATTTAGAGTGTCTCACTCAGCCTTGCCTCTCTTTCCCAGTTGTAAGCCCACTCAGCCCTGAGGAGACCGGCTGTGGCCCAAGGTCCAGCACACTGGCCTCTCCTGAGGCCCAGTATTAGACAACAACCACCGCAGGCAGGAAAAGCCAGGAACTGCACAAGCAAGTGAGACCTAAATAAAACCATCCCAAATGCATTTTCTCTCCACATAAACCAAATACTCCAAACCATCTTCAAAAGAAAATGGTATGTATTTCAGGGAAGAAAGCAGTTCAGCTGTGTATGGCTTTACAGGAATGGAAAATGCTGCAGGCCAAAACTTAAGGGAAGAAGGTAGTCCGGCACTTGGAACTGCTAGTAAAACAATTAGCTTAACCATGTCTCTTTCTTGCCCATAAAATGAGTTGTCTCAGTTCTCCATTCTCTGGCATTTTTAAGCACACTATTCTAAGAAAAATCCACAGTCATCCAAAAAAAAACACATCTATGAGCTGTGAAACGTGAAATAAATCTCATAATTTCAAGCTGCCCAATCCACACACTGCAGCACCTCCACAAGAAAGTCTAGCCTAAGGCTCTGTCGGCCCAGCTGTGTCTGGCCTAAGGAACTCACATTCACTAGAGATGTTAAAAGCAGCTACAAAAGCACCAGGTACGCAGCCTTCATTCATCCAGTTTCCCCTTTCTGCCCCCAGTGAGTAAATGAGAAGATGCAGTAGGGAAATCACCGGACAAGGAGCAGAAGACAGGGTGCAGTTCTGGTTCTTGAACGTCCTGGATATTTGAAGCAGGGTCCACCAACGTGTGCCCCCCGCGCCACCCAGTTCCCTCAACTGCCAGGAGAGAGGACTGCCCCCTCGCAGAGCCCCCTGCAGTCCTGGCCACCGTTAAGGGGGAACACAGAGCAGTCACTGTTCTAACAGAACTCTATGCTGGTTATGGGCATGGCGGAAAGGAACAATATGTGGCCAGGTGACGTCCCTGAGGCTCGGATCCTTCGTCTGCAAGACAGGGAGAGAAGACTGACGACTGTCGGGAGATGAAAGTGGATGGGCGTGACATGTTGGCACATACGAGGTGCTTGATACATGCGAGCCATGAGTGGGGACCAATGGCCCCTCCCCCTCTTCAATCCCCTAGGACTTCGCAGGGGACAGTTTCACAGGCATTTCCAAGCCCAGTGTTTGCAAACCTTGATGACGCTGTTTCCCATGAGTATATGCCAGCAGCAGCACCAATTTTCAGGGTCAAGTTGTTTTACAAGCCAAGTAGAATTTTTTATTGAGAGTGGAATATTTAAATGAACAAATTCACTGGACCACAGTTCCTGTCAATAACCACACCGTAAACAACAGCAAGGCAGCTATTCCCACCCACGTGAGGGAAGCTTTAGTGAGAGGCATTTAAAAACTATGGTGAGCACCAGCCCCTGAAGCTGTGACCCTTGAGCCTTCCTCCCTTGTCCTCATTCTCCTCCAGCAGCACTTCACCCCAGTTCAAGACCTCTGATAAGAGGAAAGAAAACAGCACAACTCTTTATTTCAGAATCTGTAATAACAGTCCAATTCCAGGGGCTGTACAAATCCCAGCGATACTGAACACGTAACTCTTAGACTATGTATGTGACAGCAGACGCAAGGCTATTTAAATGAGTGTGCCTTCTAAACAGAAAGGTAAACCTGATTTGAAAATAAAGACACATGTGATTCAGGGCCCTCCCTGCTGGTCTCCAGAGTAACGACTCTAACCACAACCCATGACTGGGCACACTACCCTACAGGGTCACGGGTCAGCAGGAGCCTCACGGGCACGTCTTCCGCGGCGGGCACCAGTGAGTACTCCCTCCAACAGTCTGCCAGCGGCTCCTCAACCTCCTCTATCGGAAGGACCTGAGGTAATCCAGGTTGGCAGTACACACGCGTGTCTCTACAGCGGCACCCTTCCCAAGCCTCCCTTAGCGTCTTCCTGAATCCTCTTACACACCGTTTCTTGACTTGGTGTCCACCGTACAGAGAAAATGCTACAATTTGGGAAGGAGAGAGTATGAAGTAAACTGAGGCACACCTCAGATTTTGTGCATACCAGCTAAGGGGGCCGGAAAATGAAGGGAACACCACAAAACAATAAAAGGATGCTCGCCACCTTCCAACTGGGGAGGCAGTGCGCCTGCAGCCCGGCGTCTGCCCAGCCCTCTCACCTTGAAGGAAGCGTGCTGCTCCATGTGCCGCAGCAGCTGTGGCTTCTGGGCCGCCGTGTAGTCACACACCGTGCACTTAAACTGCTTCCCTGCAAAGAAGGGAGGACAAGTTGAGCAGCATCCAGCTACCAGTTCCTACAGGTAAAATACACGTTGCAGACATGAAGATGGACACACAGATGTCCATAAAACGCAGCAAGCTGGAGCCCTGAGAGTGGAGGCCTGAGATACAGGAATGGAAAGGAGCTGGGCCAAAGAGGAATGCCTGCCCCAGCTGGGGAGGCCGGGGTTTTCCACAGGCAATGACACTGGACGGGCTCCTGAAGAGCAGGCAGGCTGCAACCCTGGCACATGGCTGGTGGAGATGTAAGACGGTACAGCCACTACGGAAAGTAAGACAGCAGCCTCTCAAAAAGTTAAACACAGACCAATTATCAAGAGTTGATAAATGTTTTGTCACCCGTTGTATTATCAAGTCAATTTGGAACACAGAGTAAAGGATCAAGCTGAAATGAACCCTGAAAGGAGTACAAGGAACTGCCTCATTAGAGATAAAGGATCAGCCTTTCATGGATATATCCTGAGGTTCTGCAGGAGACAAGGGAAGGCAGCTCCTTAAAGCTGTCCTTACCGAGGCTTCACGCCCTGGAGTAAACATTACAAATGTTTTCAGCAGCCAGTGGCAGCACTTGTCAAACAAGGCCGGGAGAGCACTTGACATACTCTTTGGCTACCTATTAAAAGCAACAGAATGCAGGTTCACGACCAATCATAAAGAGCGCTACACCAAGGCCATCACATTGTTTCCACCAAGAGACTCCTGAGAACCACAGGGAGAGACGACTGAAAATCTAGTACTCATCGGGGGTAAGACAGATGCCAAAGGGCTGGTAAATAAACATCTGGAAGCCTATCACTCAGCAGCCCAGGAAAACAAAAGAATGATTACAAAGGAAAAACAAGAGGTTAACCTTTCTTTGTTTTTATCTAGCTCATTTTTTCCAAGCACATCTGACTAACTCCCCCGGGAGCATCAGTATGCAGGCATGAGCGCTCACCTGCGCACCCATGGGTTCGCAGGCAGGCAGGTCACCTGCCCAGGAACCTGAACTGGCTGGGCGGGGGGGAACCAGGCCTTCCACAGCCCGGGCTCATGGCCAGGGCAGGGCCGGCCCAGCCGCCGGGGTGGCTTGCTTTCCTCATGGCCGCGGGCCCAGGCTCACGAAGGCAGTGAGCCTCCCCGGCCCACCGCTCACCGTGCTTTGCCTCCGGGACACTCTGGTACAACGCAAAGATTTGGTTCTAATTCAGCTGCCTAAGACCCCACACCTCAGACAACAAGAGGACAAGCAGCTGGGGAGGGGATGTCTGTCAACGCACACCGTGTTAACAGTTCTATCAGCGTCCAGGGCTGGCCCCCTCACGCAGGCCTCACACCCTCCGGCTGCATCTTCGCCCAGAGCAGAAGCCTTCAGGCCGGTTGACTGCCCATTGGAGCCCCCGCTGCCCCTCTGAGCCAAGGCCCGGCCCGCCGCCCCCTCCACTCCAGGGCCAGGCCACAGCCCCCGCAGCCACCCCGCCCGCCTCTGGTCTTCATTCAGATGCCACCGCCTCAGCAGGGCCTCCCCCCAGCACCCTATTCTAAATGACAGTCCTAGCCCCGTCACTGCTTCTTGCTGAGCACTTTTTGGTTTCCAAATGCCATGTACTGTGTCGAGTTCTCTTGTTCATCACCTGTTTCCTTCACTAGAATTCTAGCATCGTGACATTGGAGGTTTTTGTTTTCTGCTTTGGTGGTTGTTTCTGTCCTCCACGGCTGTGCCCACAATGCCTGCCCACCAAAGTGGTCGGCTGATTCGTCTCCATTAATCTACCTGACATCCTCGCTGAGACAGGGGCTGTACATTCTCCTTCCATGTCCCGAGTACTTGGGCATGGGTGGGTACCACCCAGATGTAAAGCTGCTGATAAGTCACAGGTGAGCCCCTGGGCACATCTCTCTGCCACCCTTCCATTCCCACAACTCACAGGATCTCACAGGCACCCCTGGGTCCTGCTCTTTGGCCCTGCCCACTGTCCCTCCCCTACCCCCCACCACAGGTGACTGGAGCCTGGGGGACAGGTGCAGGACGTGGAGAGCCAGGCATCTGAACTACCCAGACAGGAAGCATGTGATCCCAGAGCCCTCAGCAGTCAGCTCTCTACTCTGCGGGTGAGACCCCAAAGAGGGCCATGTGCAGGTGGGGGACAGAGGGCAGAGCAGAGACAGATGGGACCAGAGGAAAGCAAAGGAGGCAGAGGGGAGCCAAGCTGCATGAGAAAAACTCAAAAGTTTGAAAAAACAAATCACAGAACTTAAGGGAATTAAAGGCACAATAGAAGAGATGAGAAAACAATGGAAACCTACAACAACAGATTTGAAGAGGCAGAATAAAGGACTAGTGAACTAAAAGACTGGACATCTAGAATCGTACACACACAAAAAACAGACAGGGAAAATAATAGAAATATATGAGCAGAGTCTCAGGGAACTGAATGACAACATGAAGTACACAAATGTGTCATGGGTATCCCAGAAGGAGAAGAGAAGGAAAAAGGCAGAAGACCAATGGAGGAAATAGTTACTGAAAATTTCCCATCTCTTATGAAAGACATAAAATTACAGATCCAAGAAGTATAGCATACCCCAAACAGAAGAGACCCAAATATACATACTTCAAGACACTTATTAATCAGATTGTCAAATGAAAAAGACAAAGAGAGAATTCTGAAAGCAGAAAGAGAAAAGCAATCTATTAAAAAGAAAGAAAATTTGATGAGACTATATGCAGATTTCTCAGCAGAAGCCATGGAGACAAGGCAGTGGTATAATATATTTAAGAGTCTAAAAGAAAAAAACTGCCAGCCAATAATTCTATACCCAACAAAACTCTACTTCAAATACGAAGAGGAGTTTAAAATATTTTGAAACAAATAGTCACTGAGAGAGTCTATGATTTATAGACCAGTTCTACAAGAAATACTAACGGGAACACTACAGCAGATAGGAAAAGACAGGAGAGAGAGATCTGGAGGAGAGTGTAGAAATGAAGACAATCAGTAAAGGTAAAAAGAGAAAGAAAAAATAAGACATATAATACCAAAAAGACAAAATGGTAGAAAAAAGTACTGCCTTTACAGTAATAACATTAAATGTTAATGGATTAAACTTACCAATCAAAAGACATAGATTGGCAGGATGGACTAAGAAACAGGACTCATCTATATGCTTTTCACTTTAGACCCAAGGACAAAAATAGAATGAAAGTAAAATGTTGGAAAAAAGATATTTTATGCAAAATGCAACCAGAAAAGAGCAGGAGTACCTATACCAATATCCCACAAATTAGACTTTAAATGTAAAACTATTAAAAGAGACAAAGAAGGACCCTATGTGTTAATATAAAAGGAACAATTCAAAAAGACAACATAAGAATCATCAGCATTTATGCACCAAGCCAGGGTGCTCCAAAATACATGAGGCAAACACTGACCACACTGAAAGGAGAAGTAGACGCCTCGACCATAATAACTGGGGACTTCACTTCCATGCTCTCATTAACGGAAAGAATATTTAGAGAGAGGATCAATAAGGAAACAGAGATTTTGAATAATATGATGAATGAACTAGAGTTAACAGACATTTACAGAACATTACACCCCACAACAGCAGGATACACATTTTTCTCAATTGCCCATGGATCATTCTCAAGGATAGACCATATGCTGTGTCACAAAACAAGTCTCAATAAATTTTTAAAGATTGATATTTTACTAAACAATTTATCAGATCATAATGGAATAAAGTTGGAAATCAATAATAGGCAGAGGGCAAGAAACTCACAAATATATAGAGGCTAAATGACACACTCAAACAACCAATGGGTCAAGTAAGAAATTACAAGAGAAATCAATAAATATCTCAAGGAAAATGAAAATTGTAGTACAACATATCAAAATTTATTGGATTCGGCAAAGGTGGTGGTGAGAGGAAATTTATTAGCCCTCAATGCCTATATTAAAAAAGGAGAAAGAGCAAAAATCAAGAAATTAACTGTTCACCTGAAGAGCTAGAGAAAGAACAAACTAACCCCAAAGCAATAGAAGGAAAGAAATAATGAAGATTAGAGTAGAAATAAATGAAATTAAGAACATGAAAACAATCGAGAAAATCAACAAAACTGGAAGTTGGTTCTTTGAGAAAAATCAATAAAATTGACAGAAACTTAGTTAGACTGACAGAGACAGAGAGAGAGGATGCACGTAAATAAAATCTACAATGGGAGAAAGGACACAACCACTGACCCCACAGAAACAGAGGAAGTAATGACAGGATACTATGAGCAACAATGTATACAACATAAATGAAATGGACAACGTCCTAGAGAAGCATGAATAAACTAAATTCACTCAAGAAGAAATAGATGACCTCAAGAGACCAAATCACAAGTAAAGAGATTGAATCATTCATCAAGAGGCTCCCAAAAAAGAAAAGCCCAGGATCAGACGGCTTCACATGCGATTTCTTCCAAGCATTTAAGAAAGAATTAGTACCAATTCTGTTCAAACTCTACAAAAATACTGAAGAGGGAAAACTACATGATTCATTCGATGAAGCCGACACCACCCTAATACCAAAGCCAGACAAAGCTACTAAAAGAAAAGAAAATTACAAACCAATCTCTTCAGTGACTATAGATGCACAAATGCTCAACAAAATACTGCAGATTGAATCAAGCAACAAATTAAAAGAATTGAATTATATTCCATGATCAAGTAGGATTTATTCCAGATACAAAAGTCTGGTTCAACACAAGAAAATCAATTAATGTAACACATATCAATAAATCAAGGCAGAAAAACCATATGACCATCTTAATTGATGCAGAAAAAGCATTTGACAAAATTCAACATCCTTTCTTAATGAAAATACTTCAAAGGACAGGAACAGAAGGGAAATTCCTTAACATGATAAATATATGAAAAACTCACAGCTAACATCACCCTCAATGGGGAAAGACTAAAAGCTTCCCCTTTAAGATCAGGAACAAGACAAGGATGTCCACTGTCACCACTGTTATTTAACATTATGCTGGAAGTTCTAGCCAGGGCAATTAGACAAGAAAAAGAAATAAAAGGTATCCAAATTGGAAAGGAAGAAGTAAAACTCTCACTGCTTGCAGATGACATGATTATATGTCAAAAATCTGAAAAAATCTAGAGCAAAGCTACTAGAGCTAATAAATGAGTATAGCAAAGTGGTAAGGTACAAGACAAACACCCAAAAATCAGCAATAAGCAATCTGAGGAGGAAATTAAGAAAAAAATCTATTTACAATAGCAACCAAAAGAATAAAATATTTAGGAATAAATTTAACTACGGACCCAAAAGACCTATACAGAGAAACTATAAGAAATTGCTAAAAGAAATCATGGAAGAACCAAACAAATGGAAGGGCGTTTCATGTTCATGGACTGGAATACTAAATATAGTTAAGATGTCAATACTACCCAAACTGATTTATAGATTCAATGCAATACTAAATAAAATCCCAACAACTTACATTGCAGAAACTGAAAAACCCACAACCAAATTTATTTGGAGGAGCAGGGTGCCCCAGACAGCTAAACATATCTTGAGAAAGAAAAACGAAATGGGAGGTCTCACACTACCTAACTTTAAAGCATATTATAAAGCTACAGTAGTCAAAATAGCATGATATACTGCAACTGCTGAATTGTGTTCCAGTAGCCTTTATTCTTGAAGAAGATTGTATAGCTATACATTCTATATTGAAAAAAAAACAGCATGGTACAGGCATAAGATAGATATACTGATCAATGGAATCGAACTAAGTGTTCAGAAACACACCTTGTCATCTAAGGCAGTTAATCCATAACAAGGCAGTCAGGCCAACCTAACTGGGACAGAGCAGCCTCTTCAATAAATGGTATTTGGAAAACTGGATATCCATGTGAAAAAGAATGAAAAAGGATTCATATCTCACACCCCATATAAAAATTAACTCAAAATGGATCAAAGACCTAAACATTAGAACTAGGATGTAAAACTTTAAAAGGAAAATATCTTATAAATCTCGTGATAGGAGGTGGCTTTCCAGATATTACACCCAAAGTACCAGCAATGAAAAAAGAAATAGATAAATAGGATCTCCTCAAAAGTAAGTACTTCTGAGCTTCAAAGAATTTTGTCAGAAAAGTAAAAAGGCAGCTTATGCAATGGGAGAAAGTTATTTGGAAACTACATTATCAGATAATACTTAATATCCAGAATATATAAAGAGATTCTACAATTCAACAACAAAAAGTCAAACAACCCAATTTAAAAAGGGACGAAAGACATGAACAGACCCTTTTCAGAAGAGGAAATACAAATGGCTAAAAGGCATATGAAAACATGTTCAACTTCCCTGGCTATTAGAGAAATGTGAATCAAAACCACAATGAGATCTCACACCCACTAAAATGGACATTATAAAAAAAAAAACAGAAAACAATAAGTACTGGCGAAGATGTGAAGAAAGAGGCAGGCACACTTATTCACTATTGATGAGAATGTAAAATGATGAATGCACTCTAGAAGGCAGTGTTGCGGTTCCTCAGGAAGCTAAAATTACCATATGGTCTAGCAACCCCAATACTAGGTATATATTCAGAGGAACTGAAGGCAAGGACACAAATGGACATTTACACAATGATGTTTATAGTGGCATTATTCATGATTGCCAAGAGATGGAAACAGCCCAAATGTCCATCAAACGATGAGTGGCTAAACAAGCTGTGGCATATATATATATATATATATATATATATATATATATATATACACACACACACACACACACACACACAATGAAATATTACGCCACCTAAGACAGAATAAAGTCATTAATGAGTGGACTTTGAGAGTTAAAGTTAAGGACACAGGTTATCAGGACATAGAAAGAGTGCAGATATTGGGCATTTGGTGCTGAAGGAGTACAGAATGTACAACAGGACTGTGAAACTTCAGAAATGGATAATACAATATTATCTGATGGTAGCACAATAATACACACTGACTGAAGCTGAATGTGAGTATGGCTGAAGGGGGGCTGGAGGTATGTGTGACATCAGAGGGAAAGAGGATAAAGACTGAGATGTTGTAACTTAGGAATGCCTAGAGTAGAAAATGATGGTGATTAAATGTACAAATACAAGACTGTTTTTGCACGAGGGAAAACGAATGTCAACGTTGCAAGTGCTAAAAATGGGATGGTATACTGGAAAAAACAGAATCAATGCAAGCTAGGGTCTATAGTCAACAATAACATTGCAAAATGTTCCACTGAATGTGACAAAGGCAATACACCAAAATTAAATGTCAACAAGTGGGGGATGTGGGGGACGGGTATGGGATACTTTGTGGAAGCAAAGGAAACGTCCTCACATAGACTGAGGAGGTGAAGGCATGGCTATATGATTATAGCAGGAATCATTGATTTTTTTTTTTACTTAGGTTGGATAGCATGATGTGACAATAAAACTGTTTTAAAATGAACAGTGAGATACAAGTGCTGGAGAAAATGTGGAGAAAGAGATGCTCTATCCACTGCTGGTAGGGAAGCAGAGTGGTGCAGCCCCTTGGAGGGCAGGGTGGTGGTGCCACAGGAGGCGAGGAGTGGGGTTGCCACATGATCCTGCAACCCTGCTGCTAGGTGAATGCTTGGAGGAACTGAGAGTGGGAACACAAATGGACATCTGCATACTGGTGTTTATGGTGGAAGTGTTTCTGATTTGCAATGGATGAAGGTAGCCTAAGGTACAATGACTGAGGAACAGGAGGGAAAACAGGTGGAGTAGATTTAACAATCTTACTGAGGCTACAAGAAGGAATGAAGTTGTGAGGCATTCAACCAGGTGAATGAACCTTGAAAACAGTATGTTGAATGAAATGTCAGAAACAAAAAGACAAATACTATCATGCCTCACTCATATGGATGACCTATAATATACAAACCTGTAGAATTTAAATTGAGAGCATGGGTTATCAGGCTGGGGCCTATTGTAAAAGTTCCTAGATTATAAACTCTATGGCAGTTATATCTGTTCCAAAGTTGTAACTGTTATTTCTAAATTCTGAGATGCTGCTCTATCTCAGAATTCTACACACACTATAACCCAGTTGTTCCCTGGAACTCAGGGTATTTGTGTGATACCCAAAACTCAGAATTAGGGCTCTGAAGCTATGAAAACCAGCATAACCCCATACACTGTTACAAGTGCTGAAAAACTGATCAGACTGCGACTAGAGATACGAATGAAACTGATCTGGATAGGACTAAGGTAAATCAGAACACAGGGTAAACAATGATATGATATATGTTCTAAAACTTCAGGGCAGGCAACGGTGGTTCGGTGGCAGAGTTCTGGCCTGCCATGCCAGACACCGGGGTTTGATTCCAGGCGCCTGCCCATGCAAAAAAACAACAACTTCAGGTTCTGTGTGAGACCAAAGGGAGAGATGTTTATTTGGTGCAAATTTTATATTTTGGTTAGTACATTATCTAATTGGACTTATATCATCAGTTTATTCCAACACCATAATTACATGGAATTAGGTAGGGAGTGAGATCTTGCTGGCTTGTTAGTGTGATGCCCGGATATATCCCAGAGTATTTTGGGCAGAGGATAAAGAAATATTTACAAAATCCCCTTGGGGAACTGACTGGGGAAAAAGGAGGAAACATTAAACTTCCCCATCTGGGAATTCCTGATATTCTCGCAAACAGCGGGGACAACAAATTCAACAGGCTGACCCCTGATCTTGGGGCTCACCTGTATGAGACTCATTTCTGCAAAGGAGAAGCTAAGCCTACTTATAATTGTGCCGAAGAGTCAAAAGACTCATTCGCTGCTCAAATGTGGCCTCTCTCTCTAAGCCAACTCGGCAGGTGAACTCACTGCCCTACCCCCTGCGTGGGACATGACTCCCATGAGTTTAAATCTCCTTGGCAACGTGGGACAGGACTCCTGGGGATGAGCCTGGCCTTGCCATGAAAGGATTGAGAAAACCTTCTTGACCAAAAGGTGGAAGAGAGAAATGAGACAAAATAACGTTTCAGGGGCTGAGAGATTTCAAACAGAGTCAAGAGGTTTTCCTGGAGGCTATTCTTATTCATTATATAGTTATCCCTTTTCAGTTTGTGGTGTATTAGAGTGGCTGGAGGAAACTGTTGAACTGCATTCCAGTAGAGCTGATTCTTGAAGGTGACTGTATAACTATACAGCTTTTACAATGTGACCATGTGTTATGAAAACCCTGTAGCTGATGCTCCCTTTATCCCGGGTATGGTCAGATGAGTAAAAAATAAGGAAAATACATAAATAAATAATAGTGGGGGATAAGGGTTTAAAAAAAAAGATTGGAAAGATTGCAATATTAGTGGTCAATGAGAGGAAGGGGTGAGGGATATGGGATGTACAGATTTTTTTCTTTTACCTTTTTCTTTTTTTGGAGGTGAGGCAAATGTTCTAAAAATGATCATGGTGATGAATCCACAACCATGTGATGATACTGTGAGGACATATTACATACTTAGGATGGATTGTAGTATGATGCATGATGATATTACAATAAAATATTTTTTAAAAAATTCAATTAACTGCTTACAAAGGCAATTGTGTCTGAAAAAAAAATGAATGGGTAAAGCTGGAATGCCTAAATATTTCTGATAATATTTTGGAAAAGCTAAATGGCAACACAATTAAAACATGATCAAAACCACTAAAATCAAAGAGCTCTCCTGGTCCCAGAAATGTATCCTTAATAATTAATTTAAAAGAAGGAAAACTTTACATGCAAAAAAAGGGTCCCATATCACATGAGTTGTAATAAGGAGAAGAAAAAGGAAATAATACATTGTTCAAAAGCAAGGAAATGGTTATGTTCATGCCTTGATGTAATATTATACAGCTCTTAAATATGCTATTTATAGATTATATAGCAATATAAAATAACTACAATATTAACTTTAAAGCAACAAGAATATTTCATCAAATTTAACCACAACTATGTAACCATTCTATACAAAACATGAATAAAAAGTGAAAAAAATTTTCAAAAGAAAAACATATGTATTAGGGGATAATAAAATGGTGGGTATATTTGTAGGTAGGGGTTGGAATTTTGCTGTTGTGTTTTGCTGTCGTCCGGGCAAAAGTGAGCAGAGTCACAGAAAGGCTGCCTGGTCCATGCACAGCACAGGAGACAGGTCTTTCAATACAGAACCATAAAATGAAATCGATGGTTTCTGAACCTGAAAGTTCAAAAGGGTTCACCGTCTTTAAAACCCCTGCCTGACTAGCTGAATTTTGAACACTATTCCTTGCCAGGAACCTTTGCCACTCCCCTTCCTCTATGGCCTCAGGTGGTGAATTGCCTGCAGGTGGTCAGTCCTTGTCCTTTGGAGCAGGATTTAACTTTCGTAAAACAGGAGAACTCTCCTCAACATGGAGAACGCGAGAAAGCTGAGTCATACCAACTTTTTGGACAAACTGTTTTGCCAGAAGTTCTCCAAGCTTATGCAAAAAAACACTGCCACAATGAAAAAAAAAAGCAAATTATAGGAACAGAGACTTTCCCGTACAAATGTCAGAATTTAGACTCTCAATTACTTAGCAGTTCTTCCCATCTGACATAGGGGCCTGGATGTTACAAGTCAAAATCACAGCAAACCTGATGAATCTCATAAACACAATGCTAAAAGGAAAGGAGCCAAAGGAGCCAGACACAAACTAACTCTGTATGAATCTATCATTAAGTTTAAAAACCTGCAAACCATGGGGTTGTGTCAGCAGTCAGGAGAATGGCTCCCTGCGAGGAGGTGGGGAGGACAACCGCTGGGGCAGGGAAAGAGGCCAGCAGTGTTGTTCCTCGTCCCAGGACAATGCTTACACAGATGTGCGCCTTTTTTGACAGTTCACTGATCTGTACACTGTTTTTGCATGCATGTCATTCTTTAGTTTTTAAAGGCTAAAACAAAATAACACAAGAACAAAATAGTCAGGCTACCTTTTGCAGGGGTCTCAGGAACTGGCATCAAACTGGTTAAAAAGGAAAGAGATTTGTGCAGTTGAGGGATCACATTTGAGGACGACCTGTGGGTTGGTGGACTGGGCAGGTTGCTGCTGCATGCTCAGCATTCTCTGCCCTGCCGGGCACCATTCAGCAGCTTGCTGGGTGCAGGCGTGTTGGAGAACTCCACTGCAGGTATAGTGGTTCATTCTGGAAGTAGAATATTTCAACACCAGCTCCGATTTCCCTCAAAAGGGTATGATCTAGTGCAACTTCCCTTCAAAGACGAGGGAGGGAAATGCCATTGCCACTATTTCTGTTTATCTCTCACAAGCTATGGTACCATCTTTGCAAAACCAATTTCCACCTTTTGGTTTTCTTTTGGGAGGAGTCTGTTTCTTCATCCAACATGAGCTCTTCAGCCAGCAACTTATGGATAACTGGCTGGTGAAACAAAGCTCATCTCTGACCTTTTCAGCCTGGGTCTACCGACTGGATGTGGAATTCCAGTGTCCCAGAGAGTAAAGGAAAGCAGGGCCCTGAGCTCTGCCCCGTGCCCAAGCCTTCTCCGGGAGCCGGGGGGTAGAGGGTAGGAAGGGGTAAGGGTGGATCAGGAATACTTACTGTTCTATCCTGGGTTAGGTAAGGAGAAATGTGCCGAAACCTAAGGGTTTGGGACTGTCCTCGCTGCCAAGTAGCTTTCTGTTGTGGATGAGAAAGCTGAGTACAGTGGAGATGGGGGGGGGGGGTGTGGAGGGGGAGCAGAGCTCCTGCCCCCCAGGCCCGCCTTCCAAACAGGAGAGACCCAAGTAGAGGGGAGGAGTCCCCCAAGGGCACAGAGACACAAAAGCCACCCATGTTGCTCTGGACCTTCAGAGCTGAACCCTCAGGGATCAATATTCGGAGCCTCTAATTTCTGCCCCTCAAAATGAAGGCAACGCCCTGACTCAGCACTGGAGGGCAGTGGGGGGGGGGGATTCTGGGATGCCTGGTCCCATCCAGCCCAGTGAGCAGCCTTGGTGCCCACACGAGGCATGTCAGCATCCTTCACTGTTTACTGCCTCCTCTTCTGCTCCATGAGCTTCTCTGGTGATGATTCCAGCTGCTGAGTCTCTATAACCAGAGTCCTATAAAAACTAAGGAGGAATGGAGTAGGAGAGAAATCTTAAAACCATCATATGAAGATAAAACCTTCAACTTGGGATTCCAACCTCTGGACTCCATGAGAACAGGGGACAGCCGTGGAAAATTCCTTCTAACTTAACAACTTGTCTGAAACATATGTTAGATTATTTCACGCCCATTGAATCAAACATAGGTACTTCAAACTGGAAGTACTGTTAAAATATTTAGAGAAGGAATCTCCACAAATCTAAATTGCTATTAGTGATAATAGCTAGTGGCATAAAAGTGAAAATATCTTCTTGTAACTGTGTATCCAGTCTTACTGAAAAGGGTGACATGTCACGTAACTAAATTTTTCAGAAAACTGACTTTACCCTTTTAACACTGATACTTTTAAAATATTAACTATTTTGATGGGAAACTTTTCTAAATTGGGTTGACTGTACTCTGCCTTCCTAGAGAGAGAGAACACGATCTTTCCTGAATGATGTAGATTGCTGGCTACAAATACCTACCCCAGACTGCAGTTGTGGGGCCTGCTAGGGACAGAGGGTACTGCCTGCAAGAGGGTTGGGCCGCCCACGGGGTACCTAGAAAGAGCCAACTCTCTTGGTAGGAACTAGTTTTCTTCCCACAGTCCCACTGTACTCGGCTGAATAATGGCCCCCCCCAAAATATCCAGGGTCCTGAACCCTCCAGGGTTCCACCCACAAATATTACTTTATTTGGCAAAAAACAGACTTTAAGATGAGACCAAGTTAAGTATCTTGAGAAAGGGAGATAATCCAGGATTATCCAGGGGGGGTGGGGGAGAATGGAATCACAAGGTCCTTGTAAGAGCGAGGGAGAAGGCTCGGGTCAGAGAGAGTGGGGCTGGGAGGTGGAAGCAGGGGACACTGCTGGATTGGAAGGTGAGGAAGGGGCTCACCTTCAGAAGGGTGTAAGCAGCCTACTGTAGAAGCTCAAGCCAGGAAGGGAATGGATTTTCCCCTGGAGTCTCCAAAAGGAGCACAGCACTCCTGCCACCTTGATTTAAGACTTGTGACCTCCAGAACCCTAAGATGAATTCGTGCTGCTCTAAGCTACAAAATTAGTGGTAATCTGTTGCAGTGACCATAGGAATCTAATACACACATGTTACAAATGGGGATACCAGAGCTGCCTGTGTAAGGCTGTACAGGCAGCAAGTGGCCCCACCTGGACTGCCATGCCGAGCCCGTGGCCCTAACCACTCTGCCTTGATGCCTCTCCACACAGCCTGGCACGCAGATTTGTGCCACCTAATGCAAGAAAAGCATCCTATAGGAAGCATAACTGACATTCAGTAGCAGGCATTTTGCAGAGCACACATCTTCACAGTTCTAGCATTTCTGCAGTAATTTGTGCAATAGCAAATCAGGACAGAAATAGCTACAGCAAAAAAAATACAGTTTAGGAAGTCTCTGTTCTTTAAAGACTGAACTTCAAGAAACTGCAGACTTTGAGACTCTGTAATTAGTACATCAGTTTTGATACATGGAGGCACGGATCAGCATGAGATATTGAAAGAAACAGAAAGCAGTGCAGAGCTGGAGGAAAGAGTTGTTTGCAGCTAAGCCCCCTACCCGGGCATGAGGCAATGAAGACTCACTCAACAGGTAAATCTGCATAACAGAAAAAGCTGACTGCTGGGTAAGTTGTGTCATTCATTTTATGGTATAGGCTCATTATTCCCAGTGGTTCTTGTGGTTTAAAGAAAACAGGAAAAAAGAATTTCATGAAGGCCCAAACAGGATGCACCTATAAAATGACATCCCCAGGCCTTGAAATCAGGCCGACCCTCCCCTGCCCTTTACCCAGGGACCACCATAAAGACAAGGAGTGAGCCCACTCTGAACATGGTAGTTGTCCTCACTTCCGTCCCCTACCCCAGGGTGAAGGGAAGGGAAGTGAGAGGGACAAGGATGCCACAGAAAGGGCCTGAGCTTTGTACATGAACTTGGCAGGATCAACCAAGGTGCCTGCTCAGGTACTTTTTCCTATTTACTTCCAGGTTCTACAGCATTGTGATTCTGGAAGTGAGAAACCTTGGGGCAAGTAAAGCTACTTTATCCTACAGCGATTTTGCTTTTTAGAGGCTATAACTTTTTTTAAAAATCTATTTTTACATCTCTTAGAATATGTCAAAGTGTTGCAGTGCATCTTTTATTATAAGCTGAGGAAGGGGCGAGGGGTGGAGATACTTCCTCCACTTAGACCTAATTTCCACAGTCAACTCCCCACTTGTCTATTACCTATACAAGGGTACTTGAAGCCTGGATAATTCCTCTTCATAAATTTTACAAGAAAATTTCCTTGTATCTCAAGTGCAGGAGGCAGGATGGGTTGGGGGTAAGAAGGAAAACCCAAAGGAATTAGTACTGAAGTTAAGAGCTTTTTATTTCATGATTAGAGAATTCCAGTCTGGTTACATGACGCGGAAGCACTAGACTAGTTTACCTTCCACGTATGACACAGGTCGGCAGTCACATACCAACCTTCTAGACAGCACATCACATCTAGGTCCTTTTAAAAGTGAAAAAAAGGAGAAATGTCTTGCAGTAGAATTTACGCATTGAATCCTTACACACTGCTAGCACACATGCAAAGGGCTTAATCTGACCCTCTGCAGATCAATTTCTCTCTGTATATACTGACTGGCAAAACTTTTTAACTGAAATGTTTAACCTAGACCAACCTACCCTTTACAGTAATGAGTTTCTTTGGGAAATAGGAATGCAATGAACAGGGACACAACACTTTATAAGAAGCTGACAAATGTGAAAAATTAAATTTGCAAGCAGGTAAATGGGAGGATAATTACTCAATTCCTTTCCATGGGATTTTTTTTTTAATTTCATGAAAAGATGCCCAAGAAGATAAATTTAATGTGAGTTCCTCTACCATATTTAAAAATATCTAATACCCAGTGCTTGAGTTAACATAACTATCTTTTTGTTTCCTCATTGCTAAAAGTAGGTACCAGGCAATGGGCTGGCTTAAACAATGGGAATTTATCGGCTCATAGTTTGAGGCCAGGAGAAGTCCAAAATCAGGGTGTCATCAAGCGATGCTTTCTCCCGAAAGACTGTGGCATGCTGGGCATACCTGTGGGTGGCCCTCACTCCTCGGCTTTTCTGTCACATGGCCATGCACATGGCGGCCTCTATTTTCTCTTCTGCTCAGCTTCTGGCTGATCCCAATGGCTTTCTCTCTCTCTCTCTCTCTCTCTCTCTCTCTCTCTGGCCTTTCCAGCCACCCTAACTCAGCTGGGCCACACCTTAACTGAAGTAGCCTCATCAAAAGTCCTTTATACATGGGTTCACACCCACAGGAATGGAATAAGTGTAAGTACATGTTATTCTGGGGTACACAGCTCCATGCCATCATAATCCGCTCTCAGGACCCCAAAAAGACATGTATAATACATTCACTCCATCACAATATCCCAGAAGCCTTAACTCATTTCGGTAACAATGCTAAGTAAAAAGTCTCATCAAAACCAGTTATGGGTGTGTATCTTCTAAGTATCTTCTAAGGCCTCAGTGGAAGAACTTTTAGCATCCATATTTCTACCAACAGTTCATCAAAGCAATCTAGGCTTTTCCTATCAAGCACGCCTCACAATTCATCCAGCCTTTACCCGTTACCCAATTTCAGAGCTGTTTCCACGTTGTAGGTATTTGCAACAGCTGGACCTGAAGTTCTTGCATCAAAAAAATGTATTAGTCAGAATTCTCCAGAGAAACAGATGGAACAGGAAATAAATATATATATAGATTTATTACAGGAATTGACTCGTGACTATGAAGTTTGGCAAGTCTGAACTCTGGAGAATTCTAATGGTAGAGACAAAAAATGATAAGGACACTGTTGTACACTGGAGAAAGAAGAGAAGAAAAAGACAAGAAACAGATGGGAACTGGGGTTATAAGATTTAGATACGGCCACCCGGGAAGGCTTCCCTGAGACGGTGACTCGAGTGAAGGCTGGAGGACATGAACGAAGTCCACATCGAGGCATTGCAGGAAAGAGCCTGGCTGGTAGAGGGATGGATTGAAGCATATGCTCCAGGAAGGGCATGTGCCTCGTAGACTGGAGGAACAGCAGGAGCTCCACATGTCTGGGGAGATTACTGCCGGTGGGAGAAGAGAAGGAGACAGTCAAAGAGATGGTGTGCTGGAGTAGGAGGGTCAGACAAACCCTAGTAAGGATTTGGCCTTCTACTCCCAATAACTGAAGATACACAGGAAGATTCCAGACAGAGGATGACCTGATATTTGTTTCAGCAGAATCACTCTGGCTGTTGTGTTGAAAATAGCTATAGGGGACAAGGGTAGAAGAAGGAAGGTCAGTTAGAAGGCTAATGCAAGAATGAAGGCAAAACCATCAGAAGGAGAATGAACAAAATGTGGGATATACATACAGTGGAATGTTACTCAGCTCTACAAGGAATAGGTGAGTATGTGCTACAATAAGGATGAACCTTCAAGACATCACGTTGGACAGCTACACACAAAATAACATATATTCCACTTAAATGAAATATCTAGAATAAGGAGATGCGTAGAGACAGAAAGTAGTTCAGAGGTTCCCAGGGCCATAGGGAGAGGGAATGAGGATTTATTGCTTAATGGATACAGAGTTTCTGTTTGAGTTGAGGAAAGAGTTTTGGTAATCGATGGTGATGACAGTAACACAACACTGTGAATGCAATTATTATCGCTGACTGCACAAGAAAGTGGTTAAAATGGAGCCAGGTGGGGTGATGAGAAGTGGTAGAATTCTGGATTATGCTGAAGAGAGAACATACAAGATCTGCTAAAGGACCAGATATGGCTGTGAATGAGAGTCGAGACTGACCCCAGGCTTTTCTGGCCCAAGCAATTGAAAAGGAATTGCTATTTACTGAATTGGAGTAGCCCAGACTGTTTACAGTCTGATGACCAAATCTAGCCTGTAAGCTGTTTTTGCCTGGTTTTTACACCAAAACAAAAGGTTTGTAAAAATAAAACAAAAATAAGAGGACAACAATGATGCAATGATTATGCAAGAGAGACCATATGTGGCTGGCAAAGCCTCAAGTTTTTCCTGTCTCCTTACAGACAAAGCTTTGCAATCCCTGGGCCACAGGAGATACAGGTATGCAGGGGAAGAGCCGGAGCTCACCACTGAACATATTTGGTATGAGGTGCCTTTTAGACATCCAAAGGCAGATGTGGAGTGGATATTTGTAGATGTAGGCCTGGAGCTCAGAGGAGAGGACTGAGCTGAACGTATGAACTTGGAAGCTGTTTCGGTTTCATTTCTCTGCTCTCCATGTCAGTTGTTTTAAGAACTCCAGTAAACTAATTAATTAAGACCTACCACCAATGGGCCAGGTCACATCTCCAGCTAATCAAAAGGTCCCACCCACACTGTGTGGGTCACATTCCCATGAAAACAATCTAATCTAAAGGACCCACTGACAACTGAATGGGACACATCTCCATGGAAACAACCCAATCAAAAGGTCCCACCCAACATAAGTAGGTTTGGCCCCACAAGATTGGATTAGGATTAAATGTGCATGGTTTTTCTGGGGTACATAACAGTTTCAAACCAGCACAGTCTGCCTTCTGGACTCCAAAAAAGATGTTTTCTTTCCACATACAAAATACATGGCATTCCATCACAATATTACAAAAGCCTTACACCATTTCAGTAACAATACAAATACAATACCAAGTCAAAAACAGTACAAAATTTCATCAAAGTCAGTTACAGGCACGGTCTGTGCTAAGGCAGAAATTCTTCTCTGGCTGTGGATCCAGAACAAGTTGTCTGCTTCAATGTATAAAGGCGGGACAGTCATAGGACAGACATTTCCACTGCCATAAGGAAAAACTGAAAGGAAAAAGGGGTCATCAGACCCAAACAGTTCCAAAAACCTGCAAGGCAAACTCTATTAGATGATTTCAAACTCTCCTCGGGGCTTGAGAGAGCGGCAGTTCCTCCCTTTCCAAGGACTTATGCAGTGGCACTGTTCTTTCCAAACACTGGGAGGAGGGTTGCAACACTGAAGGAAAACCACCTTTTTCTCAGCTCCACCCCCTTCAACTATTGGGGCAGCCCCTGGACTTTCTTCCATCTCCCGGGCACATGCTCAACCCCTTCAGAACGGTGGGGTGGCAGCAAGGCTCCCCAGTCCCCAGAGAATGTGCTCCACCTACTCTGAGGCCCAAGACAGCAACACTTTCCTGCCCGCCCTCTGCCTCCCTGTCAGACTAACCCCTTCCATGTCCATGGGTGGAACTGCTCCCCAGGCCTGCGATTTTCCGGTTCCAGAGTCTAGCATCCATGGTTCTGCCTTTAAAGTAATTTCTCCTTCAATTTATCCCTTCTCTGTCCCTTTCAGTCCAGGCTGGCAGTGTTTCCATTTATATAGATCTCACAACAAATGTGTTGACTTGGCACATAACATAGAGGGGTCAGATCCATCACACAATAGGACTTTCCACAGATCCCTTCTGGATAACTCAATCTCCAATCCTTGCTTGTCCTGTAATGGCTAACTGCTTCCATATTTGCTTAAATTCTCACGAAGAACTTTAGACTCTTGAGTCTCATTTTCTAGAAGCCCAAATTTTCCAGACCATCAATTTCTTGTTTCTTTGTCTCTAAGAGCTCATTCTTCAGCTTAACCCTTTCTGTTGCATTTTACTGTAAGTTGCAAGGAGAAGCCAGGCTGCATTTTCCTCATTTAGTTTGGAAGTTTCCTCAGCTAGGTATTCAAGCTCATTGCCTTCAAATTCTACCTTCAATCCAACATCAGGATTCAATTTTGGCAAATTCTCTGCCACTTTAAAACAAGGATTACTTTCTTTCCAGTTTGCAATGATACATTCATCATTTCTGTCTAAGGCCTTATTGGAAGAATCTTTAGCATACATATTTCTACTACTAGGCTTTTCAAAGCAGTGCAGGCCTTTCCCATTCAGCGCCTCACAATTCTTACAGAATCTTCCCCTTATTCATGCAAAAAGCCATTCCAACATGTTTGGCATTTGCAAACCAAAGCATCCCACTCTCAGTACCAAAATCTGTTCTGGTTTCATTTTTCTTCCCTCCATGTCAGTTATTTTAAGGACCTCAGTAAACTAATTAAGACCTACCTCGAATGGGCAGGGTCACATCTCCATCTAATTAAAGGTGCCACCCACAATTAGGTGGCACCCACTTCTCCATGGAAACAATCTAATCAAAAGGTCCCACCCATAACTGGGTGTGCCACATCTCCATGGAAAAAAAACATCAAAACGTCCCACCCGGCAATAGGTCTGTCCTCACAAGGTTGGATTAGGATTAAAAGAACATGGCTTTTCTGAGGTCCATAACAGTTTCAAACCAGCACAGAAGGCGTCAATATAGAATTAGTTTAAAGCCATGAGATTGGACAAGATTACCTCTGGTGTGAGTATAGAAAGAAAGGAGGCCAACGGACCGAAAGACCAGGAAAGGAGACTGAGAAGGAGCATCCAGAAAAGCAGGAGAAAATCCAGTGAGTATGGGCTATATTTTCCTATCATTTGATCCTCAAACCCACTAAGCAAAGGGGTATAAATTATCTCCACCTTACTGATGAGGAAACTGAGGCTGAGAGAAGTAATCTGATCAAGGTTACTCCAGGAAGTGGCAGATAAGACTCAAATCCAGGTCTTCTGGACTCTATCCTTTCCCACATGGCTTCTTTAAGGAACAGCCTAGTGGACTATTACTGATACTGTAAACACAATTAAGGCCAAATAATTTCAGGCAGTCTTTAAAGCACTGTTCTCTGGTTAAAAGCAAGGAGCCTCAACAAGACAACCAAATAATTAACCTGAGCATATTTCTCCAGTGAATTCATGGCATGTTACAGATGTTGTCAAATGGCTCACAAGACTTGGGGAGAGAGGTAGGACCCTGCATTTACAGGGGAGAAATTATTTTTCATAATTTGACCAAACAATTCCAATGTTTATCCAAAAGAGTAATAATTAAATGGAAAAGAAACTAAAACATGTTGAGGAAAAAAAATTAAAAGAAAACAAATAATGCATATTGTGTAATTATAATTATTAAAACAAGGTCATACAAAACAATACATTTAGAAGAAAGATCATTGAAACAGATCATGAGCCAAGAATTAGACCCATCTTGGGAAACTTTGGCATTTCAAATTAACATTGAAACATCTGTAAATACGCTGAATCAACTGACAACTGTTTAGAAACAAATATTCCTACTGCACACCATACACCAAAATAAATTTCAAGAATATTACATTTCTTATGAATCTGAAGAAATCATAAGATTAAGCTTGAAGAAAACATAAAAGAATTTCCTTCAAAAATGGGGAGGTTTATTTTACTATAGAGAAATCAAGGAAGAAATAAACATAAAGATCTATAAATTTAAACACCAAAGTTGTTCAATTCTGTATATATTAAAGTACCATAAAATTTAAAAGCAAATGATAAATTACAGATAAATATTTGCTTCTTAGAAATCAACAAAATAGCACTATAAAAAAATGAGCAAGAGACCTAAATAAATCTTTTTCAAAGATTCTATAATAAACATGTATTATTTATTATTGTGGAAAAAAATTAAAATTAAAAAAGGAAAAAAATAGCTTATCACATGCCGGAAGCTACATAACAGATAATCAGTAGGATTAGGGCACCTGGTCTGTGAGCCAGTATTCTACTTACCAAGCCAGTCCTCAAGAAAACATAAGACTACGGTAAGCATGAAAAGGAAAATATAAGGAATGTGCTATGGCTGTTCTAGAGAAAGTATAAAACTAAATTAGCACCTCATACACTTCCATTCCTTTGTGATCCTTGCCTCTGAGTATCATAAAACATTAATGCTAAAAGAGACCCAAGACATATTAAGGTCTCGTTCCCTTATTTTGCAGATTAACAAAACCAAAGCCCAAAGTAGGGAAGAAAGTTGGCCCCAAGGTATGCCCCTCTTCCAGTGGTCTTATCGCATTTGATAACAGATCCCCTTCTTCGCAGACTGATGAGTGTTAGAAAATAACAGTAACCCTCCAAAAGTATTGGGTGGGGGGTGGGGATCGAGAGAAATAATGCAAATTTTTTTTAGAAATCCAATGTTTTTTTTTTGAAAATATTCCACACTGCTCAAGAGGCCTTTCCCTTTCAGGAAGATCGTTTCACTGCTCTTGACTGCAGAAAGCACCTTTGCTCACCTGAATCCCCTCTCCTGCCCAGAACCTGGAGAAGCGAGTACACTGACGGGCAGGGATGCTGATGGGCCACTGTGATCCCTTGATAGTGTGACTCACAAGGACCCCATCCTTCCACCCCTCCACCTCCCACAACTGCCAGTCCGGGCTCTGCCCATTTAGGCAGCTTCCCCTCTCCCAGAAGCCTCTGAGCACAGAGCCCAGTCCCCCGGCAGCAGGAGGCCACAGAGACACAGCAGGGACAGCTGCTCTATGTTACTGGCAATATTACATTAGGACATCACTGAGTGATGTGCTGTCAGTCAAGAAATACAATTCTTAATTGTGAAGCTCCTATGGAGGGTGGGGTAGTAGTTCCTCAGGAAGCTCAGTATAGAATTGCCATATTACCTAGCAGTCCAATAATTAGGTGTGTTTTCGGAAGAACTGAAAGTAGGGACACGATCAGACATTTGCATACCAATGGATATGGTGGTATTATTCACAACTGCCAATGGATGGAAGTGGCCAAAGGTCCAGCAATTCATGAGCTGTGGCGTATACATGCAATGGAATACTGTGCAGCTGCAGAAAGGAATAAAGGAATGAAGTTGTGGAGCATGCAACTAGGGGAATGAACCTTGAGGACATTATATTGAGCTAAGTAAGCCAGAAGAAAAAGGACAGATACTGTATGATCTCACTAATATGAACTAACTATCATGAGCAAACTCTGAGCATTAAAGTAGAAAGCAAAGGTTATCAGGAGGTAGAAAGAGGGCAAAGATTGGGCAATTGATATTTAATGCGTACAGAATGTTCAATAAGGTTGATTGTAAGGTTCGGAAATGGACAGCACAATACGGTGTGAGGGGAGCACAGCACTCTCAGCGTAATGAGCAAAGCTGAGTGTAAGGACGGTTGAAAGAGGAAGGCTAGAGTCATGCAGGCCACCAGAAGGAAAGCTAGAGGAGAAAAACTGGAACTTGTAACAGCGAAATCTAGAGTGGACAGTATGATGGGTAATTCTATAAACATAAGAAAGTCCTTACACGAACTAGAACAAATGTATGTCACTATACAAGGTGTGGGAAAAATACAATTACTATAAACTAAGGTCCCTAATGAACAGTAACACTGTAACATTCTTTCATCAACTGTAACAAAGGCACTGTACCAAAACTAAATGTCAATAATAAGAAGATTTAAAGGATATGAGATTTTTTCCTTTGGAAGACATCTGAATGTTCTCATAATAACTGTAGTGGTAAATACATAACTATTTGATTTTACCAAGAGCCATTGATTACACACTTCAGATGGACTGTATGTGTGTGAATAAAACTATTAAAAAAAATAATAATAATGGGGAGGGAAGGGGTCTGGGATGTTTTGGGGTTTCTTTTTTATTTTTATTTCTTTTCTTGGAGTAATGAAAATAATATTCTAAAACTGATCGTGGTATATGATGATACTGTGAGCCATTGATTGTATGCTTTGGATGGATTATATGGTGCGTGAATATATCTTACTGAAACTGAATTTAAAAAAAGAAGAAAAGAATTACAGTTCTTACCTAAATGTCCAGACAGCTGAGAGATCAGTAAGGCTGTTCGGGGAGGTGGAGAATTCACTGAAGGCTTTCATTAGTCAGGATATGACTGCTTCACTGTTTCGTATTTTTAGTGATTTGGGTTATGAATGTTTTTAATTGACTGAGCACTGTTTAAGTTTTAATAATTTGGCTTTAGCTTTCTTTCCACCTTGTGCAAGCCTTGATCCTTCACTCTGACAAGTGCCATCCAGGCATTTAGCCTCTCTACTTTGAGTCTGAGGGATCCAAGGATTTGCTCAGGGTGCAACCAACGCCAGCAACCAGTGTCCATGCACACACACAACTGGTTCCCCAGAACATTCCTCAAGTCTAAGCAGGACCTGCTGGGGGCATCACCCTCTAAGCAATGGTATCACAAATCCTTGTTGAAATCACTTTGGCTTTTATAATGAACTCCAATTTTGGTACTATATAGTTTATTTATAAATTATTTACCTATCTTGCTACATAGAGCATTCCCAAGTTCTTCACACAATTCGGGGTTTACAGTAAAATGGACATTTATAAATATCTACTATAGCGGGGCTGCCTGTGTACCTTCGTTCTCTCTCTCTGGCCATCACCAGGAGGCCTTCCCTGGCCGCCGCCCGCTCCGCCCACGAACCCTCTAGCCCACGGCGATCCGACCCTCCTGCCCGGCCCTCCATCACGCCTCTCCCTTCACCACGCCTGCACGCTGCTCTCACCTCCTAGCTAGAGCACGAGCTCCTCAGAGGCAGCTGCTCCTCACTGACCTCGTATCCTAGGGCGACCTTCACAGCTGGCCAACAGTAAGAAATCGACTGACGATAAAATTAGAGTTCCGTTTAAGCATATTTCATCAAGGCCAAATGTGCCCAAATGTTGTTTGTATTTTACGCCGAGGCCCGTTGTGGACTGGATATCAGAATCCTGAGTGTCTTGGATAATGACAGCATCTACTTAAAAAGTAAGGCCAGGTGTGCTCTGGCCTCAAGATGCTCAGGATGCAGGGAGAGGGAGGTATGAAGAGGATAGAAACTTCCAGAACCATGCATCAAGGCTTTGTTTCCCAAAGCAGTGTCACCTTCTGCGCCCACCGCCACCACACACACTCAGCAAGGATTCCTCAGGTGTCTGTCTGAGTTCAGGCATGGCCCCTCGCGCTGAGGATGGTAGTGGGTACGAGAGGCCAGGTCTTCACTGCTCTCTTGTAGAACGGGAAATCTACAAGATATCTGCTTTTTCCAGCCTCCTAGGATACTGACAGTTTCTGCTGGGCTTGGAATGTCAGCTTCAAACCATATCTTTGGAAGAAAAAAAGCTCACTTTGGAATCATTCACTCACCATCAGCAGTGTGAAGCAGCTTGTGGCTTTTCAACGTCCCTTTCGATTTGAATTTCTTGCCACACATGTCACATAGGTGGGTTTTCTCAGTGCTGTGACGATTCATATGAGCTTTGAGGTTACTCTTGCTGCGCGTGGCATACTCACACAGAGAACATTTGAAGGGTTTCACACCTACGGGGGGAGGATGTGTACACATTATATATATGAATGCATGTGTGCGTGCCTCCGAAGGAATATATCTATATCCCTTTTGAATAAACATGCCACAACTCCCCCACTGCCACGCTTTCACCCATGCTGTCCCCCACCTGGAAGGCCCTGCCTTCCTGGTCTGCCATGTATCTCCACTCTACACCTTCTCAAGCTGAAGTCTTTGCTCCCCTATCAATGGTCCCAAATCCTGAAACTCTCTCCTATTAACAATCCCAGCACCGGACCATGAGCTGCTCACATCTGCCTCTCCCCATAACCTGGGACCCCAGTGAGGGCAGCAACTCTGCATAACTTACACAGCAGATAGCCACTAAATTCAAGTGAACTGCGTTAAACTGAACAAAATGAAAGGAACCAAGAATTTTCACAAAAGCAAATGGCATCAGGCCCCCGGGTGAAATATCGTAATAGACTTGTAAGCACATTTCGCTTCACCAGAGCTTTACAAACATTAAGGGAAGATGCTGCTGCTGTTCTTGGGCTGATTTTGCAGCTGAGGACACCCTGGCTTTAAAGGGGCTGGGGGCCTGCCCAGGGCACCAAGCTGAGATGTACACACAGGCCAAGTGGCTGTGGGAGGAAGTGCTTTATGGCCCATGCAGAGGCCAGTGTGGGTGGGGTTTCTGGACAGGAGAGTGATAATCTGACCACATGCACCAAGGAGCTGTTGTAACCCTGAACCAGTGTTTGGATCTGGTTCCCAGTCTGTAAAATGATGGGATCAGGAACCACCTCCCCACGAAACTGCTGGGCCTGCTCTGGGCTGGTGACTTAGAACACACTCTCATGAGGGCAGAGTCACAGCCTGGGCACTAAACCAGGCGGAGCAGCATCATTTTCTATCACAGTTCACCTGACCAGTCCTTTTAACACTAGGTCAGAGCCACAGATGGAGCAGGGCCTATTCCCACCAGGGAGGAGAAGACCACACACACACACTGCACTAAGGCAGGACGCGGCCTGGTAATGGGGTCTTCATACACGGATTAACATTTGAATTATATTCTGAGACTAGCTGCCAAGGTGTCTTCTAAAAAATTCAAAAAATTCAAGAATGCAGATATGTCCTCACAATCCCACAGAAGCCAAACCCCTAATTTCTGTTCCTATCACAACTGGAAGGAGAAGAGCAAAGTAAAGACACAGACCCTGAAGCAGACATATTTCCACTCAAGAGCTCGCCCTCCTACCTGCCAGCTGCGCAACCTTGGGGAAGTTACCTTAACCGCTCTGTGCCCAACATGGTCTCACCGTCACCTCCAAAGGCTGCTATAAATAAACGAGCCATCACAAAACTGCTAAACAATCAGGTGCATGGTGTTCCCCCACAGGGATGTAACTAAGACATTTTTCTGCTCTCTATACACATCGTTTTTATTCCCCAAGAGCTAATATTTAGACCTGCTGTGGTGGATCCATCCCAAGTCCATTACTTTCCCATTATATAACCATGAACCAACTTAGAGATTCTCTGAGGAGCAAACCTTATGTTTGTGCAAAAAGTTCTACACCATGGCTGGTTACTATGACTACAGCTATTATCCATGTTTCATTTTGAGAGCATCATAAAAAAAAGGGATAGCTTCAGTGCAGGTTTCAGTTCCAAAGAACCCTGCTCATTGCACTATGTGAACAGATATACTTTTCCCTTTGTGATTCTGCCATCATACAGAAAAGTCATAGATGAGTGAAAAAATACAATAACAAAAGTCCCAGGATACCTTTACATTTTTAGGCAAGAAACGAAAAGTAACAGTCTTTGGCTTTCTGAATCTTTTCAGAATTCTGAAGTTGTTTAAAATATTACTTTACTTTAAAATGTTAAACACACATTTATTCTATAACTAGAATAGCAATCATGCATTGAGTACCAAATATATGCTACTGAGGGGTGTTTATAAATAACTCATTGATCCATATAACAAATTGTCAAGTAGTTTTTATTCCCATTTTATAGCTGAGTAAACTGAGGTTGAGAGCAATAAAATTATTTGTCCTAAGTCAAACAACTTGCAAGTGGTGAGAGCAGGATTTGCGTCCAGTTTAACTCTCATTCCACAGCATGCATTCTTTACACCCAAACAGAATTATAGTCTGGCGACTTTTCAAATCCAAATACATGACCTTCAGCCTACTTAGGGCTTTCTGGGCTTCCAGTGAAGTCCTTCCAAGTCCCTACTCAGCCCCGCAAATGCTTCGACGCCCCAATCCCCTGCCCTCTTGGCAAACGCTTCTGTCTCCTTGAGTGAGGAGAACACTGCACACTGGGTATGAAGGTCCTCAACTTGGTGACAATGAAACATCCCATGTAGGCATATACCTGCCACCACCCTCCCCGTTCCCTACATTTCAGCATATGAAGTGCCTCTGTCTGTCATAATTACGTGGAGAGGGGAAGAGGGGGCTTCTGCAATCAGATGGCATGGGTCCAAATCCTAGTTCTGCCACTTATCTCTGTGGGACGTTGGGTAGAATGGGCGCAGTACAGCACCTGCCTTGTTGACGGTACTGACTCAGACAACGTGGGTAAAGTGCTCTGTACTCTGCCTGGCTTCCAATAAGTGGTCAACAAATGTTGGTGTGGAAAACATCTGTCAACCTGGGCTTTTGATCTCAACTCCTTTTGCCTTCTCGGGTTCCTATCCCATCAGCTCCTGTTCTCCCTCCTAAAATTCCTTCCCTAAAGCCTATAAAGGAGTCATTTCTGTCAGACATCACAAAAAACGTCTGTTTAATCCTTTGTTTCCTCCTCCCTCAGGAATGCGCCTATTCTCCTCTTGGCCACACTCCAGCTTCCTAACTGGCAGGAAGGGACCTGACACAAGATCTCAGGAGGACTTTTCTCTGCTCCCCTGGCTCCTATGCTCAGCCAAGAGGGCCACCTGCCTATCCAGAAAGATAAACAAAGTCTATGGCCTCTTGACTTGAACTGTATCTTGATTTACAACTTCCCAAAGCCCCAGAAACAGGCTCCCACACATTTCCCTTCACAGTCAAGCACCCCAGAAGCACAGCCTACATCTGTCCCCTCCACTACCCCACCTCCTCTTGCTCGTCTATGAATTCTTCCTCCACACCACGAACACTCTATACTGCTGAAGTCAAAGGGTTCCCTGCTGTCCTCCTCACCTCCATTCACTCATTCTACAAACACTAATTCAATACCTACTACCAAAAAAATATGGTAGGCACCAGAATTACTGCCGTGAATAAGACGGGCAGTTTCTTTTCTCAGGAAATGTATGTTCTAGTGGAGAGCCATAGTGATTTACACTAACTCCAGTTGTGACGGGGGCCATGAAGTGCATACATCTTCTCACTGTATTTGCAACTAAACAAGCAATGACTTCAATCACTGCCCCTAGATGGCTGGTGGACACACTCGCAGTGTGCTGTAGAAACTTTAATTGCAGGAGACACGAAGATATGACTTCCTCCTAATATACCCCCAAAATGAACTACAGAAGCACAAAATAAAGAGTGTTCTATTTTGAAACATGAATACTCACCTTCATGAGCCCAAATATGACGCTGAAGGTCTGAGCCATTCTTCATGAAATAGAAATCACAGTATGGACATTTCATGGCTCGCTTTCCAATGAGCCCTTTCAGCTGAACCCTCCTCCCAAGAACCTCAGAAATAGTGCTCATGGAGACCTCTAGAAGAAAAGCAAGAGATCATGAGAAGCAGCCAAAGAACTTTGACTCAAGCTACATTTAAACAAAACCTGGTGACAGCCCCTGAAGCCACTGACCAACCTTAGCTTCACTAAAGAGGGCAGGCAAATCAAGGTGATATGTGTCTCATGGAGTCACACAATAGGATTCTTGTCTAAAAAGGTAAGCCAGAATCTAATAGGGCTTCAGATCTAGAAATCCATTCATAAAAAATATAAAAAATGGAGAAAATATCACAAGGCAGCAATGGGGCAAATGCAGAATGTGAAAATGTCCACCAAAAAAGTGACCCAGTTCTCTAACAAATCAACATCACAGAAAAGAAAGGGGTCTCGGGAGGCACACTCTTAACAGAATAAAAGAGACTTAAGCAATCTAACAGCTAAAACCAAAAGGTCCGAATCTTAATTCATATGAATCAAACTGTAAAAAAAAAATCTTTGTGCCAACTGGGGAAATTTTCATATGAGTTAAATAATACTAAATGATCGTAAGGATTTACTATTAATTCTGCTTGTTTAAATTGTGGCATGGTGGTTTATTGAAAAACATCCTTATTACCTGCGATGTATACTAAGTTTTTATGGGGAAATGACCTGTTGTCTGGGATATGCTTTAAAATATTCTGGGAGAAAAGAAGGTGGGGTGGGGGGTGAGAGTTTCATTGACAAAACACAGATAACTGTGGAAGCCAACTTCTAGGTACACGGGGGTTCCTTATATAATGTTGTGTACTTTTGTATATGATGAAATCTTCTATAATAAAAAGTCTAAAATAATCACCAAAAAAATGCCCAGCATCTGTTCATGAAAAAAGGTCACTGGTGTGAATGAGTGTCTTTGGCTCACACAGGACACAATGAACATGGGAAGGACAGAATGGCATTTGGAGAATCACATAACCTAGGTGGCTTCTGCATAGATGGAGGCCTGGAGCCCCAGTCTGTTCCCAGACAAACCAAGAGTACTGGTGTGCTTCCACTATTATGTGTCCTCCATTTCTTAGCACTTACAATCACTGAGGCAGCTCCCTAACATTAAGAGCAGATACAAAATAAAAAAGAGGAGAGGGACAAGGGCAAAGGGAGAGGTGCTTATTTATTACTTATTTATTCAACCAAGCCCCCTGCCTGTTCGCTCAGACCCTACACTGAGACATGGCACTGGGGGTCTGGGGATCTGGGGATATGGTGACAATTGCCTGAAGCCCCCTCAAGCATCTCCCAGTGTGGGCAATGGGGGGGAGGGGGCTGGGATCTAGGGCCATCTGCAGAGTATACAAGCCATCTAAAGCATTCAAAGTTCACTTTAAAGGGGGAGGGACAGATTCCTGAGATCCAAGCAGGTGGGGAAAGACATGTCTGAAGACCAAATAAAAGGGAAAACTGAAACAGATACATAAATAAACTCCCTAGCAAATTGTTTCCCTTAAATTTGCTCATATCTTCATCCCTCTTCACTTCCATTTAGTGCAGCTGGTATATAACATTGTATTTAACACAAGTTAAAAATGTAATACAAGTTAAAAATTGATCTTTTACTCTAAAATGCTTAACCTTACCAGGATGGTTGGTCTTGATATGTGACTTTATCAATCGATCTTCTGAAAAAGACTTTTCACACACAGGACAAGAATAACTCCTTTTGTCCTTAACAGAAAGAGAGCATAATCAATTGACTGTCTTGTTTGAACTTGGGCTCTGGAGAAAAAAACACCCTTACCATTGCTACCACCACCACTACACTACCACCATCATAGCCATCACCACCATCATCATCATCTCCACCACCACCACCATCACCATCACCACCACCATCACCATCACCACCATGATCACCACCACCATCACCACCATCACCAATATCTCCACCACCATCACCATCCTCATCATCACCACCATCATTACCATCACCACCACCATCACCACCATCGCTATCATCATCACCACCATCACTAATATCTCCACCACCATCACCATCCTCATCATCACCACCATCACCACCATCGCTATCATCATCATCACCACCATCACCAATATCTCCACCACCATCACCATCCTCATCATCACCACCATCATCATCATCACCACCATCATTCCACCATCATCTGCCACCACCACCACCACCAACACAATCATCACCACTATCATTATCATCACCACCACCATCACTACCATCATCCAAACTAGATAGACAGCACAGTGCACTTTCTCAAGCACTGTAACATGTAGTCTCCACCTGGCCCTGCACACCGGAGAGCTTAGGAGTAGAAAAACAGTAATCAGCTTCATTTCAAAAAAGAGGGAGATGGTTAATGGCAACAGTCCTGAGGAGGTGGCAGAGCCAGGAAAGGGTGGGGCTTGATGTCAAGTGGTCTACCACACAGACCTGTGCTGCTCCACAACCTCAGAAGCTATTATTTCCTTGTATTTCCTCCAGAATTCAATGCATGGTATGCATGGGGTTTTCATATAAACAGCCTAACTTATAGAGTCTAACCACTCTGGAATGAAAGGCATTATAATGCTCACTTTACAGATTAAGAAATTAAGGCCCAGAGTGACAGAGCCACCATCTCTATCTAGAGGTTGGACCAGTGTCTGAGGTTGAGTATGCAGATGCCATCCAGGGCACCTCCCACAACACTAAGACTTGCATCCCACCGAGGTCGCAGGTAGGGAACTCATTCTGCAAAGCTGCCAGTTTCATTGACACAGGTAACCTAGGCATTATGTCTTCAACTGGGGAGAAGTTTTGTAAATGACCCAACTACAACTTCTTTTACCATTTTTCCCAGCAGTATGTAAGAGAAGAAAGGAAAAAAGAGCAGCAGCTGGAGTCAATTCTATACATACTAAAGATGCATCAGAAGCTGGTGGGAGAGGAAGTATTAGTTATCAAGAAAACTGGAGGCTATAGGCAAGGACTTAATTTCCCTTCTCACCCTCAGCTCTCCCATCAGGGAAGACAATGAACAGAGTACATCTGTCAAGCAGAGAAACCACTAATAATACCCAGAGCTAAGCTTTGAAAGTGTGACCAGCCTCATATATGCCATCATCAACCTGATTAACAATGTTTACAAGCCCAAATCTCACAAGCAGAGCCAATATCTGGTGGGAAAAGCTATGCATGTCACATAAATAAAGAAAAAAACATGTACAAGCATTAAGTGTAAGGAAATGCTCTGAGCTGTGTTTCCCAAAGTCTGTTCTGTAGGATATTAGTTAGCATGGTCCATGCTCACCAGATTTGGTAGGAGGATTAATTTCTACCATTTATTGAGCACCTACAGTGAGCTTGGCATTGCACAAAGAGCTTTATATGCATTATGTAATTAAACACATTCTGCCCACACCACTAAATAACACAATAATAATAATAATAATAATAACTTCAGTTGATGCAGAATTTACTGTATGCCAGGTGCTATGCAAACTGCTTCACATACCGCCACTTCTCAGGCATTCAGGAACTTGCCTGAGGTCACACCACCAGAAAGCACAGCTGGACATCCAAACCAGGCTTTGGGCCCCACAGACAGTGACAAGAGTGCAAACTTGAGCTCAGAGTTCCGGAGTTCGAATCCTAGTTTCACCACTTAAGAACTGGGGAACTTTGAGCAGATAACCTCACAGTGCCTCAGTTTCCTCAATTGCGAAATGGCAACAGAAGTCTGCCAGCCAATGCCACAGCCCTCTGCCCAGATTCTGCCTGGGGCACAGGGCTTCTCAGAGACCATTTGTCCCCATCCTGCCCTGCCTTTGCGCTCTGGGGTTACCCCATCATTGTCAGATTCAGTGCCACTTTGGAAAGAAGTCCTGGGCTCCAGCTGACATCCTGGAGAAGGGCTGGCCCCACCTCTGGCAGCCTGTCAGTGTCCTTGTCATCAGAGTTGATGAAGCATTCAGCGGAGTTTGGAAGGAATTATCTCCCCAGAGCCCTAGCTATCTGATTTTCTTTCATGTAATCTCTGATAGTCTGAAAGCAATTTATCTTAGAGTTTATCAGGGGCCCTTACTTCTTGATGCCTTTGAAGGCTGTCAGAAGGACACAGGCAGTGGTAAGGGAGTGGGGAGAAGAGTGGGTGCTCAGGACTCATCTCTTTTTCAAAACCTCAGTTCTGTATTGGAGATGAAAACCCAAACTGGCAAAACTAACTTAAAAAGAGTGGTGTTCAAAAAAGTTCCTGGCAAAGCAGACTGTGGGAGCAAGCTGCATCCCAACGGCAGTAAAAGAGCCTGGACCTCAGAGCTTTCCAGCTGTGTTTACTGAGATGGAAACAGCCTTCAAAACAAGGCACGGCCCTACAAAAGAAGAGGAGGCACTGGGTGCAGGAACACACATGGGCCGAGACTTAGAGTCCAGCTCTCTGCTCTGGGAAAAGCTCACCTTGGTCTATGCCCTAGTGGGATTCAGACTGGCCCCCAAGTAACTGGACATCCCTGAAATCAACAACTAGCATTGGATGGAGAATTCCAAGTTCAACTCCACACACCCCTGAGTATATGTAACTGGAACATAAGTAAATATACATATAAAATACTTGACATCAAGTTAAAAATAATAATAAAAAAAAAAAAAGGCAAGGGACTCCACTCCAAACTACTTCACAGGAATAAAAGGCCCATGGATATGAGGCACCAACCATTCTGTGTGGATACACTAGTTCATTCCTCACACATCAAAGGGCGCTGTCTGTGCCGGGCACCATGCTAAGGGAAAGCTGTGACAGGTGGGCCTGCCCTTGATGGGCTCACAGGCTTATCAAGAGAGATGTGCCAGCACAGAGAACACAATAATCATCGCAGGCATATTCAGAACATGCAGCAAAGCACAGGAAGGGAGATGCTTAAAGGTGACTGATTTGAACAAGTCAGAAAAGAGTCAGCAATTTTCTCAGGTTAGAACCTCAACCAGAAGATTTTCCTTCCTACTGAAAACAATTCAGTTTTACCACATAGGTCTCTCGACTGGGGATCTCGGCTCTCAGAAAAATGAAGCTGTTGTGCATGCAGGAAGTTCCATTGGCCTGAGGTCTGCAGGACCGTGGATGGGTGCCCAAACAGGGCAACCAGAAACAAACTTGCTCAGCCTCAAGGAAGAAAGGATCAGGAGAAGGACCATGGAAGACAGCAGAGGGGGAAGCTCCAGGAACCAGTCCCTCCACCACAACTGTGACAGGTAGGAACTGTCTACAACAACCGTTTCAAAACTCCAGAGTCCAGCAGAACACTTGTACAGTACCAAGGGAAGAGCAGGAGGAAGACACTGGGAAATTAGGGAAAATACCAATAAACTGCTCTCTCCAGGGCCATTACAGTCTCTTATCCCCCTCTCTCACAGTAGTTCCCCAAGATCCCGGGGCACGATCCAATCACTGATCAATGCTTTTGATTACTGACTACAGATTGCTGGGGGACTAGCTCTGATGATGGCTACAGTTCTGACCAACCTCAGATAAGGAGAAAGGGGACACTTACACATGGTACACTTCCTTAGAGCTGGGGAGGACAGCTGAATGGCTGCTTCTATGGGCAGGTGCCAAGTCAAGAAAGTGCAGCTCTGAGGAGCCCTGGAAGAAGCCCCCGGTACCTGTGCTCACCCTGCCCTCAGTCCCTCCCAAGGGCAATTTGTAGTCAGCCTGCCCTCCTTTCTGAATACCTGGCTTTGTTCTGACCTGGCTGGGAAAGACTGACTTAGGAAAGTCCTCTTTGGCTTGCCCCCACCCCCCTTCCAGAACTTGCCTCCAGGCAAAAGCAGCTAGGGAGTAAGCAAAAGCAAACTAAGAAACAACTGAGTCCGAAAGATGAGGGCAAAGGCTTACCTGTTTAAGTCCTACAGTGGAACACCCGGGAAAGGGAGAAGGTCTGTCTCCTGGGAAGTACAGGGTGATTCAAATGCCTATAAACAAGAAAATGCTAAAGCCACTAGCAAACACAAGCTCTGGAAAAGACGCAGGCCTAGAAAAGAAAGAAGGACCCAGCACTTGGCATTCTCCTGTGCTGACTCTCCTGACAGGAGGGCAGAACTCTGAAGGGGAACACTAGCCAATGAAAACCCAATTTGCAAAGATGGTGAAAGGTATTTTGTGCTTAGGTTCTCTTGGATTCGTTAGCTCCTGATACTCAAGAAAATCTATCATATCACTTGCTGGATACAAACTCAAGAAACAGATATCTCAGAATAAGCAAGTTGCCCAAAATGGACCATCTAAGTAGGGATAGACCTGGCACTGAAATCAAGGCAATGCAGCTGATATCACAGAGTTGTGAATCATAATGACAGGAAAAGCTTTCCCAGCTATTCCCAGGAGGGTCCTTGAAAGAAAGTTCCAAACATGATTGGGGTGGTCCAGGTATCTTCAGTTATACATGGAGGCTAAATATTTCAAATCCCTCTGTTAATCAATAAAAGTGATCTTTTATATATTTTTCATCTTAGAGAGGCAAATACTTTTGTTATACAAATTCTTCATACCGTTTGGTTCCAAAATACATATACAGATGTTTATTTATGCACATACAAATAAATTCACGTGTTTAAAAAAAAAAAAAAAGAAAAGAAACAGATATCTCAGGGAATAAATCCTAAGTTAACATTTTAAAATATTAAAGTGTACAGTATTTAACAAAAGGTTACAAGACAAAGAAACAGAAAATACAGTAAGCATGGTGGACAGAGACTTCAAAAGATTATCTTCTTTATCCTTAAGGAGATGAAGGAAAATGCAGAGAAAGAACAAGACAGTAGAAAAACAGTGAACATAATTAGAACCTTGATAAAGAGACAGAAATTTTAAAAAGGAATCAAACAGAAAACTACTGGAGTTGAAAACCAAAATAACTGAAATAAAAAATTCCCGGGAGAGTTTCAACAGCAGATTGGAGCTGGCAGAAGAAATAAAAATAGAACTGAAAGATAAGACAATTGAAATAAGTAAGGCTGAGGAGCAGAAAGAAAACAAGAATTACAAAAAGCAAAAAAGCCTAAGAGACCTGTGGGACACCATCAAGAAAACCAATATATGCATTACGGGAGCACAAGAAGGAGAAGAAAGAGAGAAAGGGACAGAAAGAATATTCAAAGAAATAATAACTGAAAATTTTCAAACATAGCAAAAGATGTGAATATGCACATCAGAGAAGCCCAAAGAACATAAAACAGGAAAAACTTGAAAAAAATATATGCCTGCCACATACTGGTCAAACTATCAAATGCAAAGAAAAAGGAGAGAGTTCTGAAAGCTACAAAAGAAAAGCAGTGTCTTATGTACAAAGGAGTTCCAATTAGCCTAAGTACTGATTTCTCATCAGGAACCAAGGAAGCAAGTGGGCAGGGTGTTGTAATGCTTAAAATGCTCAGAGATAACAATTGTGAACGGAGAATTTTATATCTAAAAAGATGTTCTTTCAAAAATGAGGGAAGGTTTAAGACATTCTCAGATAAACAGAAGCAGAGGGAGTTCATCACCACTCAACTAGCTCCCCCAAGCAACGCTAAAGGGAGCTCTTCAGATGGAAAGGAAAGGACACTAGTCAGTGGATCAAAGTAGCATAAAGAATCAAAGATGTCTAGTAAAAGTAAATCGTAGGTAATTATGAATGCTAGTACTGATATTTAACTCTACTTCTCTTTACAGGTGCCAAAATGCAAATGCATAAAAAGTAATGATAAACCTATGGTTTTGGACATACAATGTACAAAGACAGAACATGGAACAAGTACAAAAAAAGGGTGGGCAAACGGAAGGGTATAGGAGAAGTATATACATATATATATATATGATTTGAAGTCAAGTTAATACTTAATCAAATATGATATATATATATAGGATGCTAAATTTTAACCCCATGGTAACCATAAAGAAAACACATGAAATGAGAAGGGATTCAATATGGTACAATTCAAAAACTCAAAAATGAAAGCAGGTATAGAAGAACTGAGGGCCAAAAAAATGTGTAAAAGTTATAAAAACTAAATAGCAACATGACAGAAGAAATTCCTGCATTCTCAGTAGTGGCTTTAAATATAAATGCATTAAACTTTCTAGTCAAAAGGCACAGATTGCCAGGATGGATAAAAAAGCATGACTCAACTGTGTCCTGTTTAGAAGAGGTTCACCCTAAATTCAAAGACATAAGAAGGTTGAAAGTGTAAGGATGGAAATAATATACCATGCAAGTAGTAACAAAAGAGAGCTGGGGTAGTTATACCAGTATCAGATAAAGGAAGACCATGTAAAAAACTGTTATGAGAGACAAAGATAGTCATTATATACCGTAAAAGGGGTCAATTCAATAAGAAAATGGAACAATTATAAATATATTTGCACCTAACAGCAGAACCCCAAAGTATAGGAAGCAAATATTGACAGATTTGAAAGTAGGAACAGACAGTTCAATATTAACAGAAGACTTTAATACACCACTTTTAATAACAGATAGAACATCTAGACCAAAGGTCAGTAAGGAAACAGAAGATATGGATGTTACTCAAAACCAACTAGACCTAACAGACATATATAGAACACTTTGCCCAACAACAATGGAATGAACATTCTTCTCGAATGCACATGGTTCATCCCTGAAAATAGACCACATCTTAGGCCATAAAACAAGTCTCAGTAAATTCAAAAATACTGAAATCATGCAATGTATTCTTCCCCAAACCCAGTGGAATGAAGCTAGAAATCAATAACATAGGGAGAAATGGAAAAATCACAAATGTGGAAATTAAACAATGTGCTCTTAAACAACCAATGGGTTAAAGAGGAAATCACAAGGAAATTAGGAAATAATCTGAAGTGATGGAAAATGAAAACACAACACACCAAAACTTACAGAATGCAGCAAAAACAGTGCTGAGAGAGAAATGTATAGCTCTAAATGTCTATGTTAAAAAAAGACAGATTTCAAATTAGAGACTTAGCCTCAAAACTGGAAAAACTACATAAAGAACAAACTAAACCCAAAATGAGAAGAAGGAAGGAAATAACAAAGACCAGAGCAGAGATAAATGAAACAGACAATAAACAAACAATAAATCAACAAAACCAAAAGTTGATTCTTTGAAAGGAGCAATAAAACTGATAAAGAAAAACAAACGAGAGAATACTAAAATTAGAAATGAAAGGAGGATATTACTACTGACCCTAATGAAATAAAAGATAAAAAATAGGAGACTATGAACAGTGATATGCCAACAAATTATATAACCTGGATGAAATGGACAAATTGCTAGAAACACACAAACCACCCACATGGATTCAAGAAGAAAAAGAAGATCAAAACAAACCAGTGACTAATAAAGATATTGCATCAGTAATCAGAAACCTCCCAACAAAGAAAAGCCCAGGACAAGATGGGTTCACAGGGGAATTTTACTCAACATCCCAAGAAGAGTTAAAACCCCTCCTGCTCAAACTCTACCTAGAAACTGAAGAAGAGGGAACACTCCATAACTCTTTCTATGATGCCAACATTACCATCATCCCAACGCCAGACAAGAAAACAATATCCCTATGAATATAGACACAACAATCCTAACAAAATATTAGTAAACTGAATCCTTAAACAACACATTAAAAGAACTATATACTGTGGTGGTTTGAAACTGTAATGTACCCCAAGAAAAAGCCATGTTCCTTTGGTGCATTCTGGTGGGTGTAGACCTATTATGGGTGGGACCTTTTGATTAAGTTATTTCAATTGAAATGTGACCCACATCATTCAGGGTGGGTCTTAATTCCCTTACTGGACTCCTTTAAGAGAAGTGAAATCAAAAGAAGCCCATAGAGAAAAGCCCCAGGGAAGCTAAGAGAGAACCTACAGAAGCTCAGAAAGGAACTCACTGTGACCAGAAGCTAAAAGCAAGGAAACCTGGGAGCGGAAGACCAGCAGACTCCAGGCAGATGCCCTCACATGTCCCAGATGCCAGAAGCTTGTCTTCAGAGAAGGTATCATTCTTTGATGCCTTTATTGGGACACTTTGATGGCCTCAGATGGCAAATTATAAGCTAATAAATCCCCACTGTTAAAAGCCAGTCCATTTCTGGTATATTGCATTTCGTCACCTTTAGCAAACTGAAGCATACACCATGATCAAGAAGGATCTATCCAGGTATGTAGGAGTGATTCAACATAAGAAAATTAAATAATGTAATAAACTACATGAAGAGAATGATGGGGAAAAAACACATGATCATCTCAATTGATACAGAAAAGGCATTTTACAAAATTCAGTGCCCTTTTATCATAAAAACACTTAGAAAACTAGTAAAAAAGGAAATTTCCTCAACACGATAAAGGGCATACAAGAAAACCCTACAACTAACATTCTACTCAATGCGGAAAGGCTCAAAGCCTTCCCTCTAAGATCTGGAACAAGAAAAGGATGCCTACTGTCACCACTGTTATTAAACACAGTGTTGGAAATTCTAGCCAGAGCAAGCAGCCAAGAAAAAGAAATAAAAGGCATCCAAATTGGAAAGGAAGAGTAAAACCTTCCCTATTTGTAGATGACATGATCTAATTTACAGGAAATCCTAGAAATTCACAGAAAGCTCCTAAAGCTAATAAATGAATTCAGCAAAGTGGGAGGGTGTAAGATTAACACTCAAAAACCAATAGTGCTTCCTTTCATACACTAGTAATGAACAATTGGAAGACAAACTCAGGAGGAAAATCCCATTTACAGTAACAGCTAAAAGAATCAAATATCTAGGAAAAAATCTAAAGAAGGATATAGAGGATTTGTACTACAAAATATTGCTAAAAGAAATCAAAGACTTAAATACATGAAAAGACATTCTGTCTTCATGGATTAGAAAACTAAATACTGTTAAGATGTCAATTCTACCCAAAGAGATTCACAGATTCAACACAATCCTAATCAAAATCCTAACAGCCTTTTTTGCAGAAATGGACACACCAATTATCAGATTTATGTGGAAGGGTAAGGGGGCCCCAAATTGCCAAAGTCATCTTGAAAAAGAAGAACGAAGGACCTTGTGTTAAGAAATGGTTTCTTAGACTTTACATCCAAAGCACAAGCAAAAAAGAAAAAAAACAGGAGAAGCGGCTGCAAAGCTGAGCGGAGGAGACAGGAAGCGAGCGCACACAGTTGCTGGGTGGGCGCCGTGGCTGGGGCCACCGCCACCGAGGCAGGGAAGTGCAGGATCAGGTTCTACAGCAGCAGGCTGAGGATGCCGAGGACAGTGAGGAGAGAGTGGGGCGCCTCCAGTGGGAAGTGGAGGGAGAGAGGAGGCCCGGGAACAGGCTGAGGCTGGGGTGGCCTCTTTAAACTGATGGATCCAGCTGGTTGAAGAGGAGCTAGACCGTGCTCAAGAGCACCTGGCCACTGCCCTGCAAAAGCTGGAGGAAGCTGCTGATGAAAGTAAGAGAGGTATGAAGGTTATTGAAGACCAGGCTTTGAAAGATGAAAAAAAGATGGAACTCCAGGAAATTCAACTCAAAGAAGCTAAGCACATCACAAAAGAGGCAGATCGCAAGTAGGTGGCTCTTAAGCTGGTGGTTATTGAAGGGGACTTGGAACGCACTGAGGAATGTGCTGAACTGGCAGAGTCCCACTGCCAAGAGATGGATGAGTAGATCAGACCAATGGACCAGAACCTGGAGTGTCTGAGTGCTGCTGAAGAAAAGGACTCTCAAGAAGAAGACAGATATGAAGAAGAGATAAAGATTCTTACTGATACACTCAAGAAGGCAGAGACCTGTGCCAAGTCTGCTGAGAGATCGGTAGCCAAGCTGGAAAAGACAATTGATGATTTGGAAAATTAACTGAAATGCACTGAAGAGGAGTATCCCTGTACACAGAGAATGCGGGACCAGACTCTGCTTGACCTGAATGAGATGCAGGGTGTCCCAGTACTGCCCTGCCACTCCTCGCTTTGATCCCGACTCTGCCTGGGTCCAGCCTGCCCAAAGCTGACCTTTACATTGAGGGCTGACCTTTAACTGGAAGGCTGCTTTCTCTTCCAGCTGTCCACTCCCATACCCATCCACCCCTGGCCCCGTGTCTTTTTCACCAAACTATCTCTGCCTCTCCCAGAGACTGCAGCTGGGCTAGGAGCTGAGCACCTTTGGGAACAGCTTCTAAGGGAATGGGAGCACAATGCAGGGGTCTTTAAAAGCATGTTGGGATGTATACATATTGTAAGCACCCCCCTTTTTGTTGTTGTAGCAACTATTCGTAAAACATCCCAAATAATTCCATAGCTCTGAAGCAGTAATCTAATCTCTTTCTTATTTTTGGAAGGTAACTTTTCAGCATCATACATTTGCTTTCTCCAAAGAGGAGGGAAAGAGGTATGGGCTGCCTCCCTGAGAACCAAACCCAGCCCAGGGGAAGACTCCATTGAGGGAAACCTCACTGCTCTATACAAAGCACCAGCCAACCCAGAAAGGTGATTCTAGGAGTCAGCCTGAAAAAAAAAAAAAGTACTGTTGTGGTTTTTAGCTTTAAGGTATCTTAGAGCAAATTTATTATTTTTATTTTTATTTTTCTCATCAGAAGTGATCAAATTAATATGGTAAGACCTCTGAGACCAAATCTTTGTCTTATCCTCTCTCTACCCCTTTCCCAACTGTTATGGTATAAATCATGTGTCCCTTATGCTGGGGTAACCACTGATGTACTCTCCACTGATGTACGCTTCCTTTTTAAAAAGGAAAGAAAAGAAAATTATGTTTTTGCCACTGATTTAGCCATATGAAACATCTCATCACCCTTTACTGGGTCCGAAGCTGCTGTCTCTAGAAGTGCCATCTCATGCTTTGAGTCAGCCAGTGCTGGACAAATCTTGAATAGCTTATATATAAAACTCTTAACAATTTTTATATTATTTTGAAACTTTGCTTCTTTAGAGCTGGGGAGCACTGGCCACCCCATCTCTACAGTCTAGGCCGGCAGTATGCTGACCTTCTACAGTCCTTTTCCCTGCCCAGTTTTCCCCTTTTTTGGTGAGGATTCTGTGAGGTCTGTTAGGGTACAACCTGCAGCTTACTGGCTTCAAATGTACCCTCTTTGGGGGGCAGACTGGGAGAAAGAGAAACCAATAATGCAAGTGCTTTGATACTGAAAATTGACAAAATTTCTTTTTGAAATAAATAACCAGTTCCTCTAAAAAAAAAGAAAGAAAGAAAACAGATGTAGTATCATTAAAATTAAAAACTTTTGTGCATCAAAGGTCTTTATCATGAAAGTAAAATGACAACCCACACAGTGGAAGATAATATTTGGAAACCACATAACCATTAATGGTTTAATATCCAGATAAATTAAATATCTTAGATAAAGAAATCTTACATCTCAACAACAAAAAGATGAACAATCCAATTTAAAAATGGGCAAGAAACTTGAATAAATATCTCTCCAGGAATATATACAAATGACTAAAGAGCACATAAAAAAGATGCACAACATCATTAGACAAAAGAGAAATGAAAATCAAACCACAATGAGATATAGTTACACACCCACTAGAGTGGCTACCATTAAAAAACAGAAAATCACAAATGTTGGAGAGGATGTGCAAAAATAAGAATATTCATTCATCGTTAGTGGGAAGGTAAAATGGTGCAGCCACTTTGGAAGACAGTTTAGCAATTCCTCAGAAAGTTACATACAGACTTACCATATGACCTGGCAATCTCACTTCTAGGTATATATGTGAAAAAAAATTAAAAGCAGGGACTTGAACAGATATTTACACACAATACTCACAACGGCATTATTCACAGTTGCCAAAAGATGGAAGCAACACAAATGTCTATCAACTGATGCATGGATAAACAAAATGTGGTATGCACACACAACGGAATATTATTCAGCCATATCAAAGGAAGTTCTTATGCATGCAGCAATATGGATAAAACTTGAAGATAATATATTGAGTGAAATAAGCCAAACACAAAAGGACAAATATCATGTGAACTCACTGATATGATATAATTAGCACAATCAAACCCACAGAGTCAGAATCTAGGATATAGGTTACCAGGGAATGGGGTAGGGGTAGGGAATAGGGAGTAAGGCTTTAAAGTGTACAGCGTTTCAATTCGGGACGATAGAAAAGTTTTGGTGATGTTAGCACAACACTGTGATTATAATTAACAGCACTGAGTTACATATTTGAATGTGGTTAAAAGGGGAAATTTTAGGTTGTGTGTGTGTGTGTGTGTGTGTGTGTGTGTGTGTGTATATACCTAGAATAAAATTTTAAAAATACAAATACATGAGACTGTACAACACAGTGACCTCTAAGGTAAACCATAGCTCATAGTACAATTATACAAATATTCTTTCATCAACCGAACAAATATACCACACTAATGCAGTACAGGGGAATCCTGTATTTTATACATGATTCTTCTGTACACCCACAACTTCTGCAGCTCTTGAAAGGATAAAGGTTTCGTCCCATCATTTCAGTGAAATGACAGTTTCCTACACTTAAATAAAATACTGACTGTGTGTGCCCATTTATTTCTAGAATGATATTTCTCTGTGCTTCTTTCCAGCAAGTAGAGTATACACTTCTCAAAGACAAGGGCCAAGTATTAATTTAAAACTCTGTAGAGCAGTTATTAGTCACTCCCCTCACCCCACGACTCTTCCTCTACTGCTAAGAAGAAAGAGCTGTCGGGTGCCGAGTGCCAGCCTTTCATTCCACGCCTGGCACTGCCGTGACCTTCACAAACGCTGTCTCACTAAACCCATGTGGACACCTTGGAAATGGAGATTGTAATCCCCTTTCTTAAGATAAGGGATTCAGAGGGGTTAGATGCTAAAGTCACACAGCTATCAGTGCTAAGAGCCAGAACACAAAGCCAAATGTCCAGCTGCCAAACTTGAGCTTGTAGCTGCTACAACATTCTTCACAGCAGGCAACCCTGAGGTCTTCTGAGAAGGAAGGAGCGTGGGTCTGAGGTAACGGGGATAAACTGACACATCATCCACCACATGCTCAGCTTCCAGCTATTTCCAACACTAGAGTTGGGGACCTTGTCTGCATAGCAGGTCCCGGGGTCCCATCTCAAATGATGGCCCCAGAACCGCATTCGTATCAGCTACCCCCAGTGCCTCTGCTTCAGGATATGTGCATTACATCATCTGGGTAAGCGACCTGAGTCGCCAGGCTCACAGGCCATCACCAGCCAGTGCAGACGGGTCAGCAAGTCCGGACACTGAGTCACAGGTCTCGGGAAACAATACCTAGAAGCAACACATGATTTCCATTTCATTCAATTTCATTTTTAAGAAACGTGAACTGATCTCATGACACTAGTGGATCACACCTATGAACTGGAAACACACTGGTGTGGGTATCCTATTTATTTTCTAATTTAATCCTCACAGCCCTGAGACGTAAAGGAGAATACTGTCTCCGTTTTACAGATGAGAAAATGAGGCTTGAGAAGGTTAAGCAATTTGCCCAAACTTACAGAGGTGGGCATGGGGTCTGAACTCAAGCCTGTCAGAATCCAAAGCCCTCTCTCGTTCTATGACGCAGTCTGCCCACTGCTGATCTTGCTCAGTGCTATGAAAAGCGGGTTTGCTCCAGAAATGCAGTGGCCCAAATCCCTGACTGGGTCCCCACATTCCTGCAGTGCTGATGTGTGACTGGCTACAACCCATGCCCTCTGGGACCAGGAGTGAAGGTGGTGGGACGAAACCACCTTAAAGGGGCACACACCTTCCAATCACAAGACGTGTCTCAGCTGAGAAACTGCAGAGACTGGCACCTAGCCAAACTCTCCTGGCCTCCTGGTGAAACTGCCAAGAACTGGGTGTAGGCCCAGCAGGGGGCAAACACTGCCATTCACGCGCCCCTTGCCTTGGCCCTGCATGGGGCTCTGTACTGGAAGTAGGTGCAGAGAACTAAACGTGAGAGCCCTCCAGGCGTATGGCACCCCTGGTCCCGTGTCCCCGGGTTCCAGACAAGGAGGTGCACCCCACAGGAACAAGGCAAGGTGCTCTCCCCAGCTGGCAGGGTTCCCCATGAGCAGAGTCCCCAGCACACTGACAAGGACAACTCCCAGCGCTGCACACGGCCTCCCCTCTGCGGAAATGGGCTTACGGTAAAGCCCAATAAGACCAGATGGCTGCCCAGCTGGCAGTTCAGAGCTGGGGCCGGGGCCCGGTGCTGGACTCCTAATTCAGTAACAGTGAAAGATGGAGGGATCACAAAGGTCACACGGCTAAGGATTTATGCGGCGGCCAATTAAAAATGCTGGGCCACTGAAACCTTAGATGCTTTATAATTTTTTTGAAAACTCTTCTAAGGGAAGATTAACAATCAGCGTCCAAGAGGCAGCATGCTTTCTGTAAGTTGATTTCACAGAGAATTACATCGAACCCTGTGGATTAAAACACCCTCTAGTCAGGAGTTCCATCTAGGGGAAATCACCACCAAAAATTCACTTTCAATGGTCCATCAACAGATGAACAGATAAACAAAATGAGGCATACCCACATAATGGGATATTATTCAGCCATATAAAGGAATAAAGTTTGGATCATGTTACAACATGGATGAACCTTGAAAACATTATGCTAAAGTGAAAGAAGTCAAGACCTCATTTTGTATGATTCCATTTAGATGAAGTGTCTGGGACAGGCAAATCTACGAAGAAAGGAATTAGATTAGTGGCTGTCTCAGGTTTGAGGTAGGATGTGGGGTACGGATGGATGACAGCTAAAATGACAGGGTTTTTTGTTTTTTGCATGGGCAGGCTCTGGGAATCGAACCCGGGTCTCTGGCACAGCAGGCAAGAATTCTACCACTGAGCCAGTGTTACACAGTCCATCAGGGTTTCTTTACGAGCGATGAAAATGTTCTAAAATCCATTGTGGAAATGGACGCACAACTTTGTGAATACATTAAAAATCACTGAATTTAATGATATATGAATTATATCTCATTTAAGTAGTTACCAAAAATACATATACACAAATGTCCACACTAACTTTTCTTGCAGATACTGAAGCCATTTAAAACATCTGATGGCAGCAGCTTTGCTATCAGATTCAAAATGTCTCCATTCAGGGGAAGCAGAAGCCTTTCTATCATAGCACATGGCCTCTACACCTTTGGCATCAGTACAAAATAGTTCACAGGCTCAAAACCCACTTCATAAACTACACTATCTTACTCCACTGGCAATACAATCCATCTGCTTCATGGAAACTGCTTCATAGTCAATTTCCTGGTGAACACACAAAAGCCTTCCACTTGGTTCGTGACATCTCCTTTGCTGGCAATTTCCTCCTCCACCTTCCCATGACCAAAGCCTACTCGCCAAGCTCAAGATCCCTCCTCCAGGCCGCCTTCCCGCCAGCCCTCCTCTCCTATGAGCAGGCCGCTTACCGGCCCCTCTGGGACCGTTTGGGAGGGGAAGGCACTTTGTGCGGCCCCTGCTCACCCCGCCCCCTCCCCCCACACACACACAGTGCCATAATGCCTGTATGGTTTATTTCCTTATTCCCCCACCGGATCAAGGGCACCGTGAAGGCAGGGCCAGGCCTTACTGGTGTCTGCATCCCCATCCCAGCACGTGGAGAAGGGGCCTCTGCCTGCATTGTAAGCTTCAGAAGCAGCAGCACGCTCACCTTTAAAAGGGATTCAGGTGGAAGAACTGCAAATATCAGTGAGCTATAAGGCTGAAATTAAACTTAAATTCTAAGGCAACAGGAAGGTTAATGAGAATCAGTTAACATCTTTTATATTTTTTTTTTCATGGCAGGTTCCAGGAATTGAACTGGGTCTCTGGCATGGCAGGTGAGAACTCTACCTCCGAGCCACCACTGCCCGCCCGACATCCTATTTTTTTATAAGGCCACCTAAGTCACACTACCTCATTCCATAAGTTGCTCTCTTCTGCTGGGACTCTCAAGGACATTTCATCACTGCATATCCAGCACAATCACTGCTGAACAGCATGGAAAGCACCTCCATGGGCCTGTCCTCAAAGAGTCGCATCTACATCTAACACTTCCCTTCAGTGCTAGACGTGTGCCCACGAGACCCACTGTGGCCTCAAAAGTGGAGAGGACAGCACAGCTAATATCACCACTACCCAACCCAGGGCGGGCAGTAAGGGGGTGCGGAGCGCACAGCTCACAGACAAGCATCCAGGCCCAGACTCAGTCTGTCCCTTACCAGCAGCGTGGCTGTGGACACGTTACAGAAGCACTTCAGCTCCAGGCTTCTACTCGAGCAGTGGAGGAAATAACTCCCACCTCAACAAAGTCAGGTGGCCTGAGAACAGGGTAAGACAGGACGAGGTTCTGCCCCATAGAATACCAACAGCAACTGCTGCTTCCCTTTCCCCCAACACAGTCTTTTCCTGATGCCTCCTCAAGTGTAGGTATTAAAGAGACAAGCCTCTAGGTGCACGGGTAGTTCAGTGGTTAGAATGCCCACCTCCCATGTGGGAGACCAGGTTCGATTCCCAGACCATGCACCCTTCCCCCCACCCCCCCAAAAATTAGCCTCTTTGAAGGAAGACTGATCACTATACTAAGGGAAGGGCTTGGTTCTAGGAAATTGAAAGAAAAGCGCTCTCTAAATGCCAATTTATCAAGAAAAAGGAAAGCGCATGAAGTTGAGACTGAAGGAAAACTTAGCTCAAGTTCCAGAAGTTCCTATTGACCCGGGAGGCTAAGCACCTGCACTCAGGGCCCGCTGTGCTGGGACGAAGACCCCCTACACACACACACACACACACACACACACACACACACACACACACACCACACACAAACACACACATACACACACACACACAGCAGGCAGGGGAGAGAATGCTGGGCCTGGGAAAAAGCTCAGCATTAGATTTCAGAGGTCTTTTACAACTTCACTGTTCGTGTCAGGCTTTTAGCCTGTGTTTAAATTCTATGAATCCAAAGTAGCAAGTTTCAAAATGATAAGTGGAATAAGAAATAATAACTACAATAGCCAATGGCATAAAGTGCTTACTCCATACCAAGCACTGTTCTGAGAGACTTGCATATATCCCCTCCCTTCATCCTTACCTCAGCCTTGAGCCTCTGAGATGGGTAAACTGAGGCACTCATTCTAAGAGCAAACAGGCAATGAGTGGGGGGGAGCCAGAGTTAATATGCAGCAGTCTGGTCTCACATCCACTTACCCATGACCCCAAGAGCCGTGATCTCACGGTGGCCTCTCTCCCTCTTGAAATCATGCTTAATTTCTGGAGAAGTTGCAGCAATGAATCCTGCCACCTCAGTTTCCCATGCTCTAAAAGAGTACTGGAAATGACCAAGCTAACAGCAATTATGTAAGGAATTACAAATGACATGCCTTCATGTCCTACCCGGAAAGAATGCCTACCACACAGCATCAGTGGCCTGGCAATAAGTTAACCATAAGACAAGTCAGAGCCATGCGTTTTACCTAGAGTGTTTCATTTTAGCTTCCACTAACACTGGGAGACATAGACATATGCAAATATATATGCAAATGCACAAATATGCATCTATACATGGGTGTGTGCGTGCATGTGTACACTTGTGCTGATACACGTGTGCATGGATATGTGTATATACATACACGCACACACACATATATATACATACCTCCATCTTTTACAGAAGGCTGTCAGGCCAGGGGACATGCCCAAACCCACACACCTGTGCAAGTGCTGGAAGCATGACTTGGATTTAGGTTTGTCTAATCCACAGCCTATGCTCTCACCTGCCCACTATACCCCAAACACCCTGACTTCACCTCTGGGGACAAACTGTCCAGGTGTTAGGGATTTTTTATGCCAGAAGACAGAGGCAACACATTATGTTTCTGAGGCTTAAAAAGGATTGCAATGAAAACAGTTTGGCACCTGAGGCCAAAGGTTGTCCTCCTTTAGGTCTCAGCCTACTCCCAGGTATTAACCCTTTAAATTAGATTGGAATTTGCAAAAATAAACATTCATTCATGGTTATATGATCTCTCACAAAAGAAGTAAACACATACTGCCATCGTGAATATTAACAGCAGCATGAGTTAACAAATCATTTCTTTCTTCAAATAAAAGTGCTTCACGGCCATTCTCTCTCAGTGTTAACAATAAATAAAGTCACAACATTCCTGAGCACTTACTGTGAACCAGTTCTGGGTCTAGCACCCCATGCATTACTGAGTCTAACCGCTCAGCCACCTGGAGTGGCAGCGACCATCCTCCTCATTCCTAGCAACGCTTTAACGTGCTTTTAAGAAACCCCTGTTTTAGTTCTACTCTGTAGGTCTCTACTCTATAGATGTGCTATGATCCTTAAAAAATATGCAAGAAATCAAATCCCTTTGATCTAATCTTGTAAGCACCTGGAAGCAGGGCCCTGTGAGAGGCGGCCTGGGAGAAGCGTCTGGGAAATGAGGCACCCGAGAGCCCAGGACCGCTCGGCCCATGGGCCGGCTGCTGGCAGCACTGGGCTTCCCTGCAGCAGGGACACCTCCACTCCATCGATCTGAGAAAGCAATGAGCACCCAGGGGAAACGGGGCTGCCACTTGGGCTTGCTACTTACCAGCTCTGTGTGAACTTTAAGATGTGCCTGTAGCTTATATTTATCTGGAGTCGAGTAGTCACAGCCGTCAGTGGGACACTTCAGCAAGATGTTACTGTGTTTCTGAATTACATGGCGTTTAAGGCAGTTTTTGGTGATGGAAGAGTAATGACACTGGGAGCAATAATACAGATGTTCTCGGGTGTGGGTGCGGACATGCATATCAAAATGCACTTGGTACCAAAAAAGTTTGCCTAAAAAAATATTTTCACATGAGAACAAGGAAGTTTCTTTTATACTGAATTTGATTTCTTTAAAACTATTATCTTTTAACTACTGTATGATCTCCCTTGTAACCCTTTCACATTTCCCAAAGGTGGGAGGTTGCAAACACTAAGGGTGTTTGCACTATTTGTGCACGATGTCAG